>NW_011494628.1:4688285-4745045 GCF_000754665.1 Bison bison bison
CAGCGCCTATGACCACTGGACTACTGTATGTCCTGTTAAAGAAACGAGCTCTAACCACATTGACCCCATTTCTGCCTTAATCTCTGTATTCTGATGCTGTGGAGCCTCTGAGTTCCCCTTCTCAGAAAGAGTAATATCTCAACTCTGCTGTTACTGCATCCGCTTTCTATTTATAAAGGTGCACTTTAAGAAAAGCAATGCTTCTTTCTTTAATCCACAGCAATATTTATTGCTTCAGGGGAATTCCAGTTTTGTCCTTTGGTAAGCTCACAGCTATCAATTTAAACAGGCAAAGCAAATGTGTTTTCTCTCCTTCATGTGAAAAAGGCTGTGGTTAACAGGATTCTGTTGCTGCCAAGTATAATCATTTTAATTATTTTAAAATAACTAAACAAATAAAAGTAAACACTAGAAGATAATCTTAAAGTCAAGAGTCCACTCTAGACATTTCTGTCTCCAGGCATCTTTGCAATCAGCACAATTCAGCTTCCATCATCATTGTTTTTTAAGTGCCTACTAAGTACTAGTTGTGGTTAGAGTGCCCACCTCTGCCCTTTAGTCACCAGCACTCACCAGAATAAACACACAAACAGGTCTGTACAGTTACACTCAATAGTTTCTAAATCTCATAAGTCGATACAGTATTCTCTTTAAGGACAGAGTACCGGGAAGACTATAGGTTGCATGATGATGAAGAGAGATGCAATCCAGGATGATATGCTTATAAGCAGGATGGAACAGCAACAAAGATAACATCTCTTTTCTTTGGGTAAGGGGATGCTTTATAATGATGGCCAGATTTTTGCAATGAATGCAAATGAATTAGGACAGTCCCCAGCTGTTTCTATCCCTTTGGTATGTATAAGGTGAGTTCTTCTGAAATGTGGTCTTGAGAGTAGAATAATTATTTTAAGTATGCTGGTATAATGGACTTCATCAGTCTCATACTCAAAGCTCATTTCAACATTGATCTATTATAATACCAACTATACTCAGGATCCTCTGAAATTAAATTCCAGTTACTTTTACTAGTGATACTCAAAAGACAACAATGGTGTGTCCTCTCGACCTCGTAATCAAGGACTGTGCAGAGAAAATACATAAAATTAGCTCAATAGATCATATGATGATTTTTTTTTATGCATAGTATCTGCAAATAGCTCTTTGCTTCAGGAATCCCTAGCTGTGTGTATGTACTGCTTTTAATCCCACCTACTTCCTTTGAGTATGTTAGTTGTGCTTCACACAGGAGAAACGCAAACATTTTTTTAGCGTGCAAACAACAGTAAACCACCTCTTTTCTCAGTTTTATAGTTCGATGCAGATATTTAACACTTGTCTCATATTTCTTATTATCAAAGCACCTGCTATCATGTGAGAGAAATAGATTTTAGTTTTAGTCACTATATAGAGGAATAAATCAAGATAAAAAGAGAAAAAGAATACTGACTATACATAAGGTCTATGATGGGCTTCCCAGGTGGCTCAGTGACGAAGAATTTGCCTGCAGATGCAGGAGTCTTGGGTTCACTCCCTTAGTCAAGAAGATCCCCTAGAGAAGGAAATGGCAACCCACTCCAGTATTCTTGCCTGGAAAATCCCATTGACAGAGAAGCCCGGTGGGGCTACAGTCCATAGGGTCACAAAAGGCTTAGTGACTAAACAGCAACAAGGTCTATGACACAACCGAAATCTGAATTCAGAATTTCTAAGGTAGATTCTTCTCATAAATGCAGGTATAGCACACAGAATTTTTGACCAATGAAAGCCGCAGAATGAGGACCAACTACTTAGTGGAAAGTGTGTATCTTGTAAATTTTTTATCAGTGTCTTTTCCCAGAAATAATTTGCT
Source organism: Bison bison bison (assembly GCF_000754665.1). Classification (NCBI taxonomy): domain Eukaryota; kingdom Metazoa; phylum Chordata; class Mammalia; order Artiodactyla; family Bovidae; genus Bison; species Bison bison. The sequence goes on from NW_011494628.1 coordinate 4,690,138, forward strand.
TCTATATTCCTCACGAAATGGCCTGAATAGAATAACTAATAACATAATTACTTAAGACCTTTGAAATAGTTGAAGAGAATCTGATGAATGAATTAAAAACTCTGTCCTTTTTATGAGTATCATTACTATAATTTGATTATATATGGAGTTTTATTGAACATTTTTAATCTTTCTTAAATGCTAAGACAGGAGATTTAGATATTTTTAAAAGTTATCTCTTAATGTTTGCCAAGCCACAAAAACTACTGAAATGTCAGGGTTTTAAAAATGTTGATGGTAATTAGAATGAGTATGTGTTTAGATCAAAAGAAACAAAATTTCTATAAAGCTAATATCTTTAAATACTTACTAAATATCAACATATTGAGCAATATTAAACCATTTCTTGGAGGTGGGTTGTTTATTGAGGAAAAAATCTAATCTAAGATACTAACCATTTAATTTTGGTATCAATTCAACTCCTTTTTTAAGGCAAAGTCCTGCCCAAAGTCACTGTAATTTAAAATTCTAGAGAGAAATCTATCTCGACTGAAAACTATACTGTTCCACACATCTTATTTTGTAGAAAATACATCTTAAATTTTACAGATTGATTGGAAAGCAACATGCTTATGAAATACCTGGAGATAAATGACTAGAACAAAAATATGGGTTTTACTATCATATATTGAATAAGTGGTGGGCTTTGACTGCCTTTTTTGTCTGATTCAAAATTTTACATATGTTTCAATTCAACTTTTATTGAAATAGTCATTTTCTCTGCTTCATTTTGGTTGCTTATCATTGCCAATATTTCTTGGGATGACAGAAATAGGACTTTATAGACAAATTTCAAAAGTACTGGAGAAATGAGATGGTTGTGGATCTCAGAGAAAGAATCAGAATTGAACAGCATGAAGGGATTGGGTTGGGAGAGAAACAAGGAAAACTGAACAAAGGGACATGTCTTAATCAGAGCACATTTAGAAACGTGAATTTACTAAAATTAGCCTGGAAAATCCCATGGACGGAGGAGCCTGGTGGGCTGCAGTCCATGGGGTCGCTAAGAGTCAGACACGACTGAGCGACTTCACTTTGACTTTTCCCTTTCATTCATTGGAGAAGGAAATAGCAACCCACTTCAGTATTCTTGCCTGGAGAATGCCAGGGACGGGGGAGCCTGGTGGGCTGCCGTCAGTGGGGTTGCACAGAGTCGGACACGACTGAAGTGACTTAGCAGCAGCAGCAGCAGCTTAAATAAAGAGAGGTCTCACAGGTTCCAGAGAATGAAATCTAAGTGCACACAGGGCTGGGAGTCAGAATGAAGATGAAGACCAAGATGGCTCTGCATCTCTCAAAGAAACGTGGCTTCCCCTCCATTCTGCTTCTCTGCTCTGGTCTCTAGTTTTCTAGCTTTGTCTTCAAAGCTATTGATTATTCTTTCCTGAATCATTGACAGGCAGGTAGTTCTGGTTCTCCATGGTACAGATTCTTACCCTGGTTCTACAAGACTAATTATTTTCATACCTGATGTTTCTTCCATTCTGATTGCTTCAGTTCCTGAGCCTCCACCTCTTGCAATCAGCTCTGGTCAGGGTGGATCTGATATCAAATGGTGATAAGGTTGCCCCATCTGAAACCTGTCTGAAGCAATATTTCTAAAATAAGTGTTAGGAAGGTATGAAATGGCCAGTGTCTGTATCCTATGGAATAGAAAAAATCCTGGGCATTTGTAGAGAAAGAGCCACTTGTTTATCAGGCTATATTGTTGTCTTGGAAGGCTGAATTTGAGACCAGGCAGTGAAGAGTGGAAATGATGGGATCAATGTTACAAAGTAACAAAGTAAATTCTGCATGAAATCAAAAGCAGGAGTCTTTGGAGAATGTCCATAGCAATATAGAATAGAACATTATTCATAAGCTTGTCTTTTACATAGTGTAGAAATGGAAAGGAATGTCAACAATTATGCCTTGAAAATTGTAAATCTTTAAATGCTCTGTTAAGAAATTACTATTTATAACATTCCATAAACACAATAAATAATAGTATTTCTATTTATAAATGATTAAATGTGGGTCATTAAAGAAGGCATTCATGATGAATATTCATAGATCCCAAACCAATCTGTTGTCAGGTATAAAAAAAGAACTTAAAGTCTGAATCCCTGATCTTTCCAGGTTACTATGTTTAATATACTTATGAAAATGAGTCAATCTATCATATATTTGATACAGAATTCCTTAAATGTAAAAAGAAATAAAACTCTTTCTAAATAACAAAATTAATAAGCCTTTAGAGCTTGGAACACCTTTACTTAGTATATGAAATAATCTATTTATCAAACCAAGAATACCTTTACTTCCCTGTTTTATGCAGCATTCATTCAGAGCTAAAACGTGTGAATAATTCTTCATCCCAATAGTTTCAGTAGTTTTCAATGTGCTGTAAGTAATAAGAAATTAATCTGGGATAGGTATGTTAATGGAAGATCTGACTGAAGGGGGCTTTATCTAGAACCCTTTTCTCCAGATCTATGGCTTTAAAATTTCTTTGATGTTTTATGTATTGATCTAGTATATATGGATATAAATAAGTTTATATATATATATATACACATTTTGCATGTTACAAATATGCATGTACAATAGAATGTACAGTTGGCCCTCCATATCCACAGGTTCTGCACCTGCAGAGAACCAACTGTGAAGGGCTAGAGCATCTGCTTATTTTGGTATCCAAGAGATCCTGTGACCAATCCCCTGCGGATACCAAGGGACAAATGTGTATAAAATATGTATAAACATATTAAATAAAAATGGGATTTTTTGGCTGCACAGTGTGGCATGCAAGTCTTAGTTCCCTGGCCTGGGATCAAACCCACACCCCCTGCATTATTAGCAAGGATTCCTAAACACTGGACAGCCAAGGAAGTCCCTGAAAAGGAAATTTTACAAAGTATTACTTATTCTGTCTATAGGCAATATTCTCTGCTATTTCCATTATTTTTCTTATTCTGTTTTCTCTTTTAAAAAACACTGGTCACAACCCACTAAATTGATTTCACAAGCCATTAATGAGTTTCAATCTAGTTTGAAAAACACTGCTCTAGACCAATTAAATATTGTACTTTATTTCAGGCTTCTTCAATTAATTTGATACACCTAGAGACGACTGTGTCATTTACGAAGTGATAGCCAAGACCAATATATTGGTCTGCTGCTGCTGCTGCTGCTGCTGCTGCTGCTGCTGCTGCTGCTGCTAAGTTGCATCAGTCTTGTCCGACTCTGTGCGACCCCAGAGACGGCAGCCCACCCGTCCCTGGGGTTCTCCAGGCAAGAACACTGGAGTGGATTGCCATTTCCTTCTCCAATGCATGAAAGTGAAAAGTCAAAGTGAAGTCGCTCAGTCGTGTCCAACTCTTAGCGACCCCATGGACTGCAGCCCACCAGGCTCCTCCGTCCATGTGATTTTCCAGGCAAGAGTACTGGAGTGGGGTGCCATTGTTCTACCTAGTAATCCATGCAGCCTTTCTCTTTAAATTAGCATGGTGGTGGCACTGCACATTGCAAGGCATTTCCTTTATCTGGAGAAAATATCTATTTTTAAATGTAAGAAAGAATCCCCATGAAAAAAAAAATCTAAATCACACAATGCATCTAACAGAAAGTGATGAATGGGATTGGTTGTTAGCATAGTCCAGCTTACTTCCCTCAAGAAGTGTGAGTAGGACCTCGAATTCATCTTCATTAATACGTTGTCACTTAGTGAGGTGTTCTAGAGATGCACTTGCTAGTTAGTAATTAATCAGAAAAGTCTCTAGTGATAATGGCAGAAGGCAGAACGAATGGGTAGATTTTCCCTGTATAGAGAAAGATTTCCAACAATGACACCATAGCCTTAAAGACCTAAGAACAAAGGCTTCTATGAAATCTGGATGAAATGATGGATTTGTAAAGACACACCCCTTCTCAGAAACAGGTTTAGTCTCATTACACCAATAATGCCCACTATTCCACATCACCTCCCCCTCTGGCTCATATATCCCTAAACTTTCCCTGTCACATAACATACTGGTTTATCCTTCAAAATGCTCATCCTGACTACAATTACTTATTCTAGCCTTATTTGCTTTATGTCTGCCCTTCCCTCCAGACTGGCTGAGTCAATATGGAATCCACAATGCCTGGCTGGGGTGGGTACCACATCAACAGAACTCAACAAATACTTAGTGAATAAATGAATGAACAGATGAAGGAAAGTAAGTGAATATTTTATAACATTGATTATCACATTTTTCTGCCTTGAAATAAGGTAGAGACTAACAGTACAAGGGCACACTGTCTGTGCATTTAATAAAAAGCCCATTCCCTTCCTCTTATTCACCCAAGCCAAGAACTCTTCAGTTCTGTTCATCTTTTCTTCCTTGTATTTCATTCAGCTAATGTTTATTGAGTTCCTACCGTGGGCCAGCAACTACAGTATCTCTCTAATCCATCTGTTCCTCTCCATTCCATGTGCCACAGTCTTACCATATCTCCCCTGCATTATTGCGGTAGTGTCTTAAATCTTCCCTGCATTCTGTCTCTAATAGTGACCTCTCCAAATCTATTCTATGCATGGCTGCCCAAGTCATCTTCCTGAAACATATGCTATTCCCTAGCTCAAAATCCTCAAATCCAAACTCCTAAGTCTAACATACAAAGCCCTACCTTTTTTTCCCTAGGTTTATATCCCTGACATCAATTCTATACTGATAGAACAAAATTTCTTTAATACTTTGCTGAATGCCCCATCCAGCATCATCACTCCATAACTTTGAACATTCTATTCTTTCATCAAAATAACTTTCCATTTTCTTCATCTGACATATTCATTCTTAAAGATCTAATGCTAAGTTTCCCATTAAACCTTCCTCAGTCCAACAACCCTTCACAGCCAATTACACTTCTAGCGCACTGTTCTCTTTTTGTTGTTGTTGTTGTTCTCACTTTTTTAAAGCCCACAACATCTATTAAATTTTACTGTTATTTTATCACTAATTATCGGGGAAATGCAAATCAAAACCACAATGAGATATAACTCACATCTGTCAGAATCAGTTCAGTTCACTCAGTCGTGTCCGACTCTGCAACCCCATGGTCTGCAACATGACAGGCTTCCTTGTTCATTTCCAACTCCCAGAGTTTACTCAAACTCATGTCCACTGAGTCGAAGATGCCATCCAACCATCTCATCCTCTGTCATCCCCTTCTCCCGCCTTCAATCTTTCCCAGCATCAGGTCTTTTCAAATGAGTCAGTTCTTCCCATCAGGTGGCCAAAGTATTGAAGCTTCAGCATCAGTCCTTTCAATGAATATTCAGGACTGATTTCCTTCAGGATGGACTGGTTAGATCTCCTTGCAGTCCAAGGGACTCTCAAGAGTCTTCTCCAACACCACAGTTCAAAAGCATCAATTCTTCGGCACTCAGCCTTCTTTATAGTCCAACTCTCACATCCATACATGACTACTGGAAAAACAATAGCTTTGACTAGACGGATCTTCGTTGGCGAAGTAATGTCTCTGCTTTTTAATATGCTGTCCAGGTTTGTCATAGCTTTTCTTCCAAGAAGCAAGTGTCTTTTAATTTCATGGCTGCAATCAGCATCTATAGTGATTTTGGAGCCCTAAAAAATAAAGTCTGTCACAGTTTCCATCATTTCCCCATCTATTTGCCATTAAGTGACGGGACCAGATGCCATGATCTTCGTTTTTGGAATGTTGAGTTTTAAGCAACTTTTTCACTCTCCTCTTTCACTTTCATCAAGAGGCTCTTTAGTTCCTCTTCACTTTCTGCCATAAGTGTGGTATCATCTGCATATCTGAGGTTATTGATATTTCTCCCAGCAATCTTGATTCCAGCTTGTGCTTCATCCATCTTGGCATTTCACGTGATGTAATCTGTATACAAGTTAAATAAGCAAGGTGACAATATATAGCCCTGACGTACTCCTTTCCCAATTTGGAACCAGTCTGTTGTTCCATGTTCATTTCTAACTATTGCTTTTTGATCTGCATACAGATTTCTCAAGAAGCAGGTCAGCTGGTCTGGTATTCCCATCTCTTGAAGAATTTTCCAGTTTGTTGGGATCAACACAGTCAAAGGCTTTGGCCTAGTCAATGAAGCAGAAGTAGATGTTCTTCTGGAATTCTCTTGCTTTTTCTCTGATCCAACAGATATTGGCAATTTGATCTCTGGTTCCTCTGCCTTTTCTAAATCCAGCTTGAACATCTAGAAGTTCTCGGTTCATATACTGTTGAAGCCTGGCTTGGAGAATTTTGAGCATTACTTTGCTAGTGTGTGAAATGAGTGCAATTGTGTGGTAGTTTGAACATTCAAATTCAGCAGTGGCCACAGGACTGGAAAAGGTCAGTTTTCATTCCAATCCCAAAGAAAGACAGTGCCAAAGAATGTTAAAACCTGTCAGAATGGCTATTACCAAGAGAACACTAACAAATGTTGGTAAGGATGTGGAGAAAAGGAACTCTTGTACACTGGTTTTGGGTATGTAAAATGGTTGTAACTACTGTGTAAGACAGTATGGAAGTTTCTCAAAAAATTAAAAATAGAACTACCATATGATCCAGCAACATATACACACATAATGGACTACTACTCAATCATAAATAGGGGTAAAATTTTGCCATTTGCAGCAATATGGATGGACTCTAAGGGCAGTATGTAAGTGAAATAAGTCAGACAAAAGATAAATACTGTACGATATCACTTATATATGGAATCTAAAATTACAACAAACTTGTGAGTATAACAAAAATGAAGCAGACTCATAGATGTAGACAATGAACAAGTGGTTACCAGTAGGTAGAGGTAATGTAGGGATGAGGGAAGTGAGGATAAGCTGTTGGGTATAATATAGGCTTAAGGAGGTGTTGTACTACATTGAGAATGTGGCCAATATTTTGTAATAACAAATGGAAAGCAACTTTTAAGATGTATTTTAAAACATTTTTAAAAAGTAAAATAATAAATACATTTTTGCTGTTATTTACATGCCTATTTTTGCCTCATCCACAAGACTTTAGAGTGCTCCAGGAGGAATATTAGTGAGTATGAAGATTTGGGCATAAATCCACTTTTTAACGTTTAGTACCTATCACAGATGTTGTCCATCAGATTCCATAGTTGCTCAACACTGTATCCAATTAAGCTGGTTATGCAAAAAAGAAGCTATTATAAGGTGTAAGGCAGATAAAATGCTAAAAAGGGGATTAGAGTAGGCGATGAGTGAACAACTTTGCAGTTCCTCTCCCATAAATGCCTAATAAATGATAAGGAGGAATGAACAGATAGAAGGAAAAAATAAAAGGGATATAATGGTGGCAAGTGTAAAGAATCCACCTGCCATTGCAGGAGATGCAGGAGAGGCAGGTTTGATCCCTGGGTTGGGAAGATCCCTTGGAGTAGGAAATGGCTACCCACTCCAGTATTCTTGCCTGGAGAATTCCATGGACAGAGGAGCCTGGCGGGCTACAGTCCCTGGGGTCACAAAGACTTGGACACAACAGAGCAGCTGAGCATGCAGGCACAAAATTATTATCTGAACTCCTCCATATTGCTCTGTTTAAGCAATTCAAATTTAGCTTTTAGTTAACAAAATATAAGATTATTTCTTCAAAAATATTATTTACTTTCTTCTTTTCAGGTGGTTGTTTTGTTCTGTTTTTAGTACATCATGATTTCTAAATTTTTCTACTATTACATATGTTTCTTCTAGTTTAGCTTGTGATTTGGAATATACTGCATTCTTTTTCATTTGTATAGGAACATGCACCCTGTGATTATAACAATACATACTGACTCTGACTAACAACAATAACGATAAAAATCTCTTTCAGATGTGAAACCATAATTCCAAATTATTTCTATCAGAAAAAATTGAACATAATTTTGATTTCTCTCTGAATTTGAAATCTTTATAGCACATTGATGACAGCAATTAAGCTATCTATTTTAGGCATATTAAGTATGGAACACTTTTGTAAAAACTCACAAGTCTAAACAAATTCTTTTTTTTAAACCTGTATTTAAGTTTTTGTTTTCCAAAGATCAAGCCCCAAATAAGCAATCTTGTAGTGAATTTCCAATGCATGGCTTTTATATACCCAGATTGAGTTTCTAAAGATAAAAGTATGCTTAGTGATAGAACTTACTGTATCCCAATTCAGTCATTGACTCACTGAATAATCCAAGTCTTTCCTGTTGGCTCAGATGGTAAAGACTCTGCCTGCGTTGTGGGAGACCTGGGTTTGATCCCTGGCTCAGGAAGATCTTATGGAGAAGGAAATGGCAATCCACTCCTGTATTCTTTCCTAGAGTATTCCATGGACAGAGGACCCTAGTCAGCTATAGTCCATGAGGTCACATATAGTCGGACGCGACTGAGCGACTAACACTATGTCCTATGTAAGACATAGTACTGTTTAAGTACAGCAAGGGAACTACAGGAAGTGTTAGAGGTTAGGAGGATAAAACTCTGGTAGATGAGAGCTTGGTGAATTTTTTTTTATTACAGCAATAATAATGTGAAATCATTTCTAAACAGTTCTTTGTAATTTGTAAAAAAAAAAGTGCTTCTCTTATTAAACAATGTTAACATTTCTGGGAAACAATCAGGTATTTCCATTTTGAAGATGTGGGAACCAAATTGAATAAGTAAAACACAATTTGTATGTTGAGCACATACTACACGCCAGGTGCTGTGTTAGGAATGATGGTCAGCACAGCATAGTTACAGTACCTGTAGACAGTGCAGAGGCAGTGTAGTGAATGTAATAAATATCATGATAGGAAAGTACAGAGTAGAATAGAGTGGTGTAGGGTAGGGTAGAAGCATTAAAGTAGAAAAGATGCACAAAATCAGCTCTTAGCCCAGACTTCCAGTGAAAGTGAGAGTAACCTTGAAACCAGTGGTTCTCATCCAGTGGCAGTTTTATTTGCATCCCCACCTGTGGGACATTTCCTAACGTATCAAGATATATTTGATCATCTCAGTCTTTTGAAAGGTGGGAAGTACTACTGGTTTCTAGTGGCTAGAAGGCTACCTGCAGTCCTGTGAAAAAGATTATTCAATCCAAAATGTCAATAGAGCTGTAGCTAAGAAACCTCGACCAAGGCTGAGCTGATATACAACTAGGAGTTGACAGGTGGAGGCAGAAGGGGAGGAAATGCCAGGAGTGGAGAAACGACAGAGAACATGTTCCAAGGGCGAGAAACACTTGTGTGAAGGACCTCCACACTGACTTGTTCACCATAAAAAAAAAAAAAAACAAAACTGTCATAAAATACTTATAATGTAAAAGTTCCCAAACCACTTTTAAGTGTACAGTTCAGTGACATTAAGCACTTTCACACTGTTGTGCAATGATCACTACCATTCATCTCCAGAACCTTTCATCATCCAAGTTATAATTCTGCATACAGTAAACAACAACTCCCCATTATCCTGTCCCACAGCTCTGGCAACCACATTCCACTCTTTGTTTTTATGGATTTGACTGCTCTAAGGTATCTCATATAAGTGGAATCAGACGGTAGTTGTTCTTTTGTGTCTGGCTTACTTCACTTAGTACACTGTCCTCAAGTTACATCCAGGTAGCATGTGTCAGATTTTCCTTCCTTTTTAGGACTGAATAATATTTATGAATAGATCACATTTTGTTTATCCACTCATCTGTTTAGGAATACATGAGTTGCTTTCATTTTTTAGGTACTGGAAATAATGCTGCTATGAATATATGTGTACAAGTATCGGTTTGAATCCCCATATTCAATTTTCCTTTGGGTATATACCTACAAGTAATTCACTAATTGTTTTTATGTACCAATTAATTGTTTTAGGACATAGTATATGGTAAAAAAATAATACCAATGACCTCTCATCACGAAACTTAAATTCTCGTGAAGGAAAACAAACACATAAACAAGGTCATTTCAAAGAGTCTTATCCAGAAAAGAAAAGGAGATGATCTGGAGTCGAACATGATTGGAACTTAGCATGTTAGAACCTACGAAGGGAGTGGTAAGAAGCAAAGGTGGTAGAAATGTTACAATGCAGGTAAGGATTCTCTATTTCATTTTATGTGGAATGAAAAGTTCAGAGAAGTTAAATGAATTGCCCAAAGTCTTATAGCTAATAAATTCTACATGCCTAACCTTACTATACAGACTTCCTACGAAGCTGCAGAATTAGATGAGGGTACATGTTTATCAAACACCCTCTGGAGGAGGAAATGGCAACCCACTCCAGTATTCCTACCTGGAAAATTCCATGGACAGAAGAGTCTGACAGGCACAGTCCATGGGGTTGCAAAGAGTCGGATACGACTGAGCAAACTAACACTTATCAAACACAGCAACCTGCACCCTGCCAACCAGACATCTGATCTTCTCCATCTGCTTTCATGACTTTCTCCAGAATCAAGGCCATGAATGGTCAGAGGACATTTTAATGTTCTACTTACCCACATTCATCCTGTATCCAGCTTTGCTGCTGGTATTCCTCTTTGCTTTTCTAAAGAAATATTCTACACAAGTATAAGATAAAATAGAACTGAATCTAAAAAGAAATGCCATACTTTCCTACAGCCTAGCTTTGAAGTAAACAACTGTTATTCAGTTCAAAAAAATCTGCATATGACCTGAGTAAGTAATATTTGACAAAATAAAGAAGCATTCTGTTGAACAATAAGAACACTGTTTCTTCTAACCCTTGCTTTCATTCAAGGTCATGTGCAGATTACATAAATATTACATGAAACCTGTTTTGCAAGGAATCACTGTCTATGTTGATTTATAGAGACAAAAGTCCATTGGCAGAGTCTACCTTTTCAAATATCACAAGCTTTTATTTTCTAACAAGAGGAAAAAGCGACTCTCATTGGGTAAATGGAGCTGTTCTTTCATGTAGGATTAACACTTTAACACAGTTTATGTGTACAGTTAAAATTCATCACAAGTTTTCTTGTGTCAGGTGACAAGATGTGTTGCAATTCGGTTTTTAATCCAGATCTCATTGGTTGGAATTTATGACACAAAGTTTGTATCAGGAAAAGAGAGAGCATATTTTCTTTTTCATTCTCATTTAATCTTTTGCTGTAATGTGAGCTATTATGAAATTAAATAGTGAGTAGATACTTTTAGCCTTAAAAGTGTTTTACAAAAAGAGGCCAATTTTGCTGAATATATTGCTCTGTCAACAAACAGCTGCTGAACAACTATTATGTATAAAACACTTTAATAGGTGCTATTACAATTGTTATATGTCATTTTGAAGAAAAACACTTTCCTACATATAGCAGCTGATTGGCCTGGTTAAGTAAAAACCAAATACCCTGTGTGAAAAGATTTAACATGCTTTAGAGAAGTTTTACTTTATTACTTTAAAATCCCATAATTACTGCCAGGAGACCTCTTATTTTTATCATTTACAATTGACCTCAGATAAAGTACTTTGTAAATACATTACTTAATATAATACAACAAGAAGTAATAAGGTTTTTCATTGCCTTGCTTTTCACATAATCTCCTTCTACCTCTCTGATAAACTCCTTAGCTCCTGTTTGCTTATTCAATATTCAGCACGTTTTTATTGTGTCAGGCACTGTGCTTGACATTGAGGATACAAAAGTGAATAAAGAAAATGGTTGTTCTTTTGTGAAGTTGACAGTCTGTTTGGGGAGACAAGTAAATAACATGGCAGGTCAAGTAGAGGTTACCACTGGGACACGTGGTAGAAGCATCACAACCAACACAGGGTGGAGAGATTGAAAAGTGGAAATGGCAGGGAAAACACCCCAGAGGAAGAGACATTCATCTCACCCATAAAGAATTCTCCACAGTCTCATCACTGCCAGAGAAAGAATGGCTTTTAATGTAGGTTTCAGTTTTATGTGACTCCTTAAATCATTCCACTAGGTACCCATTATCCCCAACTGATTCATTCTTGAATTGGTCTTGCTTCCTTAATTCTATTACTTGATGAGTCTGAGGGGGTCCTAGGAATTGTGCCTCCCAAGCTGTAACGTTATTAATTTTCTGTTGCCTTTGTTTTAGGACTGAATTTCATTTTCCAGTGAAACTGAAGCACTCTCCTGAACTCCAAATGGTTTATTTAGTACCTGAATCTGCTTCCTGAAAAAGTGAAAGTTGCTCAGTCCTGTGCGACTTTTGTTACCCCATGGACTATACAGCCCATGGAATTCTCCAGGCCAAAATACTGGAGTGGCTACCTTTCCCTTTTCTAGGGGATCTCCCAACCCAGGGATCACACCTAGGTCTCTTGCATTGCAGGCGGATTCTTTACCAGCTGAGCCACAAGGGAAGCCCAAGAATACTGCAGTGGGTAGCCTATCCCTTCTCCAGCAGATCCTTCTGACCCAGGAACCGAACCGGGATCTCCTGCCTTGTGGGAGGATATTTTTACCAACTGAGCTATCAGGGAAGCCTCTTCATAGCTCTTGCCAGGTTCTCCCACACTCATTCCCACTCTCCTCAAATATCAAAGTGCCTATTTCTGGGTTACTTCCAATATAGGATGGGTCCATTCTCCAATTCAGACAGAAGTCATAAAAACTGCATCTAGTTTCACATCTCAAATTGGACCCCAGAAAACAAACACCATTTCATGAGGAAGGCAGCCAGCCATACCCCCATGAACACTGTGATCCAGAGGCACTGCAAGCTGTCCCCTCAATTGGGTTGAGGATGTGTATCAGTAAGTGTTGTTTAGTTGCAAGCGACACAAATCATTTCTGCATCTTTAATGAAAGAAAAGAGAAAACACATTGGAAAGAAGCTGAGTAGCTCACAGAGCAAAAGGAAATTCTAAAGAACCAAAGTTCAGAAAGGCCAGAAACCAGAGCTGTACTGGGCATCTGACGCAGCAGGAATGAAAGGACAACCTCTTCAGGTGGGAATCATTGGAGTGAATTTACTCTGAACACATTCTGCAAGGCTTCAAGCCCAGAGAAAAGGCATCAGGTTGGCTAAGCTTGGGACATGTGCCCACCCATTGACCAGAGGAAGACAGCCATCACTATTAACTAAATGCAGTAGAAGAGGGGATTTGATTTAGGTCATACCTGAATGGTCTAGTGGTTTTCCCTACATTCTTCAGTTTAAGTCTGAATTTGGATATAAGGAGTTCATGATCTGAGCCAGAGTGCTTAGATCTGATAGACAGAGTGCCTGAAGAACTATGGATGGAGGTTTGTGACGTTGTACAGGAGACAGGGACCTAATTAAACTTAAAAGCTTCCACACAACAAAGGAAACTATAAGCAAGGTGAAAAGACAGCCTTCAGAATGGGAGAAAATAATAGCAAATGAAGCAACTGACAAACAACTAATCTCAAAAATATACAAGCAACTCCTACAGCTCAATTCAAGAAAAATAAATGACCCAATCAAAAAATGGGCCAAAGAACTAAATAGACATTTCTCCAAAGAAGACATACAGATGGCTAACAAACACATGAAAAGATGCTCAACATCACTCATTATCAGAGAAATGCAAATCAAAACCACTATGAGGTACCATTTCACACCAGTCAGAATGGCTGCGATCCAAAAGTCTACAAGCAATAAATGCTAGACAGGGTGTGGAGAAAAGGGAACCCTCTTACACTGTTGGTGGGAATGCAAACTAGTACAGCCACTATGGAGAACAGTGTGGAGATTCCTTAAAAAACGGGAAATAGAACTGCCTTATGATCCAGCAATCCCACTGCTGGGCATACACACTGAGGAAACCAGAAGGGAAAGAGACACGTGTACCCCAATGTTCATCGCAGCACTGTTTATAATAGCCAGGACATGGAAGCAACCTAGATGTCCATCAGCAGATGAATGGATAAGAAAGCTGTGGTACATATACACAATGGAGTATTACTCAGCCATTAAAAAGAATACATTTGAATCAGTTCTAATGAGGTGCACGAAACTGGAGCCTATTATACAGAGTGAAGTAAGCCAGAAAGAAAAACACCAATACAGTATACTAACGCATATATATAGAATTTAGAAAGATGGTAACAATAACCCTGTATACAAGACAGCAAAAGAGACACTGATGTATAGAACAGTCTTTGGACTCTGTGGGAGAGGGAGAGGGTGGGATGATTTGGGAGAATAGCATTGAAATACGTATAATATCATATATGAAACGAGTCGCCAGTCCAGGTTCGATGCACGATTATGGATGCTTGGGGCTGGTGTACTGGGATGACCCAGAGGGATGGTATGGGGAGGGAGGAGGGAGGAGGGTTCAGGATGGGGAACACATGTATACCTGTGGCGGATTCATTTCAATATTTGGCAAAACTAATATTGTAAAGTTTAAAAATAAAATTAAAAAAAAAAAGGAAACAGTTTTCAAGAACATCCCCAAGAAAAAGAAATAAAAAAAGGCAAAATGGTTGTCTGAGGAGGTCTTACAACTAGCTGAGAAAAGAAGAGAAGCTAAGGGCAAAGGAGAAAAGGAAAAACATACGCATCTGAATGCAGAATTCCAAAGAATAGAAAGGAGAGATAAGAAAGCCTTCCTCGGTGATTAATGCAAAGAAATAGAATGGGAAAGACTAGAGATCTCTTCAAGAAAATTGGAGATACCAAGGGAACATTTCATGCAAAGATGGGCACAATAAAGGATAGAAATGGTATGGACCCAACAGAAGCAGAGTATATTAAGAAGAGGTGGCAAGAACACACAGAAAAACTACACAAAAAAGATCTTCATGACCCAGATAACCTTGATGGTGTGATCACTCACCTAGAGCCAGACATCTTGGAATGAGAAGTCAAGTGGGCCTTAGGAAGCATCACTATGAACAAAGCTAGTGGAGGTGAAGGAACTCCAGTTGAACTATATCAAATCCTAAAAGATGATGCTGCTAAAGTGCTGCACTCAATATGCCAGCAAATTTTGAATACTCCGCAGAGGCCACAGGACTGGGAAAGGTCAGTTTTCATTTCAATCCCGAAGAAAGGCAGTGCAAAGAATGTTCAAATTACCACAAAATGGCACCCATCTCACACACTAGCAAAGTAATGCTCAAAATTCTCCAAGCCAGGCTTCAACAGTACATAAACCGTGAACTTCCAGATGTTCAAGCTGGATTCAGAAAATGCAGAGGAACCAGAGATCAAATTGCCAACATCCATTGGATCATTGAAAAGGCAAGAGTTCCAGAAAAACAGTTATCTACTTCTGCTTTATTGACTACACAAAGCCTTTGACTGTGTGGATCACAATAAACTATGGAAAATTCTTAAAGAGATGTGAATACTGGACCACATGACCTTCCTCCTGAGAAATATGTATGCAGGTCAAGAAGAAACAGTTAGAACTTGACATGGAACAACAGACTGGCTTATTTAACTTACATGCAGAGTGCATCATGTGAAATGCCCAGCTGGATGAAGCACAAGCTGGGAGAAATATCAATAACCTCAGATACACAGATGACACCACACTTATGGCAGAAAGTGAAGAGGAACTAAAGAGCCTCTTGATGAAAGTGAAAGAAGAGAGTGAAAAAGTTGCTTCAAATTCAACATTCCAAAAACTAACATCATGGCATCTGGTCCCATCAGTTCGTGGCAAACGGATGGGGGAACAGTGGAAACAGTGACAGACTTTATTTTGGGGGGCTCCAAAATCACTGCAGATGGTGACTGCAGTCATGAAATTAAAAGATGTTTTATAAACTGTGGAAAATTCTGAAAGAGATGGGAATACCAGACCACCTGACCTGCCTCTTGAGAAATCTGTATGCAGGTCAGGAAGCAACAGTTAGAACTGGACATGGAACAACAGACTGGTTCCAAATAGGAAAAGGAGTACATCAAGGCTGTATATTGTCACCTTGCTTATTTAACTTATATGCAGAGTACATCATGAGAAATGCTGGACTGGAAGAAACACAAGCTGCAATCAAGATTGCCGGGAGAAATATCAATCATCTCAGATATGCAGATGACGCCACCCTTATGGCAGAAAGTGAAGAGGAACTAAAAAGCCTCTTGATGAAAATGAAAGAGGAGAGTTAAAAAGTTGGCTTAAAGCTCAACATTCAGAAAACGAATATCATGGCATCTGGTCCGATCACTTCATGGCAAATAGATGGGGAAACAGTGGAAACAGTGTCAGACTTTATTTTTGGGGCTCCAAAATCACTGCAGATGGTGACTGCAGCCATGAAATTAAAAGATGCTTACTCCTTGGAAGAAAAGTTATGACCAATCTAGATAGCATATTGAAAAGTAGAGACATTACTTTGCCAACAAAGGTCCGTCTAGTCAAGGCTATGGGTTTTCCTGTGGTCATGTATGGATGTGAGAGTTGGACTGTGAAGAAGGCTGAGCGCCGAAGAATTGATGCTTTGAACTGTGGTGTTGGAGAAGACTCTTGAGAGTCCCTTGGACTGCAAGGAGATCCAACCATGACTTTTCAAGGTTGCTTTAAAAGATAAGAACACACAGAATTCTTTTTTTTTTTTTTTTCATATAACAAAAGGATTTGTTACTGCCTTTTAACTTAATAAGTCATGCCCTATATTTACACCAACTCTCAATAGTTAATTGACATGTTAACTAATCCCTGGAGAAGGCAATGGCACCCCACTCCAGTACTCTTGCCTGGAAAATCCCATGGATGGAGGAGCCTGGTGGGCTACAGTCCATGGGGTTGCAAAGAGTTGGATACGAATGAGCATCTTCACTTTCACTTTTCACTTTCATGCATTGAAGAAGGAAATGGCAACCCACTCCAGTGTTCTTGCCTGGAGAATCCCAGAGTCGGGGGAGCCTGGTGGGCTGCCGTCAGTGGGGTCGCACAAAGTCGGACACGACTGAAGCGACTTAGCAGCAGCAGCAGCAGCAACTAATCCCTCCTTTCATTGCTGGGTCGCAAAGAGTCAGACACGATTGAGTGACTGAACTGAACTGAACAGAAGAGGAGTGATTCTTCAAAGCACAGTTGTGATGTTGTTACCACCAGGAGGGAGAATAGACACTAAGCTGTAAAAAATAAAAATTTCCACTATAGGAATCATCTTGTTGCTGGGTGAATTCTCAGAGCACCATTCTTGTGGGTTCCTAATCTATACACTTGTCTCCACTGTATGAAGTTTTGGCATTCCTTCTAACCTATTCCACATGGGTTCCAAAGCTTTCAACATACGAGCATCAGGAGTCTTCGAAGATATAAACCTCAAATAAAACTTAAAAATTAACAATGGAAATGAAACCATCTTTTTCCAGAAAAGTCATTTTTTTAGTATTAATCATGTAAATAACAATAAAAGCACACTAACAAATCCTTTTGTTTTATGAAAAAAAAGAATTCTGTGTGTTCTTATCTTTTAGAGCAACCTTGAAAAGTCATGCCCTATATTTATACCAACTCTCAATAATTAATTGACATGTTAACTAATCCCTCTTTTCATTGAGCTAAGGATTTTTTTGAGCTATTTTCCTACTTGCACTTTTGAGATTTCTCCATAAACTGTCATGTGGAAACACTTTAAATTACACTGTTTCACTTGCACTCTCCCCATTAACCACCATGCTAGCATAGACATCTTGTGGTGTCAGCTCATTCTGTCTTCCTATCTTTTTTTTTTACAAAAAGGCAGAAAATATTAAGAGCTCATTTCTCATCTTCATCATCTTTGAGCACCTAAATGTTGGTCTTGATGACAATCTTTGGAGCAGATTTTTTCAAGACTTGATATGGAAGGCCTGATACATATCACTATGACAAAGATCAATGTGAATGATTCTGAAGAAGATGATGGTAATAGCAATACTAACAGATGATATGTATGAGCCTTTAGTGTTCACAGGCTCTGCCTTGAGTACTTCACATGTATTATGCTTCCACACTGGTGGGAATGAGCTGGGAGAGAGAGAGAAGCACAGGAGAGAAAACAGATTACTGCTGGAGCCAAGTTCCTGCATAGATGGAGAAGGGAGGGAATAGAGGATCCAGAGCTCAAGTGGAGAAGCTTCCTCAAAAAAGAACAGGAGTGTCCATCCATTATAACTAAGAGACTGGTTGATTTGGCTTTAGAAAGATATGTCTTATGATACCTTCTAGTTTCTCAGAGAAATAAGAGGAAAATGGTAGAAGAGAGAAAGGTGGGTAGTTACTGGAGGTATTAGGGAAATGGCAGGCAACAGAGCTGCTACATTAACATTAGCAGAAATAAAAGACTGTCACAATAATCTGGAGAAGAGGGGAAAAACTGTAAATTCTAGGTGGAACAGCAGAAGATACTCCTGAGGTCGTGCTTAACTTTTAGAAGATGATTCTGAGTTCTCACAAAACAGGCTGGAGTAGGGCAAAGAGAAACAATCTTCTGTGAATAGTACAGCCCTCACTTCTACACCCACCGCAATAGATGGACCTTGAAAGAAAAGGATTCCATGTGTTTTTTCTTCAATCCCACTAAATCCAATAGTTAAAGAGGCAACACCATACACTTCTTTTTTTTTTTTTTTTCATACACTTCTTAAGATAAGGTGCATCTATCTTGTTCACTGCTCTATCTCCAGTGGTAGGCAAAATGCCTGAAATGGAAGAGGAGCTTGATAAATATTTTATCAATGAATTGATGACTACATAGATGGATGGATGAATAAGGAATTTATGACATTTTATTGATCACAGGCTTGTTGTGGCGAAGCAGCTTGCTTAACTCAATGAAGCTATGAGCCATGCCGTGCAGGGCCACCCAAGACAGAGGGGTCATAGTGAAGAGTTCTGACAAAACATGGTCCACTGGAGGAGGGAATGGCAAAACACTCAGGGATTCTTGCTGCAAGAACCCCATGAACAGTATGAAAAGGCAAAAAGATATGACACCAGAAGATGAGACTCCCAGGTTGGAAAGTATCCTATATGCTACTGGGGAAGAGCAGAGGGCAATCACTAATAGCTATGAAATGCTGAGATAGCATCACCAACTCAATGTATATGAATCTGAGCAAACTCTGGGAGATACTGAAGGACAGGGGAGCCTGGAGGGCTGAAGTGCATGGGGTTGCAAAGAGTTGGACACAACTTGGTGACTGAACAACAACAAATTTATAGTCCACATTCATAGCTTCCCTACATAAAATTCTATTGCATGTGTATAGCAGTATCATGCTTGGGTTTTTCCCAGGCTGCTACTCAGAAACCAAAGGAAGTCCTAGTAGGATTTTTTTTTTAACTAGGACTAAAAATGAAATAAATATTATATATTATCTGTAGATATTTATAACCACCTAATATTCCCCAATGTACTAGAACAAGTGTCCCTCTTTATCACTTGCTGGTTAATAGGAGAAATATTTTAGTACTAGCTCTCCCATGAGTCAGAAGTCTGCTGGAGTTGTCACTCCATGTATATTCTGCTCTCTCAAAGAAGTTATTCCAGTTGAAGTGGGAATTCCAGTCACATAACTACTCATAATGTTCTCTGCTTACCTGATTCAACATCTTTAACTTGGAGGTCTCTTTTGTACCATGAGAGTACCTAAAGTTCCCCTTGGATTGGTCAAAAGAGTCCAGAATTCCCTTCTAATATGCCAAAAATTCTATCTATACAACCAGAGGCCACAGAGGTTGCTACAAGATTTCAAATAGGTGTTCTCTTTTAACACCCTTACCTCCCCTTTCCATATAATCTTTGCAACAGCAGAAACTCATCCTCTGAGTACGAGCCTGTGTCTTATTTGATACCGTCAGCACTTAGCATGGAATCTGTTGAAGGAATAAACACATGATTGACTAATGAATGAATACTGAATTATTCTGAGTGACCTACCCTAGTCACTGGAATTCAATCTGTCCTCCACGCTGCAGGAGAGGCAGCAACACTGAATGCTTATCTCAATGCCTGTTCTACCTTCACAATTTAGAGTTAAACATCTTTCCCTTAAGAATTAGCAAAGTAGTACAGTTGTCCTCTTAGTCCTATTTACTCTCACTAAGCAGAAAAATCAAATCCCTCAGGGAATCTCAGAGTCTAGCATTGACTGCTTTCAACTAACAGAGAGTAAATACACTCACTGCTTCTTTCAAACTCTGCTACCTCTAAAAGCCTACTTTCAATTTTCTTGGAGCTATTCCTTACCAATAACTTTATGGCATCTCCTATACACAATTCTTTCCAGCATTTTCTTCTATAGCTTACATTAAGTTTGAAATGCTTTTAACTGAATTCCTGGGGATGTGCACAAGTACAAAACTTGGCAATTGTGTCTAGCACTGCTACTGCTGCTGCAAAATTGCTTCACTCGTGTCCGACTCTGTGCGACCCCAGAGACGGTAGCCCACCAGGCTCCTCCGTCCCTGGGATTCTCCAGGCAAGAACAGTGGAGTGGGTTCCCATTTCCTTCTCCAATGCATGAAAGGGAAAAGTGAAAGTGAAAGTGAAGTCGTGTCCGACTCTTCACAACCCCATGGACTGCAGCCTGCCAGGCTCCTCTGCCCATGGGATTTTCCAGGCAAGAGTACTAGAGTGGGGTGCCATTGCCTTCCCCAGTGTCTAGCACTACTGCTTTGTAATAGTTTCAGATATTCTTCACTTTTGCTAATATTAAAATTAAAAATAAGTATTATCCAGCCCCAAATTCTAAAATCATTAAAATGATCTTTTTGCTGTTTAGTTCAAACATGGGCCAAATTCAAGACTTTTCCTATAGAAGTAAAGTCCCAGAGGACCAGATTATAAATCAGGGAAGGCTGACTCTGTTCTAATATTCAGTTTGCTTTGATTTGGGGAAAAGCACATAACTTCCCTCTCATCTTTTTTTCCATATTGAAAATAATGCATTTTCTTACTAACTGATAAAGATGTGTGGTGATTGGTAAGATGAAAGCTCTTAATCATATTAAGTATCAGATTACTTAACCAGTAATAGCTTCTTGGCATCTCCTACACACGGTTCTTTTCTCAAACATTTCCTTCTAGGGAGCCTACATTAAGGATAAAAAGCTTTTAACTAAGTGCACAGAGAAGAGAGGCAGGCTTTTAAATCATTTATAGAAAGGGATTAATAACAAACATTTTTAAAACATCCATAATTAAAACAATTCAAGCTCTAGGAAAAAAAAATAATAACACTCCATTAGGGAGAGAGAGAAGCAATGAGCCAGTTCTGAGCCAGAGTCTACAAGCCAGGCCTTCTCCAAGGGTTCTGTCCACTGCTTTTTTCATTTGAATTCTCACAACAGCCTATTAACACAGTGTTAGTAGCCTCATAATCATAATGAGTACTGCACAATTGCGCTCAACTCATATGCTAGCAAAGTAAAGCACAAAATTCTCCAAGCCAGGCTTCAACAGTACGTGAACTATGAACCTCCAGATGTTCAAGCTGGATTCAGGAAAGGCAGAACCAAAGATCTGTTGCCAACATCTGTTGGATCAGTGAAAAAGCAAGAGAGTTCCAGAAAAACATCTACTTCTGCTTACTGACTATGCCAAAGCCTATGACTGTGTGGATCACAACAAACTGTGGAAAATTCTTAAAGAGATGGGAATACCAGACCATCTGACCTGCGTTCTGAGAAATGTGTATGCAGGTCAAGAAACAACAGTTAGAACTGGACGTGGAACAACAGACTAGTTCCAAATCAGGAAAGGAGTATGTCAAGCCTGTATATTGTCACCCTGCTTATTTAACTTATATGCAGAGTACATCATGAGAAATACTGGGCTGGATGAAGCACAAGCTGAAATCAAGATTGCCGGAAGAAATATCAATAACCTCAGATATGCAGATGACACCACACTTACGGCAGAAAGCAAAGAGGAACTAAAGAGCCTCTTGATGAAAATGAAAGAGGAGAGTGAAAAAGTTGCCTAATACTCCACATTCCAAAAACTAAGATCATGGCATCTGGTCCCATCACTTCATGGCAAATAGTTGGGGTAACAGTGGAAACAGTAACAGACTTAATTTTTAGGGCTCCAAAATCACTATAGATGGTGACTTCAGCCATGAAATTAAAAGACACTTGCTCCTTGGAAGAAAATTTATGACCAACCTAGAGAGCATATTAAAAAGCAGAGACATTACTTTGCCAACAAAGGTCCATCCATCTAGTCAAAGCTATGGTTTTTCCAGTAGTCATGTATGGATGTGAGAGTTGGACTATAAAGAAAGCTGAGCACTGAAGAATTGATGCTTTTGAACTGTGGTGTTGGAGAAGATTCTTGAGAGTCCCTTGGACTGCAAGGAAATCCAACCAGTCCATCCTAAAGGAAATCAGTCCTGAATATTCATTGGAAGGACTGATGCTGAAATCCTTTGGCCACCTGATGGGAAGAACTGACTCATTTGAAAAGACCCTGATTCTGGGAAAGATTGAAGGTGTGAGGAGAAGGGGACGACAGAGGATGAGATGGTTGGATGGCAGCACCGATGCAATGGACACAAGTTTGAGTAAACTCCAGGATTTGGTGATGGACAGGGAGGCCGGGTGTGCTGCAGTCCATGGGGTCGCAGAGTCAGACACGACTGAGCAAATGAACTGAACTGAACTGAGTAGCCCCACCTTATATAGGGTATAGGCTAAATCTTTAAGTGTACCCCATTGTTCATCGCAGCACTGTTTATAATAGCCAGGACATGGAAGCAACCTAGATGTCCATCAGCAGATGAATGGATAAGAAAGCTGTGGTACATATACACAATGGAGTATTACTCAGCCATTAAAAAGAATACATTTGAATCAGTTCTAATGAGGTGGGTGAAACTGGAGCCTATTATACAGAGTGAAGTAAGCCAGAAAGAAAAACACCAATACAGTATACTAACGCATATATATAGAATTTAGAAAGATGGTAACAATAACCCTGTATACGAGACAGCAAAAGAGACACTGATGTATAGAACAGTCTTTTGGACTCTGTGGGAGAGGGAGAGGGTGGGATGATTTGGGAGAATGGCATTGAAACATGTATAATATCATGTATGAAACGACTTGCCAGTCCAGGTTCGATGCACGATACTAGATGCTTGGGGCTGGTGCACTGGGATGACCCAGAGGGATGGTATGGGGAGGGAGGAGGGAGGAGGGTTCAGGATGGGGAACACATGTATACCTGTGGCGGATTCATTTCGATATTTGGCAAAACTAATACAATATTGTAAAGTTTAAAAATAAAATAAAATTTAAAAAAAGATCTTTAAGACACCTAGCATGCTATTTTAATAAAAACACAATTAAAAATCTAAACCTATTGTTTGCATACATAACATTGGTAAGATTTTTGTATCTTCTATCATCAGAAATTGCTTACTAAATTCAACTACTACTGTGGCCCAAAGCCAGGTGGACCACAGCAAAGAAGGAGATATGATATAGGGAAAGCCAGTATCAGAAAAGGACAGGAAACTCAAGGGGTGTGTGGAAAGGGGAAGAAAGACATGGAGAGGGAGGAAAGCAGTCACACAACTGACAGGAGTTTCCTCACTTTTTGCTCCTGTCTCCCCACACCCTAGCCTGAGTCAACATGCCAGTGAGATCCCGAGGGCAAAGGCAAAAGCAGAGAGACCATTTTCCCCATGCTACATTTGTAGCCTTAGAAAAGTGACTACCCTGGGACTGCCCTGGCAGTCCAGTGGTTAAAACTTTGCCTTCCAGTGCAGGGGATGCAGGTTCAATTCCTGGTTGGGGAGCTAAGATCCCACATGCCTTGCAGCCAAAAACTGAAACATAAAAATAGAAGCAATATTGCAACAAATTCAATAAAAACTTTTAAAAATTGGCCTATATCAAAAATACCTTTAAAGGAAAGAAAAGGGACTACCTCTTCAGTGCCCTCAGTACCTCTCTTCTGGGGGCAGCCCCAGGAGCTGGCAGTGGCCACTTAGCAAAGTTCAGCTCAAAGTCCGAGTTAATACCCTGGGTTGTGTTTGGCTTCCACGTAGCATGGAAAAGACTCAGAAGTGCCTGCAAAGTAGTAGAGAATTGGACCAGGAAACTTCCTGGAGGGAGTTGCTACAACAAGGACAAAGTGATCTCATCACCAGAAAGACCCAGGAGTTTGCGAAACTCAACTGGGACCCCTCAGCAGAAGGGGACCACTGAGTCCAGGGAAAAGGTCAGCAGCAGAGGCCACTAGTGGAAGTGTGGCCAGTGAAACAAGGGACAGCATCAAGGCATAGGTGACTAGGGAGCCAGAAGGTAACAGAAGGACGTCCACAGAGCCACGAACAGGACAGTCACACAGAGGGAGGAAGTCTGAACATTTATATACAAGCAACAGCCTTTTCAAACACTTATAGAAAGGAATTCATAACAATTTTTTTTAAATCCACAATTAAAATAACTCATGCTCCACACACAAAGGTGGCTCAGTTGTAAAGAATCCACCTGCAAATGCAAGAGCTGCAGGAGATGTATGTTTGATTCCTGGGTCAAAAGATCCCCTAAAGTAGGCACCCCACTCCAGTATTCTTGCCTCGAGAATCACATGGACAAAGGAGCCTGGCAGGCTACGGTCCATGGGGTCACAAAGAGTCGGACACAACTGAGCACATATGCAATGCCAATGCCACAAGCAGAGACACCACACCAAACACAACATTGAGTTAAACCGGAAGCCACAGAGAACTCACTCCTGGCAGTTTAAGACTTTCTCTGCAGCACAGAAGGGTTCACAACACTGATTAGATCTGTTTCAGGAAGTAAAGTGTTGAGGAACCAAATTACTTTTTCTCTGCACATTTCAGTCATGGTATGAGTAAACACACAGGCCAACTACAATATGATTACAAAGACACAATGCTGAGGGCATTGTGCATTAAGCATGTGTGTGCAGTCGTTTCCAACTCTCTGTGACCCCATAGACTGTAGCCTGCCAGGCTCCCCTGTCCATGGAATTTTCTAAGCAAGAATACTGGAGTAGGTTGCCATTCCCTCCCCCAGGGGATCTTCCCAACCCAGGAATCAAACTCTTGTCTCTTGCATCTCCTGCATTGGCAGGCAGATTGTTTATCATGGCACCTCCTGGGAAGCCCTGCGGAGGGCATGACTGTCCATAAAACAAAGAGACCACCCTGGGATTTTCCTTCTATCAGCTGATATCATGTCTTCAGACAACTAAGTCAAAGCCAGAAAATAAATACATCCTATTTTCCTATAGTGTCAGTTTAAGTTAGAAAAATTTATTCTCAGTTCTGTGGTCTTAACATACCTAGAAGTGAGACTTTACCATAGAAAATATTTTCTTTGAGATAACATTCTAAAGAGACAGTCCTTCACTTGTGTGCCACCAAATTTGATTATTATGTAAACTCTATTTTTGTTTCTAGTCAAAGTGCTTTATATAAAATAAAATGTTGAGTTAAAGGGATTATGATGCAACAGACAGGACTTCAGGGGAAAAAAATTGGAATGGAATAGTTACCATTTAGTCATGACTAGAGGAAGAGTGTGTGTTTGCTAAGATAGGTGAAAATTTTGCAATGAATATACCTGGGACAGGATATTGTTTTATTCAAATTGTGACATAGAGTTAAAGGTTAAACAGGTACAAAGAAAGAAATTGTATATATTTTTTATACAGCCATTCGCAGTAGCAACAAAAATATAAGGGGTTTAGGAATAAAATTTTAAAACTTTATTGAAAGAAATTAAAAACCTGAATAAATCAAAAGATAAACCATGTCCATGTGTAGAAAGAGTCAGTTTTGTCAAGATGCCCATTTTTTCCCATATTAATTGGATACTTCAATGCTATTCCAAATTCTCAACAGCGTTTCTCATGGAATATCACAAGCTGATTTTAAACTTGTATGGATATGCAAAATCAAGAAGCGTCAAGGCAGTTTTGAAGAAAAAGATGGCAAGACTCATAAAACTGTAATAATTTTTAAAAGGTGTGATAATGGTGCTAGAACAGACAAACAGATCAATAAAACAGAATAAAGATCTCATAAACATATCCAAATATATGGATACTTGATATATGGCATTCTGATCAGCAAGGAAAGAATAGACTACTCAACATACAACACTGGGTTGTTATTCGAATAGGAAAAAATGAATTGAATTGTTATGTAACAATACGCAAAAATCAGTTCCAGATACACTGAAATCCTAAATGTGAAAGGCAAATTTTAAATCCTCCGGAATAAATTGTGAGAATACATTTATGATGTCAAGATAGAGTAGAATTTCTGGAACTAGACATACCAAAAGAAAGGGGAGAGACAAAGGGAAGCTTAAAGAAAAAGACTGAAATATTTGACTACATTAAAATTTTATATTTCTGTGATTCAAAAGTTACTGTAAAAAAGTGAAAAGACATGTCACAGCCTGGAATAATATATTTGCAATGAATATAACTGACAGAACATTGATATCCAGAATATATAAAGAATTCCAATGTTGATAAGACAAACAACCTAGTAGAAAAATGGACAAATGTATTATTAATAAATAGATATGTCAAAAAAAGGGACACTCATAGTGCCAGTAAATATATAAGATATGCTGTATCTCACTAGTAATCAGGGAAAAGTGTATTAAAACCATAGTAAGGTACTTTTTGGGCTTCCCAAGTGGCATTAGTGGTAAAGAACCTGCCTACCAATGCAGGAGACATAAGAGACATGGGTTTAATCTCTGGGTTGGGAAGATCCCCTGTAGGAGGGCATGGCAGCATACTCCAGTATTCTTGCCCAGAGAATCCCATGGTCAGAGGAGCCTGGTGGGCTACAATCCATAGGGTCACAAAGAGTCAGACACAATTGAAGTGACTTAGCACACATGCAAGATACTTTTCATCCATTATATTACCAAAACCAAAAAATCTGACAAATCAATAGATGACAATAATCCAGAGAACCATGATGTCTCATTTTCTGCTAGTAAGAGTACAAACTGAAACAACAACTTTGGAGACATGCACATACACTCTGACTCAGCATTTAACTCCTGCATATCACAGAGAAACTATAGGAGTACACAATGGAGACAGATAAAAGAGTCTTCATTACAATATTACAAGGGCAATAATTTGGAACAATATAGATGTGCATTAACAGGTTAATGAATGAATATAATGTATTTACATAATATATTAATATAGCAGTAAAAATGAATTATCAGCTATATAACATAGATAAATCTTAAACAAATATCATTGTGAAAAAAGCAAGCTATAAAAGCTATGTACAAAGCTTAATAACCTAAAACAATAATATATGAGTATACTTTAAATGGGTGAATTGGATGGGATGTGAATTGTATCTCTCAATAAAACTGCTTTTAAGAAAGCAAATATATATATGTGTATATATATACACATATATATTATATATATAATGTATATATATATTTCTGTCATATATATTATTCTGTCATATATATATATATGTATATATATGACAGAAAGACAAACAGACATGAAAATATTAAACACCAAAAATCAGGATAGTGTCTGTGGTACTTTGGTATTCCAAGATAGGACTAGATGTCAAAAAACTTTTAGGGAAAATGGCTGTGAAGGATGAAGGAGAAGAAGCAGGAGTATCAGGAAAACCCTCCCTCTCCAAGGCAAGATTGGTACCTGCGAAAGGAGACAGGAGATGAAGAAGGATCGAGTGAGAGACTCACCTGTACCAGGGACGTAAGAATGGCGTGGCAGGGGCGGTGAGGAGTGCTTAAGCCAGTCACTGTTCATGGACATTTTGCAACAGAGAGAAACAGGCCTGAATCTGTGTCCCCACCAGGTACAATCATTACTGGGAACACCCTGGGGGAATTAATACGGTGGTAAATTCAGAAGAAAATCATCTAAGACCATCATCAACTATGTTTCCCGCAGCAGAGGAAATGAGTATCCCAGTTTTCCTGTTGCCACATGAGCTGCCTCTGGGTTCAGGGGTGGGAACTGTGATCCAGGAGAGAGAAAAGAAAAGCTCTAAGTGTGTAACATTTTACTTCTGAAGCTGAGCAGCAGTGGTGTAGATGTTCACAATACTAGTCTCTTTAATTTGGGGGGCAGGGATGAGGTAGGAAAAATAGGAGGTTAAGAAGCTGAACTCTCACATCCATACATGACCACTGGAAAAACCATAGCCTTGACTAGACGGGCCTTTGTTGGCAAAGTAGTATCTCTGCTTTTTAATATGCTATCTCAGTTGGTCATAACTTTCCTTGCAAGGAGTAAGCGTTTTTTAATTTCATGGCTGCAGTCACCATCTGCAGTGATTTTGGAGCCCCCAAAAATAAAGTCTGACACTGTTTCCACTGTTTCCCCATCTATTTGCCATAAAGTGATGGGACCAGATGCCATGATCTTCGTTTTCTGAATGTTGAGCTTTAAGCCAACTTTTTCACTTTTTCACTCTTTCACTTTCCTCAAGAGGATTTTTAGTTCCTTCTCACTTTCTGCCATAACGGTGGTGTCATCTGCATATCTGAGGTTATTGGTATTTCTCCCAGCACTCTTGATTCCAGCTTGTGCTTCTTCCAGCCCAGCATTTCTCATGATTTACTCTGCATAGAAGTTAAACAAGCAGGGTGACAATATACAGCCTTGACGTACTCCTTTTCCTATTTGAAACCACTCTGTTGTTCCATGTCCAGTTCTAACTGTTGCTTCCTGACCTGAATATAGGTTTCTCAAGAGGCAGGTCAGTGTGAAGAAAGCTGAGCGCCGAAGAATTGATGCTTTTGAACTGTGGTGTTGGAGAAGACTCTTGAGAGTCCCTTGGACTGCAAGGAGATCCAGCCAGTCCATCCTAAAGGAGATCAGTCCTGGGTGTTCATTGGAAGGAATGATGCTGAAGCTGAAACTCCAGTACTTTGGCCACCTCATGCGAAGAGTTGACTCATTGGAGAAGACTCTGATGCTGGGAGGGATTGGGGGCAGGAGGAGAAGGGGATGACAGAGGATGAGATGGCTGGATGGCATCATCAACTCGATGCACGTGAGTTGGGTAAACTCCGGGAGTTGGTGATGGACAGGGAGGCCTGGCGTGCTGCAATTCATGGGGTCGCAAAGAGTTGGACAAAACTGAGCGACTGAACTGCACTGAACTGAAGAAGCTGATACACTGGATTTACACAAGGCCTTCTCTAGAAATATGCTACAGTGTGAAGTAACAGGCCAACAGGATTAATGGATAAAAATATTACAGTCTTCTTGATGCTAATCCAGCTTATAGGGAAATTTGGAAGATTAAAAAAACAGGGAAAGTTGCAGGGGAAAATGTCCCTATGTGCTGATTGGGGCCGAAAGGGAGGAGTTAGCTTTACCTAGGAGCACAATAAGTGTATTCAACCCTTGAAAAGGAAAGACTGAATTTATGGGAAAGCTGAAAGTAGAAGAACAGATTTTGTGGTGGGTAGGCAAGGAAATTCTCTGATGACTGTTTTCATTTTCTCAGTAAAATGAGAAGCGGGCTGATCAGTTGTGAGTGAGGAAGAGGAAAGTGGTTTAGGAGGTTTGAGGACAGTGAATTGCCAAGGAGTCCCGAGGGCTCACTTGAGGTTTGTGGTAAGAGATTCAAAATGATACCAGTCAGCAGGGCTGTGTGCTTTCTCTCAGCCATAAACTGTTGCTCATGCAGTTGGCTGAGAGAACGGAATGTTAGATTTAACCAAAGCAAGGTTTTGCCAGTAAAGTACAATGAACAGAGATAAGGTGGAGGACTTTGAAGTTGCAGGGAAAGACACTGTTATATGATGGACTAAAGGGAGTGTGGATACAGTATCATTTAACTCCCTTTTCCTTTCCTTTGTATTTTCTATAAACTGGAAGTTAGAGCTAAAAGCTTGATTAGTTTCAGTTAAGCATTTTTGGCAAGAATACTTTGTAGGTGATGCTGTGAATTTCATATTGCATATCAGAAGGCACATAATATCTGGTTGTCCTACTATTTTTGATGCTAAGATTGATCTCTGTGAGAACAATAAATAACTCAGGTAACACCTTGAAAATATCCCATTTTGAATATGTAAATCTCTTAACTGTGCCTGAGAAAAAGTCTAGTTATCAAAAGTATGAAGCAAGCACAAAAGGTTGGAGAACTGCTGTTTGAGAAGGTTACAGAATTTTTGACACTGAAGGACTCACAAGCCAGAGTTTTATAGTCATTGTTAGAAGCATAAGACCTCAGTGTGGAGAAAATTGTGGACAGGAAGAAGTTATGCATTACTTTATCCCCTTCCATTACTCTAAGCCTGAAACTAAATGACAGCTAGACTATAGATCTTTCCCTAAAAAATATCCCTGGATAGTCTAAGTATAATTTTGTAACACTACTGCATGCTGGCAAACAAACTAGTTTTTGGATTGCATCTTAAAAATAACATCAAATGTTGTAGAGGTTCCTGCTGTTTTTTGTAAAAAGCCTGAGAGGGCAAAGACCAAAGAAAGAAACATAATTAAAATGCATTTTATATAGCATGTCAAGGAACTCATTGAGAAGTAGCAATGGTTCCTTCAATAGAGAATCCTGTCAGTGTTCATTTGGCTAGCACAGATAGCAAATACTAACTTGTGACACGTATTTCCTGATTTTAGAATTTTGCCATTGAGCAAGAAAAATTAATTTAATCAATATGGTATAGAGGTTTTCTACCTGCTAACAGTGATTATCTGAAACTGAAGTAGTCTTCTCTGACCTTAAGGGCTGCCTGATCCTATTGGCATAGGTACCTTGTCAACTGTCAGGCCAAAGACACCCAGAGTCCCTCCTCAACCAAAGGCCATATTCAGGGATTGTCAAGACTACTCATACATAAGTAATATTGAGTACAATTCAAGCTGGTGCTGTTTTTGTTCTGTATTCACTGTATCATATAACACTAACATAGGTTGCATCTGAGCCTAGAGGAATCATTTCTAAACCCAACTGCATTTCTGAATCACCAGGGAGCTTACAAAAATTACAAATTCCAAAACCTCATCTGAATCTGATTATACTGAAAAATATATGAAGGTGGAAGCCCAGAGGAGAATCTTCTCTTTTAGTGGAACACACTGACAACGAAGGTTCTCACTAAAATGACATAGTTTAACTCTTCTTTGCTTTTCTCACCTGTAGGAACTCTGGCTAATTATCAGTTCAGTTCGTGTACCCTTTGATCAGATCGTTTAGAATTCCCAATGAAGATTTAGTACCCAGAATTTCTCTTCAAATGGAAACTGCTCGGGTGTCTTGAACAGCTCAAGGGAATTCTGTTAAGCTCAAACCTTTGGTGGACTGAAAGGCAAGGAATATTATATATGTCTTTTAAAATGAGATTTTAGATTTGACTTTTCTTGGTCACTTTGACTTAGGTAGATTCTTTAAAAACAACATATACCTGGATTTATTGTTCCATCCCAACTTATTGCTCTCTGTCTTTTGATAGGTAAATTCAGTTTTTTCTTATCTTGAAAAGTAATATAGTTCATTTTACCTTCTATCTTCTTTATGTTTTTACTTTTATCCTGTGTGATTTTCTTTCATTCACTTTGTTACTTCTTGGTCTGCATCAGTTATTTTTATCCCCCCCTACCTACTAACATTAATTTGTAAATTCTCCTATGCTTTTCACTTTGGCTGATGACATAAAAATGCAACAACTATTACTTCCATCAAAGTGTTCGCCAACATTCTCCCAACTCTGGAAATGAAACTTGAGATTGCCTTTACCTCCCACCTCTAGCCCACTTTCCCTAGCTCTGCACTCAACGTCTTTCTGGATTTTGCCAAAATAGTTCAGAATTTCAGCTGCAGGCCGTCATTTAGTCTTCTATTACATGTATTTTCCATTTTAAAGTTTACTTAGCACTTGCATTGTCCTTTTTCAGTAATATGATCAGTATCTATTGATGTAGGTAGATAGACAACCATTGAGGTAGACAGATGGATAGATAGGTAGATAGTCAATTGACTTTATTTTATTCTTGTTGAGAGAAGAAATATTTATATTCATCATAATTACTAATATCTTCCAATTTTTCTTAATTACATAATCTATGGAGTGAAATCAACACTGAAAATTCACTGGAAGGACTGATGCCAAAGCTGAAGCTCAATACTTTGGCCACCTGATGTGAAGAGCTGACTCACTGGAAAAGACCCTGATGCTGGGAAAGACTGAAGGCAAAAGGTGAAGGGGGTGGTGGAGGATGAGATGGTTAGATAGCATCACTGACTCAATGAACATGAATTTGAGTGAATTCCAGGAGATGGTGAAGGACTCGTGTACTTGGCATCCTTCAATTCATAGGGTTACAGAGAATCAGGCACAACTTAGTGACTAAACAACAACTGAGTGAAATTCACTCTATTTTCCTTGTTGGCAGTTTTCTTTCCTAAGAGTTTTCTTCAGATAGTGTTCATGTCCTCTAGTGGATCTGTAAGATGAGCAATATCTTATCAATGTATTTAAAGCTTAGATCACAGTCTATTTCTCCCAAAAGATTATCTTTCAGGTTTCACTGTAGCAAATGGAAATCTGATGCTAACTGCCTTTTCTCTGTGAGTAATTTTCCTTGAATCTAGAAATAAAAGATTTTCTCATGACTCCTGAAATTCAGAAACTTCATTAGAATAAGTCTTGGTGTACCTGGGTCTTGTAAATCCTTTCAATATATGATGTCAAGCCTTTTTTCCACCTTTTTATAAGCTTAAGGAAATTTTCCTGTACAAATTAATTTTTTGCACTGCCTTTCAATCTAGATATTTTCCACCATTTGGGCTTCTTTATATTCACAAGTTAAGCTTCCTGAACCTATCTTTCAAATCTATCCTAATTTTTATTTTATTTTTCTCTGCAGAGTAAGATATTTCCTTTGTTTATCTTCTGTAACTCTCAGCAGTGAATTATATTTTTTTCAGTTCATTTTTGTTTTGGAAAAATTACAGGTTTTTTTTAATGCCCATAAATGTCCTTCCTATGATCTTATTGCATCTCTGTGAAGATTTTCATTACTTTTTTGATAAAGTTTTTGTCATTGTTCTATTGGTTCATGTCATCTGGTAACTGAGCTTGGACTTCTTCCATCAGGTCACTGTAGCCGTTAAACAAGGGTATGATTTTTCTTTGCCTTCTCTACCTCCAAAACATACTCTAATAAGCCACTTCCCACCATCCCCACTGCTAACACCCTAGTCCCATTCATCATCGTGTCTTCCCTGGATTTCAGCAACAGCCTCGGAACTGTTTTCAGCCCTGCCCTCCCCATAGCAGCCATCATGATCCTTTTAAATGCGAAGTCAGATCATGTAACTTCTTTGCTTTTTTTTCTGCAAGGGCTTTCCATTTCAGAGTTACTTTTCAGAGTAAAAGCCTACAAGGCCTTACAAGGCCTGGACTGGGTTATTTCCCTCCTATTACTCTGCCTCAACCCTTTGCTGCAACCAGAAGTGAAGCATCCTTGCTTATCTGAAAGGATACTAGATGAACTCCTGTGTTAGGGTCTTTGCACTGACTGTCCCCTCCTCCTAAAAAGCTCTGGAATCTTGGCTGATTCTCTTACTAGTTTCAATTCTTTGCTCAAATGGCATCTTCCCATTAATGCCTGGTCTAACTATTTAAAACCACAACTCACTCTGCCCCATCACAATACTTTTATCCCTTTTACACTATTTTATGTGTTCTATTTGCATCTTTACCATCTTATATGCATTACATATTCCTTTTGTTTATTTTAATAAATGATATTATACATAAATTATTCTGCTAGAATGTAAGCTCCATGAAGTGGAGATCTTTGTTTCATTCACTGATATGCCCAAGTGCCTATAACAGTTTCTGGAACACACTGGATATTTAGGAAACATCTGGTAAATGATTATCAAGTAAATGATTTTTAAAATTATTTGCTGTCCAAAATTCATCAGTTTCTTTTTAGGCCACTTGTTTTTGCTGCTTCTTCTTGTGCTATTTATTTCCCCAAATATCTGACAGTCCTGAGACATCCATTCATATTTATGAATGAAGGTAGCTGGAATGGCATATCCCTGCAAGTACAAAGGTCTGTTTCCTTTCATGGGAGGCTGGCTGCAAGCAAGTCTTTCATGGAGGTGCTCAGAGATAGAACAGACACTTATACTTGGACCACACCCAACCCCCAGCCTCTCTGATCAAGCTAAAATGGTAAGGGCTACATCCTTTGTGCCAAAACCAATCCTACGCCTCAACACAGCAATTAATTTCTTTAATGTACAGTTCTTTGAATTTAGTCTGAGGATAAACACATGAGATCAGGAACTCTGCATATTGATGATGGAGGAAAGTAAGAAGGATGGAAGAGGGAAGACTAGCACACTTGTTCTGAAGATGTCCTTTCCACTCGTCATTTCAGTGGGTCCTTCCTGGCACCTTTCATTCTGTTTGTATGCTTGCTTCCAAGACTCTCAGTGAGGAACCATTCTTCCTTACAAGGGATAACTCTCCACCGAAGACTTCAGTGCATGTGTGAGATGAAATGCCCTCCTGTCTAGTTTATTCCTCAGAATAATCCCATCATTCTCACTCTTTCAGAAATTCTCTGCCAAACTGCTTAGTATTTTGATGCCCCAGCCTACATCACCTTCTTCACAGCTAATCATGACTCTGTTCCCTTTTATGTATTTTAATTAGCATCTCTATGAAATTTACTGAGAGATGTGAATAAAGGAATATTTAGACCTGTATCTTGAACCAGAGGCCAGATGAATCTCTGAAGAAACAGTACAACTTCTTAGGAAGAAGAGAAAACATTTATCTGAAGTAGAGAAAATTCTTAAGTTTTGCTTCTGTTTCTTTTTCTTTTTTTTAATTCAGATAAAATTACATTTAATATATTGAACTTTAATGCTTTTAAATATCCAAGAAGAAACTCCCCACATGCACACTGGAGAATGCAGTCACTATGATTTCTAAATCATTCTTACACAATAGATGATGGTCATAGTCCATTTCATTTTCAGAATGATGGATGGAAAGATATGGGAGGTGACTAAGGACTTAGAACAATCCTACCAATCATCTACAAACTCCATAGACACATACCTAATGTTTGCATGATACAAATTCACAAATCTGGTTTATCCTAGAATTCTATATGGATTATATAAATGCTTGACTTTAACACAGTCTTTGTATTTGCAATACCCAAAAGACAATGACAAAATTGATTTCTATAACAAACTCAGCCATTTAAAATTAGGATGTATTTTATCCTTGGTGATAACTACAAAATTATAAACTGACAGCTTTTTAAATGTATGTCAAATTTCTTTTGTGATCACCCAACTGAAAAATATTTCTAAATGCATTCCTTGGTGATAACTGACAGTGACTTTAGTATTCTCAAATCTTCGATTCAAATACATCAGAACTCTAAAGAGTACATTTCAGAATAAATTTCTTAAGATAAAAATTCTTATAGGCTTAATTCATTCCAATAGTTCAACTGCTCTTTGTTTCCCCAGGTTAATTGTAAAGCAGAATAAATACAAGCTGGATTACATTACAACAAAAGTGATACAGGAGCCTACGATGTTATACATGAATAGTTCTGCAGGCACAGTCTCTCTAGAAAAAGCACACTTGTTACAGTGAAGATGGAGGCTGCTCTTGAAAGAGAATGAGAGGCTCTCCAAGTGATAATTTTACAGTGTTTCTTCAAGGCATTGATCTAAATTATACTTACCTTAAAACCAATGAAACAGCAATGTTCATTAACAAAGTAGGTGACTGCCTACATGGTTTAATTTGAAGTTTGCTCTGAGCTCTCTCTATTAATGGGATGTTACAGTTCTTGGAATCCACAAAATCTGACCTATTCTTTGAGACTTTCAGAAGGATCCTAGAAAATGCTGAAAAAGTTTCTTGGGAGAAAATAAGGAGCTTTGAGATAGGAGAATCTGAAAGGTCACGTAAGCCTGATTTTAGATCCAATTATTAGGCAGATAATCTCCAGCAATAAACTTTCTCTTCTACTTAACACTACTACAAATAAAAAAAAAAAATCACTCCATCTATCTTAAGAAAGAAAGAGAATTTATTTTAAATTCAGTGAAGTATTATAGGAAACCAAGAAAAAACACCCAACCAGAGACCAGAGGATGGGTTGACTCCAAGGTAACTTTGTTTTTTGTTTTTTTTTTTCATTTTTATTTACTTATTTATGTGGGTGCTCCAGGTCTTAGTTGTGGCAGCAGGATCTTCGATCTTCATTGCAACATGCAGGATCTTTAGTTGCCTTGCATTTGAACTCTTAGTTGCAGCATGTGGGAATCTAGTTCCCTGACCAGGGACTGAACCAGGACCCCTGCATTGGGAGCACAAGTCTTAGCCTTTGGACCACCACCAAAGTCCCAGCAGTCACTTTCTTATCTTCATTTCTCTCACCACTTCTGTGCATCTTAGAACACCTGTCATTCTCCTTCCTATTGTTTGGCTTCTCTATCCATCTTAAACATGATCATAATGGGCAGCTTCCTATAGATCCTTAAGTTAGTGACTCTCTGCTGGATTTGCTGGTTCCCTGCCCAAAGAATATCAGATGGTCGAAACTCATCTTTACAGGCCAGACCATCCACTCATGTCTCTGGTCATTGGCCAGCAATAAGTGGACCAATCTTGAGCCAGGGGTTCACCTTGACCCAATACCTGCAGCCAGGGGAGGCATGGTCACACAGACAGTAGGTCCATC
Organism: Bison bison bison; assembly: GCF_000754665.1. NCBI lineage: Eukaryota > Metazoa > Chordata > Mammalia > Artiodactyla > Bovidae > Bison > Bison bison. Next base: position 4,726,831 of record NW_011494628.1, read on the forward strand.
CAAAGGGGCCAGGGGGTGGGAGATGAAAGGCTGGTATACATTCTGCATCTTATTTTTTTTTTCTTCTGTAAAAGATGGGCAAGCAAACTGTTCCATAAATTTCCCTTGGGATTGAGGTACTTTAGACATTTTTGTTGTCCAGTCGCTAAGTCAACTCTTTGTGGTTCCATGGACTGCAGCACACCAGGCTCCTCTGTCCTTCATTATTATTCAGAGTCTGCTCAAATTCATGTCCATTGATTCAGTGATGCCATCCAACCATCTCACTCTCTGCTGCCCACTTCTCCTTTTGCCTTTTTACTTAAACAAATAATAGCATGTTGAGAATAGCACATTGTCCTTCAGAGATTTTCAGCAAATGCCACTAGCTTAATTCACTTAATATAGTTATCACTGATGGTGACTGTCTTCAAATTTGATTTTCACTGCAGTGTCAGCATGTGTAAGCAATGGGTTCAGAAGGTATAGACAGTGCCTGAACTCTGAGGCCAACTTCTTGAGACTGATTTATGTAAAGCCTCATATTTGCAGAACATTTTATAGTTTACAAAGTGCTCTCTCACAGATGCCATCATTTCATGCAGATTCCCTTCCAAGGCCTATGTAACTATTTCTGCTGCATCTCCTTTGCTCTGAGGCCAGAGTTCTGCTCACCAGCTCTGCTGGTGCTACTCCTTAAGACAGAAGGCTGCCAGGCATGTGATTCATGATTTGATTTTGATTATTCAAATGATAAAAGAAATTCCATAGGTGGTACCAACGTTAATGGACAAAAACACTCAGGATGGGCATGTTATGGGAAGTTAGGAGGGTGGAGAAGTAGTGGCCCAATCCTCCAGTAAAAGAGAAAACTAAAGAGATTAATATAGTTCAGAAACTATCTTGTAGTTTTTTGATGATCCAAAGCTCAAGGGGTTACCTCTTACCCTTCCTTATTTCAGACTTCTCAGTATGTTTCATTGATGAAAGTGAAAGAGGAGAGTGAAAAAGTTGGCTTAAAACTCAACATTTCAAAAACTAAGATCATGGCATCTGGTCCCATCACTTCATGGCAAGTAGATGGGGAAACAGTGGAAACAGTGACAGACTTTATTTTTCAGGGCTCCAAAATCACTGCAGATGGTGACTGCAGCCATGAAATTAAAAGACGCTTGCTCCTTGGAAGAAAAGTTATGACCAACTTAGACAGCATATTAAAAAGCAGAGACATTACTTTGCCAATAAAGGTCTGTCTAGTCAAGGCTATGGTTTTTCCAGTAGTCATGTATGGATGTGAGAGTTGGGCTGAATATTCACTGGAAAGACTGATGCTGAAGCTGAAACTCCAATACTTTGGCCATCTGATGTGAAGAACTGACTCATTTGAAAAGACTCTGATTCTGGGAAAGATTGAAGGCGGAGGAGAAGGGGACGACAGACGATTAGATGGTTGGATGGCATCACGGACTTGATAGACATGAGTTTGAGTAAACTCCGGGAACAGGTGATAGACAGGGAGGGCTGGTGTGCTGCAGGTATGGGGTTGCCATGTGTTGGACACGACTGAGTGACTGAACTAAACTGAACTGAAAAATCTTTGGTAATTATTACTATATTTGCATCACTTCAGAGGTTTAAAATACAGCCTGATACAAGGGGGAAAAGACAGTTTCTTCAGCAAGTGATGCTGGGAAATTTGAACAGCCCCATGTAAATCAATGAAGTTAGAACACACCATCACAGCATACACAAAATAAATTCGAAATGGCTTAAAGACTTAAATATAAGACAGGATACCATAAAATTCCTAGAAGAGAATGTAGGCAAAACATTCTCTGACATAAATTATAGCAATGTTTTCTTAAGTCAGTCTCCCAAGGCAACAGAAATAAAAGCAAAAATAAACAAATGGGATCCAATCAGACTTACAAGCTTCTGTAGAGCAAAGGAAGCCATAAACAAAACAAAAAGACAGCCTATGGGCTGGGAGAAATTATTTGCAAATGACGTGACAGAAAAGGGCTTTAATTTCCAAAATATACAAACAGCTCATAGAACTCAATAACAACAACAACAAAACAAACAACCCAATCAAAAAATGGCCAGAAGACCTAAATAGACAGTCTCCAAAGGAGACATACAGATGGCAAGCAGACACATAAAAAGATGTTCATCATAGCTAATCATTAAAAACATGCAAATCAAAACTACAGTGAAGTACCACCTCACACCACTCAGAATAGCCATCATTAAAATGCCTACAAATAACAAATGCTGGAGAGGGTATGGAGAAAGGGAACACTCTAACACTATTAGTGGAAATGAGAGTTGATGCAGCCACTATGGAGAACAGTATGGCAATTCCTTAAAATGCTAAAAATAGAGTTACCATATGATCCAGTAACCCCACTTCTGGGCATATACCCACACAAAATTATAATTCAAAAATTACATGCACACCTGTGTTCATAGCAACACTATTTACAATAGCCATGACATGGAAACAAACTAAATGTTCATCAAGAGATGGATGGATAAAGAAGATATGGTACATATATACCATATATGTATATGGTACATATACATATGGTACATATATATGGTACATATACTGAAATACTACTCAGCCACAAAAAGAATGAGATAATGCCACTTGCAGAAACATGGATGGACCTAGAGGTTATTATAATAAATGAAGTTGCTGCTGCTGCTGCTGCTAAGTCGCTTCAGTCGTGTCCGACTCTGTGGGACCCCATACATGGCAGCCCGCCAGGCTCCGCCATCCCTGGGATTCTCCAGGCAAGAACACTGGAGTGGGTTGCCATTTACTTCTCCAATGCATGAAAGTGAAAAGTGAAAGTGAAGTCGCTCAGTCGTGTCCAACTCTTAGCGACCCCATGGACTGCAGCCTACCAGGCTCCTCCATCCATGGGATTTTCCAGGCAAGAGTACTGGAGTGGGCTGCCATCGCCTTGTCCGAATAAATGAAGTTAGAGAAAAACAAATACCATATGATATCACTTATATGTGGAATCTAAAATAGGACATATCTACGAAACAGAAACAGACTCACAGACATAGAGAATAGATTTGTGGCTGCCAAGGGGAAGGGGGGGTTAGGGGAGGGAAGGACTGGAGGCTTGGGATTAGCTAATGCAAACTAGTATATATAGGATGGATAAACAACAAGGTCAAAGGTCTACTGTATAACACAGGGAACTATATTCACTATCTTGTGATGAACCACAATAGAAGATAATATGAAAAAAATGTGTGTGTTTGTGTGTGTGTTTAACTGAGTCACTTTTCTATACAGCAGAAATTAAAACAACATTGTAAATCAACTAAGCTTCAATAGAATTTTTTTAAAAAAGAAAAAATAGCCTGCAATCTGTCTTCTTACAGCTATCTTTAAAGAAACAGGTGCCCTGTAAACGGTACCTGCTTTGAAGACTCATCCACAAATTATTCCTCTCCTCCTCTGTGGGTTCTTCCTATTTAGAAAGAATCACATATAATTGGACAGTCAATTGTATCTAGGATTCACCTTTAAATATGAATTTTAGGGAAACAGTATAAACCCAATCTAATAGCAACCTGTGTTGTATGCTTATCAGATTCTCAGTTTCCAGACTCATCAAATATTAAAGTTCTTGGAGCAAAACCCAACCCTCCAGAACCTGAAATATTTACTTGGAATTATACTCAGAATACATAGAGCTAAGACAGGAAAGAAAAACAAAATACAATCACAACGTTCTGTTTCTCCCAGAATGTGTGTTCTGAAAGAGGAATGTCAAGGGGCAGTCAGATGGAACCTGCTTAGCCTATCTCTTGTTCTCCAGCCCCTTGGACTATCCCTGCCCTTGTGCAAATGGCAGCAACTCTTAAATTACCACCCACTACAGGAAACCCTCTTCTGTGGGATCATGACTAAGGAGAACGCGATCTAGTACTGCCTTTGTCCTTAGAGAACTGGGTGACTTGCATTTCTTATTTAACCTCTTGATCTGCTTGTCTTAAAACGAGATGAGACAGCAATAGCTGATCTGCTTACTTCAGTAGGCTGTTTAAGGTATAAAGTAGGATCATATAAGAAACACTATTTTGAAAAGATAAGAATTGCTAGCAAAATGAGAAATGCAGTGAAGGTGGGCTATTTTTGCTCAGAACCCAAAGAGTAACATTATTTTTGCTCTTATCCACTGAAAAGCAGCCTCAATCTAAGTAATTTTCTTTTCTTGGATTTAAGCAGTTTGGGAAAGAATGTAATGTGAATATTCTGCCACCATCATCCCACCTGACCTCTTTAGGCATCTGCTGACCCTTTTCTCAACACACTGGTGGATCCGACTGACACTTTCCTTAAAGCCCTTTTGGCTTCTGACCACAACAAAGTCCCAAAGACAATGCCACATGTTTCTTGGTTTTCTTACAGATAGCCATCTCCTATATCTATTTATAGGGAGTCAAATCATAATATGTATAATCCATTACACACATACACACACACATACACCTGCTGAAAAACTGTCCTTTAATATTTGCAATTCTGCTGCCTACATTTCCTAATACTAAAGGTTCTGAATCCCTGACTCTGTTCTTCATACTTCAGTGGCCTAGCAGCAAGGGAGCAAATTCAAATTTTAAATATATCTGTCAGATTTTAGTGTTCTTCTATGACTACACATGTACTGATAGGCTAGAAAAAAAGTGTCTTAATCAAAAGCAACTGCCTTAACCGCTTGGAAGAGATACTGTTGCTGTTTATATTTTGAAAAACCAATGCTTCTTTCAATATAAAAAGGCAAACAAAAGCCAGACAAGCAAATCCAAACCCTGATACCAGATCTTTATTCACAGACTGGCACACAAGTGTCCAATGCCACTGTAACTTCATTGTAACCAGATGGGGTTACACAGAGTTGGACACGACTGTGTGACTCGTGGGGTCACACAGAGTCGGACACAACTGAAGTGACTTAGCAGTAGCAGTAGCATTATAAGCATGAAATCAAGTGAGATAATTTTCTGAAAGAAAAACATAAATCCAAGATATCACTCATTGTTATTATTGTACCAGTATAAGTTTACTCTTCAAATATTCTGAAGAGTACGTTTGGAAAATGACAGATTCAGCTGCAATATTAAAGGGAATTTCAACAGAGATATGGACATTCGTACAGTCTTATAAAATAGTTTCCCAGAGGTATACTGTATTGTAATGTATCAGTCAGTTCAGTCACTCAGTCGTGTCTGACTCTTTGTGTCCCCACGAACTGCAGCACGCCAGGCCTCCCTGTCCATCACCAACTCCCGGAGCTCACTCAAACTCATGTGCATTGAGTCGGGGACACCATCCAGCCATCTCATCCTCTGTCATCCCCTTCTCCTCCTGTCCCAAATCCCTCCCAGCATCTAGGTCTTTTCCAATGAGTCAACTCTTCACATGCGGTGGCCAAAGTATTGGAGTTTCAGCCTCAGCATCAGTCCTTCCAATGAACAACCAGGACTAATCTTTAGGATGGACTGGTTGGATCTCCTTGCAGTCCAAGGGACTCTCAAGAGTCTTCTCCAGCACCACAGTTCAAAAGCATCAATTCTTTGGCACTCAGCTTTCTTCACAGTCCAACTCTCACATCCATATATGACCACTGGAAAAATCATAGCCTTGACTAGACGGACCTTTGTTGGTGAAGTGATATCTCTGCTTTTTAATATGCTATCTAGGTTGGTCATAACTTTCCTTCCAAGGAGTAAGCATCTTTTAATTTCATGGCTGCAATATACATCACTATAAATCAGATGAAAGAAAGTGAAAGTGCTAGTCGCTCAGTAGTGTCTGACTCTTTGCCACCCTATGAACTGTAGCCAGCCAAGCTCCTCTGTCCATGGGATTCTCCAAGCAAGAATACTGGAGTGGATTTCCATCTCCTTCTCCAGGGGATCTTCCCAACTCAGGGATCTAACACACATCTCTTATGTCTCCTGCAATGGCACTGGCAGGTTCTTTACCACTAGCGCCACCTATGATAAATCAGATAGAACAGATAAATTTTGCACTTAACACAGTAAAACTTTCAGGGTCCATGCAGTTTTCATTGAAGAATTTTGCTTAGGACTTATAGGCAAAAAGCTCCATAGTAACCAAGTAGAGAGATTTATAACAATGACTTTAAAACCATCCAGTGACTCACTAGACAGTTTCCTCAATTCTGGAACAGTTTTGCAAATATTTTTTAATAACAGATAAACTGCCTAAGCTGTAAAACATAAATCAGCTTAAAAGAGGAGGATATAAATAATTTTGAAAAAAATTAAATATGCGTCAGCCAATTCACTATAAAATAACTTTCTGAAAAACACATAGAGGTTTTAAATATAAGGCTAAATCACACATCAAGATACCTTTGCAATAATTGGACATTCTATTTTTCATAATAAAGTGCAAAACTATGAAGCATGGTTTCCTAGTAACAACAGTAATACTAGGTAAATAAAATAGAATTCAGCTTCTAGCAATCAGCAACCATTCAGCTTCCAATGAGAGGCTGAAATCACATGGATGCCTGCTTTTTCATTTTCATTATCATAAAAAAAAAGTAACTGACTTTCTAGTTGTAGAATTATTCTTTCAAAATTTGTAGGACTCAACTCCAGAAAAATAAATGACCCAATCAAAAAATGGGCCAAAGAACTAAATAGACATTTCTCCAAAGAAGACATACAGATGGCTAACAAACACATGAAAAGATGCTCAACATCACTCATTATCAGAGAAATGCAAATCAAAACCACTATACTGCCTTATGATCCAGCAATCCCACTGCTGGGCATACACACTGAGGAAACCAGAAGGGAAAGAGACACGTGTACCCCAATGTTCATCGCAGCACTGTTTATAATAGCCAGGACATGGAAGCAACCTAGATGTCCATCAGCAGATGAATGGATAAGAAAGCTGTGGTACATATACACAATGGAGTATTACTCAGCCATTAAAAAGAATACATTTGAATCAGTTCTAATGAGGTGGATGAAACTGGAGCCTATTATACAGAGTGAAGTAAGCCAGAAGGAAAAACAGAAATACAGTATACTAACGCATATATATGGAATTTAGAAAGATGGTAACAATAACCTGGTGTACGAGACAGCAAAAGAGACACTGATGTATAGAACAGTCTTATGGACTCTGTGGGAGAGGGAAAGGGTGGGAAGATTTGGGAGAGTGACATTGAAACATGTAGAATATCATGCAAGAAACGAGTTGCCAGTCCAGGTTCGATGCGCGATACTGGATGCTTGGGGCTGGAGCACTGGGACGACCCAGAGGGATGGTGTGGGGAGGGAGGAGGGAGGAGGGTTCAGGATGGGGAACACATGTATGCCTGTGGCAGATTCATTTTGATATTTGGCAAAACTAATACAATTATGTAAAGTTTAAAAATAAAATAAAATTAAAAAAAAAAAAAGAAAAAAAAAAAATTTGTAGGAGACATCAAAGAGGTCCCCAATGTTCCCTGGACAATCTTGATCCTTCCTGGTCAGTGTGTAACTACACTCAACAAGGTCATCCTTACCCAGTATGTGAAGGAAGAAGCTTCCAACATGGCATAAATTTTGAAGGACCAAGACTGACCTCATCTCTACTCACTGAAGTCTGAATTTCCACACTTGGAAGGAATCTGTTTTTGTTTGACTGGAGCTCTTTGCTTTGTGGGGTTTTGTTTTTTTCTTTTTCTACCTTTTATGAAAGACTTCTGATTCTAATTTTTTTTTTTTCAAATGTTCCCATATGCACCGTGGTGTCTCAAGTATAAATCTTTGACCAAATCAAAGGTTGGACATGTGAAAGAACTGTGCAGAAATAGGCAGAAACTGATAATATCTTCCTTCCTGGAAGATCCCTGTTTTTGGTTCGTGTCATTTGTCTATCCTACTTCCTTATGGTCAAGTGCTTATGAAGTATAATCTAATTCCTTTTTTTTTAATTTATTTATTTTAATTAGAGGCTAATTACTTTATAATATTGTATTGGTTTTGCCATACATCAACACAAATCCGCCACAGGTATACACGTGTTCCCAATCCTGAACCCCCCTCCCACCTTCCTCCCCATACCATCCCTCTGGGTCATCCCAGTGCACCAGCCCAAAGCATCAAACCTGTATCCTGCATCAAACCTGGACTGGCGATTCATTTTTTTATGATATTATACATGTTTCAATGCCATTCTCCCAAGGAGTAAATGCTGAATACTCTAGCCTAATCATGGTAAAAGACCCTTGCTAGTGACTACCTTAGAAATGGGTATGTGGTATAATCTGATCAATGAAACATAAGATAGAAGTCTACTCTGTAGATCTCTACACTGATGTATAAAACAAAAAGACACAGAAAAAGATATGCTTTTATAATAGAGAGTGTTTTGTCCAGGTGCAATGCCTGGAACTTCTGCAGTTATCCTGTGACCAAGAGGAACAATAGCCTAAAGATAAGCCAGTATAATAAAGATGGTAGAACCTAAAGATGAAAAGAAATCAGATCCTTTATGTCAATGAACTGCTGAATTAACCAACCCTAGTGAGTGAGTGAGCGAGTGAAGTCGCTCAGTCGTGTCCGACTCTTTGCGACCCCATGGACTGTAGCCTACCAGGCTCCTCCCTCCATGGGATTCTCCAGGCAAGAGTACTGGAGTGGGTTGCCATTTTCCTTCTCCAGGGAACCAACCCTAAAGCTGCTTCAAATCTGGGCTTCTTAAGATAATACATATCTTTACCATTCAAGTCAATTGAATGGTATGTAAATTTTCTATTATTTGCAGTCTAAGAGCAAATGCAAAGTTGCATTCTAACTACTGTAGAACTTATGTCAGAGCAAGACATGTAAGAAGTCTCTTACAATATCCTTGTGGATTTGATGGAGAAATGTGGATTGAAGGACAATTTAATTCAATTGAATTAAAAAACCACTTATTTGAAACTGAAGGACAAGAATAAAAGAAACAAAATTGAAAAGTTAATGGAAACTATTGAAGACCAGAAAAAATCTGAGTCCAGCCCCAATAGGACAAATTATTAAGAAACATTTTAGGAGGTTGTTTTGTCTCCTAAATGAGCCTCTTTCTCCTTCATTTATAACTTGTTCATATATGTGTGTTCACATGCACAAACGCACAACCTAGTGTTATAGATGGCCAGAATATTTCACACTCTTCAAGACTTTCTTTGCAAGAACACAAACTAGCTTTAAACAATAATCACTGTATATTCAGTTACTGTAGAAATCACCAATAGCCCAGACAGAGTAACTTTGTACTTTAGCCTCTCCGAAAAGTCCTGTGCCATGATGATGGCAATGCATAACAAAATACTTGGAATTAAAATCTAACCTCTATATAATTTTCTTGTCCTTCAACAGCCTGTTTATTTCACTTCTCAATGCCTTCTCCAATTCCACCCCAGGTTCCCTTTTACTACTCATGCTCATAAATTTGTTAAAGCATGAGATGTAAGATTTATGCTAATTCTTAACTGTACAGAGCTAAATATATATTACATGTTTTCTAGAAAGCTTAACAATTCAAAGCAATCATATGTGTTCAGAATAAAAGTGATATATCCACTTTGTTTGAGGGTGAGATAGAGATGCATTGACTTCAGAATACAGAGAAGAAACCAAAATTATGACCTACCAAATCATACTTCAAACTCAAAGACCCATTCACTGAAAGTGAAAAACTGGCTAATAAAACCATTGACTAAACAATAAAATTCATAATACTTGAGCTTTATTTTGATATCACAACAAGGTTTCAGGTTAATTCCTCCACATGAATGAGCTCTTGGTAAATATTCTCAAACTTTCTCAGTTAAAGCTAGTTGTAAAATCAAACTAAGAATCAATGTGAAAACTGAAAATTCATGTATGAGCCTTAGAGAAGACAAATTTAAATATTAATTTAGAATTTTGAAAATGTGACTATGAGCACATGAGTAGGTTTTTTTCATCTAAGCTTCAATGATCCAGTCAACAGGTCACCAATCTCTATTCTCCGACTCTAGTGACTCCAGTGACCACTTCCTTGTGTAGCTGTAAGAGAAAATTATTTATAAGAAATACAGTGTTCAGAGTATCCAAGATAATAGCCTCTCTATGTCATGTCTCCTATGATTTACAGGAAATTTTCATGTTGGTACCATGTGTTAAGTACAGGAAAAGGAAGAATGAACATCACATAAAATCATATGTATATATGTAATGGATTATAGGAAAGTATCAAATACTAAATTTTAAAATTCTATTCAATAATAACTTACTGAGCACACATTCTATGTAATGTTATTTATATATTTTATGCTATGCATTGATTTTTTAAAGTCACATTTATCAGAGTCCTGCACTCAAAAAAATCTTGTAACATCCTCATAAGGGAAGTATAATTGAATGGTTAAGAGAAGTGAAATAAGCCAGTCACAGAAAGATCAATAATGTATAATTCCACTTACATGAGGTATCTACGGTAGCCAACTCTAAGAAAGTAGAATGGTGCTTGCCAGGGGCTGGGGGATTGGGAAATGAAGAGTCGCTGTTCAGTGGTTCATGAAGTTTCAGTTATTCAACCTGAACAAAATCTAGAGATCTGCTATGATATGGTTCATGATATAATGATATAGTATTGCCACTATAAACTTACAAGTTTGTCAAGAAGACAGATAACACATTATATGTTTCTTAACCACAAGAAAAGCAAACATTATGGAAATATGAAATTTCTTTTTTATAAAGATAATAAATTTGGATAGCCACAAAAAAGGAACTTTTAATTCACTCTGATTTTAAAAACACAGCATTCACAAACTTCAATACTTTAGTGATTAAGTATTAATGAGATGCTACACAGTTCACAAGTGATTGCAATACATCACTGATTACTCTGCACATCTGGGAGCATCTCTGGTTCAAGAGCATGGGCTCTGGAATCAGTAGAGATGGCGCTGAATCTCACCTCTGCCACTTCCATCTTAACACAATAACTGATGAGCGAGGACAAGGGACCTACGGAGTTTGTGAATCTGGGATTTAATCCCAGGTATACCACCTTCCAGCTCTGCATGACCTGAAAAAAGATACTTAATCTTTGTTCCTCCATCCTAGACTGGCCTGACAATATTTCTATGGTGACTAAATGAGATAATGCCCTTAAAACAGTGTCTGGCACTGAGAAGTCACTCTTTGCATATCATTTGAAATGCCACATGTTCTTAGAAAGGCTTTTTACAACTCTGCAAATTAGAGCTTCAGGATATTAGAAGTAGGATAACAATATCCAACACATTAAGGTGATTGTTAGGATTAAATAACAGACAAACAATGGCTCAAAAAATGGCAGCTTAATATTACTTGTTGTTCAGTTACTAAGTCATGTCCGACTATTTGCAACCTCATGAACTGCAGAATGACAGGCTTCCTTGTCTTTGACTATCTCCTGGATTTGCTCAAATTCATGTCCATTGAGTCAGTGATGCTATCTAACAATGTCATCCTCTGCTGCCTTCTTCTCATTTTGCCTTCAGTCTTTCCTAGCTTCAGGTTTTTTTCCAATGAGTCAGCTCTTCGATCAGGTGGCCAAAGTACTGGAGCTTCAGTTTTAGCATCAGTCCTTCCAGTGAATATTCAGAGTTGAGTTCCTTTAAGACTGACTGCTTTAATCTTCTTGTAGTCCAAGGGTATTTTCCAGCATTGCAGTTTGAAAGCATCATTTCTTCAGCGCTCAGCCTTCTTTATGGTCCAACTCTCACATCCAAACACAACTACTGGAAAAACCACAGCTTTGAGTATATTGACTTTTGTCGGTAAACTCATGTCTCTCTTTGCAATATGCTGTTTAAGTTTGTCACAGCTTTCCTTACAAGGAACAAATGTCTTTTAATTTCATGGCCACAGTAACTGTCCACAGTGATTTTGGAGTCTAAGAAAATAAAATTTGTCACTGTTTCTGTTTCACCCTTCTATTTGACATGAAGAAATGTGACTGGGTTGCCATGTTCTTTGTTTTTTGAATGTTGAGCTTTAAGCCAGTTTTTTCACTCTTGTCATTCACCCTCATCAAGAGTCTCTTTAGTTCCTCTTCACTTTCTGCCATTAGAGTGTTAACATCTGCATATCTGAGGTTGTTGATATTTCTTCCAGCAATCTTGATTCCAGCTTGTGATTCATATAGTCCAGCATTTCACATGATATACTCTGTATATAAGTTAAATAAGTAAGGTGACAATACGCAGCCTTGTTGTACTTCTTTCACAAATTTGAATCATATGGAACCATTTGTTCCATATCCAGTTCTAACTGTTGTTTCTTAACCCACATACAGGTTTTTCAGGAGATAGGTAAGGTGGTCTGTGATCACTAATATCTGCCCTAGGCATGAAAGTAGTCATACACATGCACCGTGTCTGCAGTTCCTAGTAGAACACGCGGTATGGTCACAAGCATTTACCAGCATATACAGGTACTGTGTGTGTGTGTGTGTATGTGTGTGTGTGTGCAAAATCACTTCACTTTGACCCCATGGTAATCTTCAGATTGTGATCCTAGGGTGATCTGGTTTGGATTTTAAAATATTTGTGTATTTATCAAATTTTCTACATTAAGCACATATTGGTTCTATATTAATTTCTTTTTTAGATCTTCAAATTGTTCAAGTAATTTTTTTTTTTAACAGGATTTTATATTCGCTCTGGGGAAAGGGGCAGGAGGTAGGGAATAAAAACACAGGCCAATAAATTTTAGGTGCTTTCATTTCTTTTTCCAGGAGGTACATGTATTATGAGAGTTAGGAATATCTCAGTGCAGGTGAATTCTAAATCTCTTCAAGCTTGGTTATGAATAAGAATATGACCTTTGTCTCCTATGGAAATCCAAGAAATTGAAAGAAGATTTCTGTGAACAACTTTTTAAAAAAGAATCAATTTTTGTCTGTATAAATAGCCAAGGGCCTGGAAATAATGACTACATTTGAAAGTGCCAGTCTTATGGTGAGTTTTTAAAATTTCAAAATAGTTAATGACATTTTTCTTTTTTTACTAGTTTGTGTACTGCTGAGTCATGCCCACTCTTGGAGCTGGTTTTGATATTTTTAAAGCTACTATGTCTTTACAAAAAGTAATTACCAGGTGAAGAAGCATGTGAACGTGGTTTCATGGCTGAATTTCTTGTTCCTGGAGGCTTAGTCTCAGAATTGGCAACTTTAAGCTTCAGAGAGTCAGGGACAAACGGCCCAGATGTTGCTCTCCATTTAGTGAGCTCTGTGATATGAGAACGGAGAAGGCAGTGGCACCCCACTCCAGTACTCTTGCCTGGAAAATCCATGGACAGAGGAGCCTGGTAGGCTGCAGTCCATGGGGTCGCTAAGAGTTGGGAACGACTGAGCGACTTCACTTTCACTTTTCACTTTCATGCATTGGAGAAGGAAATGGAAACCCACTCCAGTGTTCTTGCCTGGAGAATCCCAAGAACAGCAGAACCTGGTGGGCTGCCGTCTATGGGGTCGCACAAAGTCGGACACGACTGAAGCAACTTAGCAGCAGCAGCAGCAGTGACATGAGACAAGTCATTTTCTCTGTTCCTTTTCAGAATTTCCACATTTGTAATATGAAAATATTCCATTACTGTCCTCCTGGACATGATATGTGAGGATAAATTGAGTACAAGATGCAAGATGTATAACCTGACAGGAGACCATCCTTCCTACTGGGTCTCTCTTCCAGAGGATAGTGTACAAATTCCTCTGAAGGTGTTAGCTGATAATTAGGATGTTAACAAGCAGCTAGGGAGTCAGTGATGCTTGAGTTTCTAAGACTAAATTAAGTGGTGGTGGTGGTTTAGTCGCTAAGTCGTGTCTGACTCTTGCAACCCCATGGACTGTAGCCTACCAGGCTCCTTAGGTCCATGGGATTTCCTAGGCAAGAATACTGGAGTGGGTTGCCATTTCCTTCTCAAAGGGATCTTCCTGATTCAGAGATAGAACACACATCTGTGTTGTAGGTGGTGTCCAGCACTGCATCCCTATCTGGCTAGTTTCCCATAGCCTCACTCCATGGTATCCAAACTAAAATTCATCAAAACAGTCACATTGCCTTTCATTAATTAGTGTTCAACCACAGCTGAGTGAATTTGTCACCTTGCTTATAGCTGATGTTTGTGTTAACTTTCTCTATCTGGATCTGAAAGAACCATCTAGGCCCCCACTTGCTTGCTGGTTCCTTCTAGAGTTATAGTTTAGGAAGCTCATTCTGGATATAGAATGGAAAATGAATTGGGGGGAAACAAAACAGTAAGCAGGCAAAGGTTGTCTAGACTGGGTGGTGGCTACAATGACGAAAAGAAAAAAATAGACCTGTCAGCTATTGGTCAGGATTCTGGGGGATGATTTAAAGTGGGTGATGAGGGAGAGAGGAAAAAAAAAAAAAAAACTTCCAAGCTTTTCATCTAAGGAGTTGGGTAGGTAACAGTTCTGTTTACAGGGAGACACAGGATGTTTAATTGTAGACCTTGTGAAGTTGAAACACCCAAGAGGCCACTAAGTAGAGATGTCCAGTAGTTTGGACATTCGTGTTTGGAGGGCCAAACTAAAATCTGGAGTGGATAAAATGATTCCAGTATCATCAGCATATAGCTTTCAATTCTACAATCTCTCTGAGAGAATAAGTTGAGCACAAATAACCAGAACCCAGAGGGAAGGCTATATTTAAAAATATTAGAGAAGAAAAGGAGCCTTTGGAAAAGGCAGGGAAATTCTACTGGAGACGGAGGGAGGAGACAAACCAGGGGAGTAAAATTTCTAGAAATTTGTCAGAGAAGGAGAGTGTTAGTGCTATAAAGTAGTGCTGAAAAGTGAAGTAAGATAATTACTGAAGTGTTCATTAGTTTAAAGGACACAGAGGCTACTAATGACCCTGCAGAAAGCAGCTTCAATGAAGATAGAAAATAAATAACATACAGTGCTTTGTGGAGAAAGAGCGAAAGAAAGAAGGGAGAGACCAAGTATAGAAATGTTATTCACTAAGTTTGCCAGTGTAGGAGAGGCAGGAGACAGAAATGAAACGAAGATAGGGTGTGACTGAGAAGATGAGACGTAATGACATTAATTAGAGAGCAGTTCTAAAGCAGCCGTGTATACAAATGTCAACAAATGTGCATCAGCTCAGCGATAGCAGGGCGCAGCCGAAATCAGAGTGAGGGAGCTTCTGTCCTGGGCTCCAGTGACAGTAAACAAGTACCAACATGTCATGGGAGTCAGGAGAAGAGAGTTAAAATTTTCACCCTGGCACTGACTAAGGTTTTCTCATCTGTGAAACGGGAACAATCCTCACTTTTTTGAGACAATCTGCACAAAAGTACTTGCTATCTAGCAAAAAGTTACCACACATTAGTTTTTTTTTTTCTTTCTCTTCAAGTTAAAACAAAGGAGTAAGAAGACTTTAATAGTAGAATGTAAATCCATAAAATATAGAAACCTCACACAGAAAAGAATTTTGCATTTTCCCATTTAAAATGCACTCAGCCAATGTTCTATGATAACATCAACACTGTATATTTTATACCACTTTAAATTTGTTCTGTTGTTTTGCTTTAGTCTCACAACAACTCTGTGAGGGAAGTAGAACAAGTATTATTATCCCTTGTTAAAGATAAAGAAACTGGGGCATGTTGAGGTCAGCAAACTGCCCATCCTCGATGGTTAGCAGTGAAGGCTGGACTGGAGATGGCCCCTGGAGTCAGTGCTTTGTTTAGGAGCTTGTAATATACAGATAAAAACTATCACAATTGCAGTCACAGTGGCACATTGAGAATAATATTTAAGTGGGAAATTATTTGGTGCTTACTCCTGAATTTTTAGAAATGAATACATTAAGCTTTATACAGCTGAATTTCATATCATCCTTACAACTAATTCCTTGGGATTGAATCCTCTTTGCCTCTGAGACAAAGTGTTTGCCTTTAAACCCAAAGGGACCTAGGAGGAGAGAGATTTAGTCCCCATAACCCAGCTGCAAGGCAAAGAAAACAAGAAACCTGTCCAAGAGAGTTACAACAACCCAGGAGAAGTTTGGTTAAAACACCAGAAGAGGGCTTCCCTGGCAGTCCAGTCATTAAGAATCCATCTTGCAATGCAAGGGACACTGGTTCAATCCCTGGTCTGGGAAGATCCCACATGCCACGGAGCAACTAAGCCTGTGCACCACACCTCCTGAGCCCACATTCTAGAGCCCATGAGCCAAAACTGCTGAAGCCCACATGCCTAGAGCCCGTGCTCCACAACAAGAGAAGACACTGCAATAAGAAGCCCTGCTCTCTGCACTGCAACTAGAGAGCAGGCCTCACTCTCCGCAATCAGAGAAAGCCTGCGTCAGCAGCAACAGGCCCATCACAGCCAATAAATAAATACATAAATCTTTAAAAATCCAGGAGAGAATTTCTAGAAAAATGGAACTGTAAAAGAAGACAGATATCAATCCAAACCAAAATACTACTATTGTTACTACTGCTGCTACTACCATTACCACCACCACTGCCTGTCATTACAACAACAGTAATAGCAGTACATGAAAGAAATTTAATTTCATCACATATTCCCCTAAAAAGGACATCTGCAAAAGAAAATCTCTGATTCTCATACTTAAAAGATAAAAAAGAGAACTAAATGAGTAATCTAGAACATCAAGTGGGACCAAAAAAAGGGGAAAAAAAATTACAAAGGACTAGATATTATGAAAGAAAACATAAGGCTAGATAGACAGATCCAGGGGACATAATTCCAGGAATTCCAGGAGAAAAAAGTTACAGATTCAGAAGAGGAAGTAATTATGTACATAAAAGAAAAAAAATGTCCCTGAGTTGATGGAAGAGAATAGATGTGAAGGGCTAAGTTCCCAGCAGGACACACTTTTGGCATATGCAGGTAAAATTCCTGAACTTAACGAAAAATTCTTACAAGAGTTTTACGAAAGAAAGATTAAGTTCAAAACAAATCATCAGAAAAGCTTGGCTTCTCATCTACACACAACAGAGGGACCCAGAAAATGACACACCACTTTCAACTGATGGAGAGTAAAGGACAGAACTCAAGAATCCTAAAGCCATTCAAGGTGCCATACACCAACCAGATCAAAGGAAAAATATTTGCCCAGAAGCAGAAATTCAGAGAACTCCCAATGAAGCATACTGGAGATAAATCAACAACCAGACAGTAAATTAACAAGAAGGACTGCAGGAAAAGGAAAGATGAAGATGAAAGAAACAGCAATGAAAGTTTACCTAGCAACATGCATATTTAAATTTAAGTAGATAATAACTGGGAATGGGCAAAATATATGCTAAATAAAGATTCTTGAAATAAAAAAGTTATGCTTAAAAGGAAAAGCTAATAACAGTTTGGAAAGTAAAATTGAGTATGCATACGAAAGGACCTTTATCTTCCAAACAACTGAGAGAACTACAAATAAAGTAACTAACAATCACTAAATTAATAATAACTTAAAAAGTTGATGATATCCATTGCTGTTAGGGATGTTATAAAAAAGAATTTCCAACCAAATTGGTGAAAATACAAATGCTAGCATGTGGGGGGCAATTTATATGTATATTATTTTTTTAGTGAGGTATGATGAGAGATACCAAAGGAACATTTCATGCAAAGATGGGCTCGATAAAGGACAGAAATGGTATGGACCTAACAGAAGCAGAAGATATTAAGAAGAGATGCCAAGAATACACAGAAGAACTGTACAAAAAAGATCTTCACGACCCAGATTTTCATGATGGTGTGATCACTAACCTAGAGCCAGACATCCTGGAATGTGAAGTGAAGTGGGCCTTAGATAGCATCACCATGAACAAAGCTAGTGGAGGTGATGGCATTCCAGTTTAGCTATTCCAAATCCTGAAAGATGATGCTGTGAAAGTGCTGCACTCAACATGCCAGCAAATTTGGGAAACTCAGCAGTGGCCACAGGACTGGAAAAGGTCAGTTTTCATTCCAATCCTAAAGAAAGGCAATGCCAAAGATTGCTCAAACTACCGCACAATGGCACTCATCTCACACGCTAGTAAAGTAATGCTCAAAATCCTCCAAGCCAGGCTTCAGCAATATGTGAACCATGAACTTCCTGATGTTCAAGCTGGTTTTAGAAAAGGCAGAGGAACCAGAGATCAAATTGCCAACATCTGCT
>NW_011494628.1:4745241-4745770 GCF_000754665.1 Bison bison bison
TTTGACTGTGTGGATCAAAATAAACTGGAAAATTCTGAAAGAGATGGGAATACCAGACCACCTGACCTGCCTCTTGAGAAATCTGTATGTAGGTCAGGAAGCAACAGTTAGAACTGGACATGGAACAACAGACTGGTTCCAAATAGGAAAAGGAGTTCATCAAGGCTGTATATTATAACGCTGTTTATTTAACTTATATGCAGAGTACATCATGAGAAACGCTGGACTGGAAGAAACACAAGCTGGAATCAAGATTGCCGGGAGAAATATCAATCACCTCAGATATGCAGATGACACCACCCTTATGGCAGAAAGTGAAGAGGAACTCAAAAGCCTCTTGATGAAAGTGAAAGAGGAGAGTTAAAAAGTTGGCTTAAAGCTCAACATTCAGAAAACGAATATCATGGCATCTGGTCCTATCACTTCACGGGAAATAGATGGGGAAACAGTGGAAACAGTGTCAGACTTTATTTTTCTGGGCTCCAAAATCACTACAGATGGTGACTGCAGCCATGAAATTAAAAGAGAT
>NW_011494628.1:4745882-4746577 GCF_000754665.1 Bison bison bison
GGGGCAGGAGGAGAAGGGGACGACAGAGGATGAGATGGCTGGATGGCATCACTGACTCCATGGACGTGAGTCTGAGTGAACTCCGGGAGTTGGTGATGGACAGGGAGGCCTGGCGTGGTGCGATTCATGGGGTCGCAAAGAGTTGGACACGACTGAGCGACTGATCTGATCTGATCTGATAGTTGACATATGGGGTTTCCTCAACAGCTCAGCGGTAAAGAAACCGCCTGCCGGGCAAGAGACTCAGGAGATGCAGGTTCCATCCCTAGGTTGGGAAGATCCCCTGAAGATGGAAATGGCAACCCACGCCAGTATTCCTACTTGAAAAATCCCAGGAACAGAGGAGCCTCATGGGCTACAGTCCAAAGGGTCTCAGCGTCGGATGCGACAGAGCGAATAAGCACACAGTTGACCTATATGGCTTCCTAGGTGGCTCAGCGGTAAGGAATTCATCTGCAATGCAGGAGACTTGGGTTTGATCCCTGGGTCAGGAAGATCTCCTAGAGAAGGAAACAGCACACCACTCCAGTATTCTTGCCTAGGAAATCCCATGGACAGAGGAACCTGGCGGGCTACAGTCCATGGGGTCCCAAAGAGTGGGACACGACTTAGCAACTAAACAACAACAACAAAAAGTTGACATATAACATTATACTAATTTCAGGTGTTCAACATAATGATTTAGTATTTTTATA
>NW_011494628.1:4746915-4747060 GCF_000754665.1 Bison bison bison
CAACAGTTAGAACTGGACATGGAACAACAGACTGGTTCCAAATAGGAAAAGGAGTTCATCAAGGCTGTATATTATAACGCTGTTTATTTAACTTATATGCAGAGTACATCATGAGAAACGCTGGACTGGAAGAAACACAAGCTGG
>NW_011494628.1:4748289-4752138 GCF_000754665.1 Bison bison bison
CAACCCCGTGAATCGCAACACGCCAGGCCTCCCTGTCCATCACCAACTCCCAGAGTTCACCCAAACTCATGTGCATTAAGTCGGTGATGCCATCCAGCCATCTCATCTTCTGTCGTCCCCTTCTCCTCCTGCCCCCAATCCCTCCCAGCATCAGGGTCTTTTCCAATGAGTCAACACTTTGAGGTGGCCAAAGTATTGGAGTTTCAGCCTCAGCATCAGTTCTTCCAATGAACAACCAGGATTGATTTCCTTTAGGATGGACTGGCTGGATCTCCATGCAGTCCAAGGGACTCTCAAGAGTCTTCTCCAACACCAGAGTTCAAAAGCACCAATTCTTCGGCGCTCAGCTTTCTTCAGAGTCCAACTCTCACATCCATACATGACCACGGGAATAACCATAGCCTTGACTAGACAGACCTTTGTTGGCAAAGTAATGTCTCGGCTTTTTAATATGCTATCTAGGTTGGTCATAACTTCCCTTCCAAAGAGTAAGTGTCTTTTAATTTCATGGCTGCAATCACCATCTGCAGTGATTTTGGAGCCCAGAAAAATAAAATCTGATACTGTTCCCACTGTTTCCCCATCTATTTCCCATGAAGTGATGGGACCAGATGCCATGATCATAGCTGTCTGAATGTTGAGCTTTAAGCCAACTTTTTCACTCTCCACTTTCACTTTCATCAAGAGGCTTTTGAGTTCCTCTTCACTTTCTGCCATAAGGGTGGTGTCATCTGCATATCTGAGGTGATTGATATTTCTCCCAGCAATCTTGATTCCAGCTTGTGTTTCTTCCAGTCCAGCATTTCTCATGATGTACTCTGCATATAAGTTAAATAAGCAGGGTGACAATATACAGCCTTGACGTACTCCTTTTCTTATTTGGAAGCAGTCTGTTGTTCCATGTCCAGTTCTAATTGTTGCTTCCTGACCTGCATACAGATTTCTCAAGAGGCAGGTCAGGTGGTCTGGTATTCCCATCTCTTTCAGAATTTTCCACAGTTTATTGTGATCCACACAGTCAAAGGCTTTGGCATAGTCAATAAAGCAGAAATAGATGTTTTTCTGGAGCTCTCTTGCTTTTTCGATGATTCAGCATTGTTGGGAATTTGATCTCTGGTTCCTCTGCCTTTCCTAAAACCAGCTTGAACATCTGGAAGTTCACGGTTCACGTATTGCTGAAACCTGTCTTGGAGAATTTTGAGCATTACTTTACTAGCGTGTGAGATGAGTGCAATGTGCGGTAGTTTGAGCATTCTTTGGCATTGCCTTTCTTTAGGATTGGAATGAAAAGTGACCTTTTGGGAGCTAGTAAATATGACTTATGGCAATCTTTCATTTACTAAAATCTGATTTGAGACAAATTGATTATATCACTTTTCCTCTATGGATCACTTGAGCCCTTGCTGAAGAGACGGGTTATGCAGCCCTACATAGTTTGTGACAACATAGCCCCACCCCCACCTGCAGTTGCCTAGATAAAGCATGGACAATGACCCAAATGTTTCTTATTCTCCTTAAATTTACAGTTGAGAAACTGAGAGACTCTAGAGCCAAAAGAACAGGCAAAATCAGGGTCAAATTACTGATATAGCAGGGCAAAGCCAATGATAAGTATATACAAGAGAACAAAGACACCAATGTATAGCAGGAAGAATGTATAAATGGAGCAGATGTACATGAATGACGGATTATCCATGAGAGACAAAGTGAGCAACCTCATTTATTTATCCACTCATCCAAATATTTGCTAAGCCTACTAGGATCCCTACATTACCATAGATGCTAGGGATTCAACAGCAGATGGGACAATAAAAGCCCACGCCTTCATAGGCTTGATCTTCAAAAAGGACTGAGAGGAACTGATTATGATAAATGCCACAAATGTTATGATAGGGAAAGTTCAGGATACTATAAGAACAGAAAAGTGGGAAACCCAACCCCACTTAGCTGTAGGGGAGACTCTGCAGTTCCAATTTCCTTGTGGCCCTGTTGTATCTCATTTCCTGTTTCTAACCCTCTGAGATTCCTCTTTACCCCTTATAGAATACGGTCTATTTTTTTTTTCACTTGAACCAGAGTACTAGGTATCAGACAACTTTTGTCTGCCCATCACCCTTTTGGATGCTCTTATTTTAGGAACTGTCCCTTCTCTTCCTAGGGGTGAAGGGGGAGGCTGTTGCACAAAACCCACCCTCGGTGATTTACAATCCCTAGACTGATAAGAGAATTGAGAGTCTCTGCCCTTCTGAGATCTCAAGCACAAAGGGACTTCACAAGGTTGGGAATTGTTGGGGCCATTCTCACCACCATCTGGGGGTGGCTTGCCTGAGCATGAAGATACCACAGAGGACAACAGAGCCAAGAAATGCTGAAAAAGAAGAAGATTCCTCATGACATCTTTTCCGGCATCTCTAAGGCTTTCTAGTTGCGTGAACCAATGAATTCCTTTTTTTTTTTTATTTTCCTTAAGATTAATGAATTGCTTTCAGTCACAACTGAAAAGTATCCTCATTGTTCAGTATCAGCTGTTCTGTATAACTGTCTGTTGGAGGCACAAATAATCCTTGACCAAGATGGTTTAGTGGGATGGGTGGTGGGGAGGACAAAATTGACTTGTCTTGTTTTTCCCTTACTCTTTTCCAGGTTATAATAACTAATTGGCATAATATAGTTCCTCACATAGCTTCCTGTGCTCCTCCTGCAATTTCTGTGAAATGGCTGTTACTATCCCCATTTTGCAGTGGTGTTCTAAAGTTGATCAGCTACAAAGTGATTGATTTGGTACTTGGAATGTCATTCTGACAATGATGCACACTTCTGATTCCTGCTCTCCCTGAATCCAGACCCATCATGTCAATGCCACTATAATCAGTACTAGCCCCTTAAGATGCCAAGTGAAAAATGCCCAGTGGGAAATTATGAACCTGTGTGATTATCTTTTTTGAGGAATTAAAATCATAGCATAAATTTTATTATCTAGCTAGAGTTTAATTTTCATATGCAAATTTTTGATAAGTTAATAGTATAATCAGACTTTTTAAGAACCTTAAATAATTTTTTAATGCAGTAGATAAATGCATATTTTTTTGGAAACTTGGAAAAAATATCTGGAAATGGTTATGGCAATAGTCACACATAGGTATTCATCAGACAATGAACAGAAAGATCTCTTTTATCCACATTCCTTCTTCTCATAAATATACAAGAGTCCAGAGCCAAAATAAAATACATAAAACTGCCACCATTTTTTAATGATATATTCTCTGTACTGCTATGAAAGTGGTCCTTAAAGCTGTAGGATTTGGGAAACAGAATTCATTTTTTGCTCCATTACCCTAAAACATTCCAAAGAAATATTTAGTTTGGATTGAACATTTAAAATACTATTTATTTTAAAATTTCACTGATGATTAAGTTTATGTTAAAATAAATTACTTCACTTTATTTTCTTGACAATGTAATAAAACTAAACTCTCTCTTTCAAACTTCGTTTTATTTTTAGTACACTAGAATTTCACTTGGATACTGTCTTGTTTTTGTGCTGGGGTTTGAAGAATGACACCAACAATTATACCTTTGCAAGCCCTCCACTAAGTTACCTGCTAAAAATAAGCCAGAGGCCATCAGCACTCAATACACTTTTATTTTGATGAGCTATTAGGTAGAGTTTTATTTTAAGATTTAAATCTTATAATTTGCTACACATATGATCACATATTACACTGAAACACAATATCTTCATTAAAATATTACCCTAATTTTTACATGAAGCAAAATTTTAATTTAAATTTATTTATTTTAATTGGAGGCTAATTACTTTACAATATTGTATTGGTTCTGCCACACATC
>NW_011494628.1:4752327-4763544 GCF_000754665.1 Bison bison bison
TTTCTGGCTTACTTCACTCTGTATAATAGGCTCCAGTTTCATCCACCTCATTAGAACCAATTCAAATGTATTCTTTTTAATGGCTGAGTAATACTCCATAGTGTATAGGTACCACAGCTTTCTTATCCATCCATCTGCTAATGGACATCGAGGTTGCTTCCATGTCCTGGCTATTATAAACAGTGCTGTGATGAATATTGGGGTACCTAAAATTCTTTTCCAAGCCCATTCTGAAATCCCTTCTTGGTTATTATAAGATAAATTTAGTTAAGAATTTTGAGGGGGCATCCCTGGTGGTTCAGTGGTAAAGAATGTGCCTGTCAATACAGGAGACATGGGTTCGATTCCTGATTTGGGAAGATCTCACATGTCTGGTGGGCTGCCATCTATGGGGTCTCACAGAGTCGGACACGACTGAAGTGACTTAGCAGCAGCAGCAGCAGCACATGCCACAGAGCAACTAAGCCTGTACATCACAACTATTGAGCCTGTGCTCCAGAGCCCAGGAACCACAACTACTGAGCCCAAGGGCCACAAGTACTGAAACCCTCGCACCCTAGAGCCCATGCTCCACAACAAGAGGCCACTGCAATAAGAAGTCCACAAACTACAACTAGAGGGTAGCGCCAACTTGTGGCAACTAGAGAAAAGCCTGCAAAGCAATGAAGACCCAGCATAGCCAAAAATAAATGAATAAAAATTTAAAAATTAAAAAGAAAAAATTTTTATGTACTTATTTTCATCTTGCCCATACAACAGTCAAGCATGAAAAAAGACATGGCAGGTTCAGTTCTAAGACATTCTACACAATAGGATTTTGAAGATTTCTCATCTCTCAAAATTGAAGTCACTTAACACTTTTTAAAAGCAGGCACCTTTGTACCTCCTTGAAGAGTCATTGTCAACTGCTCATACCTGCCATAGATAAATCAGATTTCCTATTAGAATGAAATGCTAAAGGAATGGAGTAGAGAATCAGTGAATTTTTGGAGGAGTAGGAGGGAGGGAGGGAAGAAGACATACACAGAATGACTGCATGGAGCTTTGAGCAAGCAGGGAGCATCAGAAAAGCCCAGAGTCACTAGACTGCCAGGACTAGGGAAGGGACTCAATAAAAGGTGGGACATGTTAAGGGACCTAAAGAGAAACCCACAAGAAATTCCCCCGAGTTCTCATTTTTGATGACACTAACTGTATTTAGTAATATTTTCAAAATGCAGCATCCGGATCTTGACATTGAAAACAGACTCTGGAACTAAAGGGAAAAATTATTCCCTTAATTAAGCTCACGGAGATAGTTGGCTGACTTTGGTGATGAAACTTAATTTATTCTTTTCTTCATTCTCTCATATGCATACTCTGCTACACCTTACTGAACAAGCTGAAAATTCAATAAATAAATGCACTCATTAATGATTTAGTATAACCCAAAACGAAAGGAAAGCTGTCAGAGCCACTCCACAGGTCTGCCACTTTGCCAAAAACAATTACAACGATGCAGAATTGATGGTGTGAATCCGAACATGAGGAGTGGGGGGCCAGGGACACTGGGATGCCGTTGCTCTTCAGCTGCTGCAGTTAAACCAACACTGAAGTAGCCATGTCTCTGGCCTTAGAATTTGCACACCCACTGTGACTGGGAAGCTGCTGCTGCTGCCTCTAAGTTGCTTCAGTCATGTCCGACTCTGTGCGACCCATAGATGGCAGCCCACCAGGCTCCCCCGTCACTGGAATTCTCCAGGCAAGAACACTGGAGTTGGTTGCCATTTCCTTCTCCAATGCATGAAAGTGAAAAGTGTAAGTGAAGTTGCTCAGTCGTGTCCAACTCTTAGCGACCCCATGGACTGCAGCCCACCAGGCTCCTCCATCCATGGGATTTTCCAGGCAAGAGTACTGGAGTGGGTTGCCATTGCCTTCTCCGGACTAGGAAGAAAGGAATTTAAATAAATTCGTGTTAAGGGTTCTTCCTTCTTTCCCTTCATTATGCACCAAGAGATGTTCTAGTAAAACTCAAGACATCAGCTTAGAATATGTTAATGCTCATAAATTAAATTGCTCACAGAAGGTGATCAATTTTTAATGTTTACACTCAAGATGTTCTTTTTAATTAACACTTAGCTACATTTGTACTTTCTGTTCGCTGCAGAAAATGTCTGAACTTGCAGAGAACTGCAATAAGTTGTAAGATATCAAACTGCAGTCATTTTCAAAGCTGTACCCTTCAACTAAAGAAAAAGGACTTAGCTTCAGAGGGTTGACATCATAAAGAGACCTAACTTACTCTTAGGAGGTGGTGGGAAGCTACTCTGGGTATGTAGATATTTTTGGAAAGTTACCACATTCCTCATATGGAGGTGGAAATTACTCATTCATAAATGCCTGTGATGCATCCTGAGGCATATATGAAAAAATGAAAAGTGATTTCCAAATTTAATGAGCAAGAGCTCATTAAATAAGAATCCACTGATTTATAATTAATGTTAATTGATCACTTGTTAGTTACATAGGACTATAAAAAACAGATTGTTTAGCAGCTTATGACCTTGAAAATCCACCTACTCATTAGTAAAAATAGAAACGATACCTGTATGATGATTTCTTATGACGATTAAATAACATATGTGAAGTGCTTATCAAGGCTTTGCATATATTAGATACTAAATAAATACAAATTTCTTTCCTGTGTTATCACTGTGCTTTTTTACACTGTGCTTCTTAGTACTTTTTCTCTAAAAATGGGAATAAGAGTATATAAAAAAGAAATTTTATATATATATGCATATACATATATGTACACACACCACACACACACATATATTCCCAGGTGGCTCACTGGTAAAGAATCTGCCTGCCAGTGCAGAAGACACAGGTTTATCTGTGGATCTGGAAAATCCTCTGGAGAAGGAAATGGCAATCTACTTCAGTATTCTTGCCTGAAAAATCCCATGGATGGAGGAGCCTGGCGGGTTACAGTCCATGGGGTCATAAAGAGTTGGACACGACTGAGCAATTGAACATATGTACAGTATATATATATATATATGCACTAAGAGAATGTTATTCTCTCACTGTGGAGAATGTTACTTCTGATACAGTCTGAGGTCCTGCTCCAAGATAGAGACACTTTAGGGAAGCAGACCCAGGATTTTGCAGTCTTCTGCAAAGAAAAATGCATGCATCATTTAAAGAGAAACTAGTCTCAGTAGAAAACAGATATTCTCGGATGATGATGAACAGATTGGTTTTCATGGTGGCATTGCCAATTCCACAGAAAGTAAGAAAAGAAGAGTATAAAGAGAGCATGATTTAAAAGAAAAATAAGATGGATTCTTCTCATCATTACAATCTATCAGAATTTCGTTAAGGATCTGTAAGAATATCTCTAGCCAAGAGATTTCCAAGTTTTCCTAGTTTGATGGGAGAGGAAATTTCAGGCTTTGAGAAGACAGTAGTGAAGAAGAACATAGTAGTGAAGAGAACTGGCACCAAATAGGGTGGGTGTGGCCAAGACAGATTTTTCAGATTGATGAAGTGTGATTTGGCAAAATGGATGGAAATTTTCATCTACACATATGCTTGAACTAGTTGCTAGGCTGGTAAAAATTAAATTATAAATGTATAATTTTTACTATTGGTGCACTAACTTGCCTAGGAAATTCTCAAGATACATCTTTGGAATAAGCATGTTAAAGTGTGAGTTTCTCCATCTATAAATAACTTCCGCCTTTGTGTAATTCCAGCAATTCACAGAAGTCTTACTTTCAGATGTCTATGAAAAAATTTGTTATCAAAATTACTACTTAAACTCATAAAAAGTCAGTGGTGCACTCAACAGGACAAGGAGTGTATATATATATATCCTTAGAACCAGAGCTGTGAAAGAGCTTCCTGAGCCACTATTCCTGGGATACCCATTATAATTTGCCACATGTTGAACTAGAAAAAAATTGTCTTTATCTAGCCAAAATTAAACCCTCTTGTATTCTACCCAATTTTTCAAGTACTTTCTAAGTAGTATTTCAATGTGAACAAGATTTCTAACTGCAAGACAGAATATAACTATATCAGGATTTATTTACTGAAGTAAATGATTCAAGAGTGTTAAGAAAGTAAGGCACACACACACAAAAAATAGACTTAAATAACTTTTTTGTTAGCCTGACTCTTAGTTTTGAATCTGGAGATTTGTGGATGCTTTACAAAAAAGAAAATTGGATCAGCAAAAATTCTTTCAGCTTGGGACTTTAAAATGGCTCAGTCTGAATTAGTACCGGACATTCCCGGAAATTTTTATATTCCATTTTGTTAAGCTATTTCAGATTTACTTTCTATAATATTTGAACCACTGTAATCAAACAGGCTAGTTATACCATCTAACCTCTGTAAGAGCAAACAGCTGAAATATAAAATTATAACCCTGATCAATGCTTTGTAACCTTATAGCACATCAGATTCAGCTGAGCAGCTTTCAAAAATATGCATATCTCACATGGGTCATATCCCAGTTTTAATAGTTTTAACAACTCTACTCAGTTAATTTTAATATGCAGACAGGATTAAAAACCACTACTTGGGCTACACCTCTTGTGCTACCATTTTTAAGTAGGAAAGAGCCCATCAAAGGGTTATGTCCATTCCAGTTCCCTGAATATGGAAAGCAGTTAATAAGCATTAGCTCCTTAACCATTTCAATTCATCAGGGGTTGGCAAACTTTTTCTGTAGTAGGTCAGATAGCAAATATCTCAGGTTTTGCAGGCTATAAGGTCTCCACTGCAGCTATTCAACTCTGCTGGTCTCCACTGCAACTACTGGATCCTCTTATCCTGGTGCAAAAACAGCCATAGGCCAATGGCTGTGTTCCAATAAAATTTTATTTATAAAAACAGATAGGACTTCCCTGGTGGTCCAGAGGTTAAGACTCCGTGCTTCCACTGCAGGGGGCACAGGTTTGATCCCTGATTGGGGAGCCCACATGCTGCCTGGCACAACCAACCAACACACAAAAACAAAAAACAGGTGGCAGATTGAATTTGGCCCACTAGCCATTGGCCATAGTTGGCTAACCCTCACCTCTCAATTTAACTCTTACAGACTTCTGCAATTTTATCATTGTAGCTTTATTTTATAGTTTAAAAATATTGTTTATTGCAAAAAATATTGCCATGGATTAAATAAGTAACCATTATACATGATTGTTAAAGAAACTGCATAAATAAGAATGACCAAAATAATAGCCTTTACACTTTAGATGAGATTACTATCTCTAATGATGTCAGTTATCAGTGAATCTTATTAAGCTCTATCTAGGCTAGCTAATATAACTTTATAAACTATGCCTACTGGGTACAAAGTGATTAAACAGAAATCCCTTAGTGTTGCTACTTTTAGAGGAAAGGAGCCATTTAATTGTTTTCAGAGTAAGTACCATGGCCAACGGTAGGAAATACAATGGAAGGTGTACCAAGCACCTATTTCCTCTCCAGGAAAGACACTGTCAATCATTTATAACTGAACCTGGATGTGGCTTTGCAATATTTCTTAATATTATTCCAGGCAGTCACCACAAATCAGAATTATCAGACAAGATGAAATCTATGTGATGTTCTTGGCACAAGAAGAGATCTTTTTCCAGCTCAGACAACAAACAGGAAATTACTCTTCTCTCCAAGAGCATAAATGCCCTTCCCAACACTGAACTGAAGAGTGTGCTGATCTTGTGGAGGGAACACAGAATTGCCTGTTCATGTTAGCAAAGCAGAAAACTTCAGGAAGCCACCCTTCATTCAAAGTGGATTTCCCAAATCAATCAATCAATTAAAATTTTTGTTATTAAAGTTTTATAATTTGAGTTCATGCAAAGGAAAACAGTAAAATCTGTCTTATCATTTATATAAAACATAGCTTGAAGCAGAGATTTGGGGGCAGCTGGTATGAGACTAGAGAATGTAGGGCACAAAGATGACTAAGATGGGACCAGAACTTTACACTTTGCCACCCTGACATGACTCTGGCTGTCATGGGCTATCACCTGGGCAACCATGGTTCTCCTCCACACGGCCTCTCACCCTGCAGCATACAGATCAGTTTCCTCACATGGTGGTCTTAGGGAACATTCTGAGATAGCAAAGATGAAACCTGCAAGACTTTGGAGTCCTAAGATCCAGAACTTAAACAACACCGCTTTCCACAAATTTAAGCAAGATTCAAGGGGTGAGAAAAAAGACTCTCAACAGGCAGTACTACAAAATATTGGGGCTATCTTTCCCAATCTTCTACTTATGGTGGAGCTATAGTCTTATTAACACGTTCTTTGGTTTCTTCATAAAAACCTGAGTTAGGCTCTTTTAATTTCTAAGTATGAACAGCAGGACCTGATGGCCTCTCTCACACTGCCTTAAGATTCTAATGCCCAAGGACTTCCCTGGTGGTCCAGTGGCCAAGACTCTGAGCTCCTCATGCAGGTTCCACCTCTGGCCAGGGAACTAGATCCCACATGCCTCAACTCAAAATCCACATGTACCACAGTGAAGATAGAAGATATGGCTCCCGCCATAACTAAGACCTAGCACAGCCAAACAAACAAAAAAATTCTGATGGCCAGAGTGTTCAAAATGGATGAGTTTGGTCTAATGGAATTCCTTGATTTTGGACTTTCATGCTTAGAACAGTGAGACAATAAATCTCCATAGTTTTAAGCTACCTGATCTACAGTACTTTGCTACAGCAGCCCTAGCTAACTAACACATCACATGACTTGCTTTGCCCAGCGATGCAGGGCTGGAATAGCAGTATGCCAGCCTACAGCCTAGGCCTTAAGAAACTTCACGCTCACTTTTTCACTGCCCTCTTACACCTACTTCTTCCATTGTTATGAGAAAAATATTCTCTAACACCATCCTGCTGATCTAAGGAGCCTGAAAGACATTTGAATCAGAGACACTCCAGCCAAGACTAACCTCCTGCAGATACAACAACAGTACATTGTTTCTGTTAAGCCATTGAGTTTTGGGCTGGATGGCAATATAGTCATGGGTAATTGATTCAAAGGTTAAGTTTAAGATTTGATAAATAGCGAAAATAGGGCTACTGTGCTCAGTTGCTTCAGTCATGTTTGACTCTGCAACACCATGGACTGTAGCCCTCCAGGCTCCTCTGTCCATGGGACTTTTCAGACAAGAATACTAGAGTGGGTAGCCATGCCCTTCTCCAAGGGATCTTCCTGACCCAGGGATCAAACTCACGTCTCCTGAGTAACATCTAATTAAGGACTACGACTTTCTTTTTTCTTGCATATGCTTTGCTTATTCCACTAAACAAAGTCAACTATTGAAAACGCTGTTCTCTACTTCCACCCCCACACCAAGTTCTTTTCCCTCTAGTGAAAATAATAATGAATGAGTACTTGAATGTATTAAAAACCTACTAGCCGGTTTCCTTTTAACTCAGGCCAGAAAAACTGATACATAGTTCCATTTCTCAATTGCAGCTGCAAAAATCTGCACTGCTTTCAGGAGCCTAATTTTATCAGCCAGGCTATGTCTTCCCTCCCCAAACTTACTGATATATAATTGACAAAAATTTTATATATTTAAGGTGTTTTATGATGATTTGATAAAGACTACTTAAGAAACCTTGAGTTTTATCTATGAAAATATACTTTGTTGTTGTTGCTAACTAAATAACGTGATCCATTTAAAACACACAGAATTACAGCATATTTTTTTAACAGATACACAGTAGATCTCTTTGGTACTCTCAGTCTTCAGTAAGCTGCCTAACCTCTTAATTTTCAATCAGTTGAATGAAATCAGACTAGTCAGTGCATTAGTTTTCTAACGTTATCGTAAGATAGCACCACAAGTTGGGTGGCTTAAAATAACAAAAATTTATTGTCTCACAGTACAGAGTGTTAGAAGTGCAAAATCCAAGTATCAGCAGAGCCACGCTCCCTCTGAAACTTAGAGAGGGGAATCCTTCCTGGCTGCTTCTGGCTTCTGGTGTTTCCCAGGATTCCTCAATGCTCCTTGGTTTGCAGCTGCTCCTGTCCCTGCCTCTGTTTTCACATGACTGCCTTCTCCCTGAGCATCTTTCTTCTCTTCTTACAAGGACACCAATCAGGTTAGATTAAGGGCCCACTCAATACTGCCCACTGAAGTATGACCTCATCTTGATTTTAATTATAACTGCAACAGCCCTATTTCCAAAAAAGGTCACTTTCTGAGGCACTGAAGGTTCCGATTCAATATAATGTCTTTGAGAGGCACAATTAAACCTGTAACAATTGGTTTTCAGTTCTGTTTTGCATTTTTAAACCTTTTATTCAGATGAGCTTTTACCCAGAAATATAAATCAGGAAAATAGTTTGAAACACAGCTGCTCTGGTTGAAAGAACATCAGGCACTCAAAAGCCTGCCCATTCACCCAACAAGTCCCATTTTCAAAACTTCCGAATCCAGTGGTGACTCAGGAACCTTGAACCATAATTTTTAAAACCACTGATCTATTTAAACTCTGGCTTTGAATGATTTTTCTTACAAATATAAAATATTCTGAAAGATTATACTTTCTCTTAATTATTGTGTTGAGTAACACTTTCTACTGGAAAATAAAATTTTATGTCCCAAATCACCTACTCTTTAAGTGATTAAAATTTCTCTAAGAAGCTACATTTTAGGTGGCCAATTCTATTTCAATTTATTTCTGCATATACCTATTAGATTTATCTTAACTGTGCAGTAAAAAGTTAGGTTTAGGGATTCCCTGGTGGCTCAGGCAATAAAGTGTCTGCCTGCAATGCAGGAGACTGGGTTCGATCCCAGGTCAGGAAGATCCCCTGGAGAAGGAAATGGCAACCCACTCCGGTACTCTTGCCTAGAAAATTCCATGGATGTAGTCTGGTGGGCTACAGTCCATGGGGTCGCAAAGAGTCGGACACGACTGAGCGACTTCCCCAAAGAGTTAAGTTAGCAGGTTTGGGATATTCAAATCTTGTAACTTTCCAAAAAATTAATGGCCCTTGACCAGCTACTGGGAGATATCCTCTAGACTCTTGAAATATCTTGCCTGATAAGACTGTTTATATACCTGTAGCTCTGGGACTTGCCAGATAGTTGATCAATGTGATTTATAGTGGGAGTCTGGGCCATGCTGAGTCAGTATGACCTCTGGGGGGAGCTAGAGATGAAATAACTAAAGTCAGTCATATGCACGAGTCCTATCCAACTCTTTGGGACCTCATGGACTGCAGCATGCCAGGCTCCCCTGTCCTTCACTGTGAAGTTTGCTCAAATTCATGTTCATTGAGTCAGTGATACTATCTAACCATCTTATCCTCTGCTGCCCCCTTCTCCTTTTGCTTTCAATCTTTACCAGGATCAGGGTCTTTTCCAATGAGTTGGCTCTTCACATCAGGTGGCCAAAGTGTTGCAGCTTCAGCTTCAGCATCAGTCTTTCTAATGAATATACAAGGTTGATTTCCTTTAAGATTGACTGATTTGACCAACTTGCAATAGCAGCTCTAGACATTAATGCTTGAGTGAGTTCCCTGATAGGCAATGCACTGTGTGTATCTGTCGTGTCATTGCTGGGAGAATTAAGCTCTGCCAAGTGACTCCACTGGGAAAGGACAACCAAAAATTGATTCTGGTCTCTCCTCTCCAATTTGTGACCCTTCTGCCTTTGCTGATTTTAATCTGTATCCTTTGGCTGCAATAAACAATTACTATGAATAGTACAGTTTTTCTGAGTTCTGTGAGCCCTTTTAGCAAATCACTGAAACTGAGTGATCTCGAGGATCCCTAAACATGGAACTATCTTTGCTAATATGCCTGAATGGAAAATGCAAGACTGTGATATGACTTCTGTATTGAGTATATGTGTGATAATTGTACAGTGCTCTGCTATACATTGCATTCATTTAGGTTTGTATGTATGTGGAAGGTTCCTAAACCTATGTGTAAGCAGTCAAGTCATTGAAACTAGTGAGATCCTGAGTCAGGACCTGTCCACCCATTTTGTTAAAAGGGTATCAGCATTACCATTGGCTAATCCAGTCTTTACAGGGAATGGATTTGACCTTAACCAGTCCCACAGAAAACTTGCCCTCTAGGCTCTTACAGGACCAGGATTTACAATGTCAGCTGAAACAGTTTCTAGTTATGAGACTCTGAGCAAATTCTGTAAACTCCTGGAAACTTTGTTTCTTGCATGTAAACAGAAAAACAATACATGTCACACTACAGCATTATAAAGTTTAATAAAGATAATGTATGTGTGATTGAATAAAAATTAATAAGAGGCTGGCTTTTAACCACTAACCTTGCTAAGGATCCTGTCTATCTATTCCCCCTTCCCTGCCTTCCAAGGAGGATTCTGCCTTTGCCAGGTTCATTATTTGTTATTCAATGGTGCAAAATTAGAAAAGAGGTACAGAGGCTAAGAATGGAAAACAAGTTTTTCGGAAAGAACTCTGAGAGAAATAGGTCTGACGGCTCTGCAGTAGGAGAGGAAGTATATGGGAGATAAAGAGTGGAATTTGAACAAGTGTGGAATCCTCTTCATAATATTTAGGGATCACAGGTACATACCTGAGTAACCTCAAACAGTTTGCTGCCCAACCCTAGCTGAGAGAGCAAAAATGGAATAATGTTGGAAGAGTAGTCCATTTTTCTGTCGATTAGGCCAGATCAGATCACACGAAACCTCATATGCTTGTATTTGTCTTAGTCCCCAGAAATTCTTTCACTAAGTTCCACTTGAGCTCTCTGTCCTTAACTCATATTGAGGGGACTGTAGACTCAAAAATGTACTGTACTGGGGGACATTTTTCAGTGTGATGTCACACCCCAGAAATGTCACTCAAAACCTAATGCCACACAAAGTTGTTTCTCTAAAGATCTAATACATTTCTCCCTCTATATACTGACAAACACATATGTTTGGCTATAAGTAAGATCAGAAGAAAGCTGAGCACCGAAGAATTGATGCTTTTGAACTGTGGTGTTGGAGAAGACTCTTGAGAGTCCCTTGGACTGCAAGGAGATCCAACCAGTTCATTCTGAAGGAGATCAGCCCTGGGTGTTCTTTGGAAGGAATGATGCTAAAGCTGAAACTCCAGTACTTTGGCCACCTCGTGCGAAGAGTTGACTCATTGGAAAAGACCCTGATGCTGGGAGGGATTGGGGGCAGGAGGAGAAGTGGACAAGAGAGGATGAGAT
>NW_011494628.1:4763644-4791379 GCF_000754665.1 Bison bison bison
GATGGCTGGATGGCATCACCAACTCGATGGACATGAGTTTGAGTGAACTCCAGGAGTCGGTGATGGGACAGGGAGGCCTGGTGTGCTATGATTCATGGGGTCACAAAGAGTCGGACATGACTAAGCGACTGAACTGACTGACTGACTGAAGATCAGTCAAATTTCTAGTTCAATGTCTGTAATGATCTAAACCCTGACTTTTATCTATTTGCATTTGAACTGCCTTCTTCATCCTTTCATGATGACTACATCAGGCCACTGGGAGTGGAGGAAGATAATACTAACAGAGCAGGGATTTTTGAGATTGTTGGAAAGGACAAGGATGTTAACAAGCTTCCTTCATGTGTGTTTGTGGAAGAGAATATCAGTGGGAGTAAACTTAAAACAAGCAAGCACTAAACCAACACAAATTTAGGAGCTCCGGGAAGCCAGCGAGAACGGGGCATTTTGATGGAGCTTTAAGAGTCAAGGCTAAATGAAAACACCTTCTTATAAAACTTGACCCAGCTTAAAAGATCTGAGTGATGAAAACAAGTATGGTGTTTGGTTTTAGGATCTATGCAAAGAATTCAATTCATGATCAGTGGCTGCCAGTGTTCAGTTTTGATTTTTAAATACCAGAAGACTGAACCTTGGAGCCCCACCAGAAAGGATTGAGAGAGGTTTAACCAGCTGGGGGTGAAAGAGTTTGCAACGGAATAATCTAAATGGTTATATTAAGTACTGTGTCATGCAGAGAACTCATAATTTACTTCTACGATTATTTGAAAAGAAAAATATTCTTGAACCATTACTGACTCTAGAAGGCAATATGAAGAGCCTTCTTTTTGAGGATCTTTTTATTGGTCTCACGAACAAAATCCAGCCTGGCCACATCAGTTTTTCTTAACATGGTCATTATTCAAGTTTAGTCAAATGAACTAAAGATAACACACTCAGAACTACATTCAAGAAGAAACTGAGAAATCATCTAGCCCTACTCCTTCATTTTATAACTTTAAGATGAAAATTCACAAAGGTCAGAACCAAATGGCTCAGCTAACAGCAAAGAGCTGAGGTCTTTGGATCCCAGAACAAGCTCCCTGTTCTGTGAGAAAAGCATCAATCTTGTTCAGTTGCTAAGTCGTGTCCAACTTTCCAACCCCATAGACTACAGGAGGCCAGGCTTCCCTGTCCTTCACTATCTTCCAGAGTCTGCTCAAACTCATATCCACTGAGTTAGTGATGTCATCCAAGCATTCTCTGTCATCCCCTTGTCCTCTAGCCTTCAATCCTTCCCAGCATCAGGGTCTTTTCTAATGAGTCAGCTCTTCGTATCAGGTGACCAAAATATTTCATCAGTTCTTCAGCGCTGAGCATCAGTCTGCTGCTGCTACTAAGTCGCTTCAGTCATGTCCGACTCTGTGTGACCCCATAGACGGCAGCCCACCAGACTTCCCTGCCCCTGGGATTCTCCAGGCAAGAACACTGGAGTGGATTGCCATTTCCTTCTCCAATGCATGAAAGTGAAAAGTGAAAGTGAAGTCGCTCAGTCGTGTCCAACTCTTGGTGACCCCATGGACTGCATCAGTCTACTCTACCCCAAATGCAACGGATGCAAGCCATAAAATGTGTTTGAAGCTGTTTCTGGTACAAGAACAAAGAAACCCATCTCTACTATTCCTCGTGTATCAAACAGCAGTTCACATTTGCCTTTTTTCTTATAATTATTTCAACTTTTTTAGCTTTTAAATTCCACTGTAATTTGCATTTTCTATAAAATTCCCAGGAGACTTTATTGAGCATATGTGTTGATGGTACAGACAAATTTCATCTTATGACTTGTTACTACATGTCTTTCTTTATGAATCTCCTCAATGTTCTTTTATGACTCAAGATTTCCTTTTAAATCTCTTTGGACCATATTCCTACATTTTCGCTAAGGTTTGCTTAGCACTTTCAAACTCAAACACATAATCTGTAACCATGAATCTTTTCCTCAGCAGGATAAGCATGCTTTTGTAGTTCTTTGGAAACTAACTTTTTCCCTTCGACTCCTTTCATTCCAGGATATCTGCAGGAAGTTTCATTTGTTCTAATTTTCATTCCATAAGTACCTCTTCTACCCACAGAGCATCCTCATTCCAAGTTGAAGGACAGATACAAAACAGAATCAAAGTTGTATTAAAATATAGCAGATGCACTTTTAAGACCATTATAGATTCTTGCTTTGTTTAGAAATTTTGTGCACTATTTACTTTTTCAATAACACAATATCTGTATCATTTTAAGAACATAATGTCCATGTTTCCTATTGTAATACAGACAATTATTTCTTATTTAAGAAAACGGTACTCTTGCTGTATCTTGTGTAACTGACAGAAGTAAATTCACAAAGAATTAAAAAAAATTTTTTTGCAATGAAGAGTTGGTCAAAACAGGTAGCTAATTTTCTCAAACTTTAAAACTATGGGAAAATTTCTGTAAGAATTAAATTCACAAAGTCTTCAGTTCAGTTCAGTTCAATTCAGTCACTCAGTCGTGTCCGACTCTGCGACCCCATGAACTGCAGCATGCCAGGCCTCCCTGTCCATCACCAACTCCCGGAGTTCGCTCAAACTCATGTCCATCGAGTCAGTGATGCCATCCAACCATCTCATCCTCTGTCGTCCCTTTCACCTCCTGTCCCCAATCCCTCCCAGCATCAGAGTCTTTTCCAATGAGTCAACTCTTCGCATGAGGTGGCTAAAGTATTGGAGTTTCAGCTTTAGCATCAGTCCTTCCAATGAACACACAGGACTGATGTCCTTTAGAATGGACTGGTTGGATTAGATGAACTCAAATCTGGAAACAGCACATATAGTCAATATATCTGAAACAGCAGATAAAATAATTCCTCAGAATGGCTCTATCTCTTCCATTTTTTATGTCCCCTTCATGAAATTTATTATCATAAATTATTAGATTCTATTTGGTTTTTTCAATTCCCCTCTCTCCACATTTGTCACCATTTAGAATGCACCTCAAACTAATATTTGAATTATTGCTTTATCACTAAAAGCTTTCTAAATCTGATGAAAAAGTGAAAGTGAAGTTGCTCAGTCGTATCCAACTCTTTGAGACCCTATGGACTGTAGCCTGCCAGACTCCTTCATCCATAGAATTTTCCAGACAAGAGTACTGGAGTGGGTTGCCATTTCTTTCCCCAGGGGATCTTTCCTGGCCCAGGAATCGAACCTGGGTCTCCTGCATTGCAGGCAGACACTTTACCAGCTGAGCCACCTGGAAGCCTTCTAAGTCTGCTACCATGTGTAAAATTCCTTCAGGAGCATGTTCTCTTTGAAAAGATCAAATTTGTGATTAGGATGAATTTCAAGGCTATGATTTTAAACCATCTCCAGTTTTCCCCAGAGCATTTCAGGGACACTCGCCTCAAGGAAACATGTTCAGGAGTCAAGCCAGCATGGCCAGAGCCCAAACAGTAGTGGAGTTATTTTAGTGCCCTGTGATATTTTCATCCCAATTCTTTGTCCTCCTTTTCTGTAGTATCACTTTCAGGATTATACCTCATACATAAAGAAAGGAATAGAAAAGTGCCAAGGAAAAATAAATATTAGTAGAGTAGAATTTAAAATGTGGTTAAAGGGTTGTTTACTTATTTTTCTAACCAGAAAATATCTTTCTCTATGTGTATATATCAGATCAGTTCTGATATATTCAGTCGTGTCCGACTCTTTGCAACCCCACGAATTGCAGCATGCCAAGTCTCCCTGTCCATCACCAAATCCTGGAGTTTACCCAACTTCATGTCCATCGAGTAAGTGATGCCATCCAGCCATATCATCCTCTGTTGTCCCCTTCTCCTCCTGCCCTCAATCCCTCCCAGCATCAGGGTCTTTTCCAATGAGTCAACTCTTCACATGAGGTGGCCAAAGTATTGGAGTTTCAGCTTCGGCATCAGTCCTTCCAAAGAAATCCCAGGGCTGATCTCCTTTAGGATGGACTGGTTGGATCTCCTTGCAGTCCAAGGGACTCTCAAGAGTCTTCTCCAACACCACAGTTCAAAAGCATCAATTCTTTGGCACTCCACTTTCTTCACAGTCCAACTCTCACATCCATACATGACCACTGGAAAAACCATAGCCTTGACTAGACGGACCTTTGTTGGCAAAGTAATGTCTTTGCTTTTCAATATGCTATCTAGCTTGGTCATAACTTTCCTTCTAAGGAGTAAGCATCTTTTAATTTCATGGCTGCAGTCACCATCTGCAGTGATTTTGAAGCTCAAAAAAATAAAGTCTGACACTGTTTCCACTGTTTCCCCATCTATTTCCCATTAAGTCATGGGACCAGATGCCATGATCTTAGTTTTCTGAATGTTGAGCTTGAAGCCAACTTTTTCACTCTCCTCTTTCACTTTCATCAAGAGGCTTTTGAGTTCCTCTTCACTTTCTGCCATAAGGGTGGTGTCATCTGCATATCTGAGGTGATTGATATTTCTCCCGGCAAATTTTGATTCCAGCTTGTGCTTCTTCCAGTCCAGCATTTCTCATGATGTACTCTGCATATAAGTTAAATAAACAGGGTGACAATATACAGCCTTGATGTATTCCTTTTCCTATTTGGAACCAGTCTGTTGTTCCATGTCCAGTTCTAACTGTTGCTTCCTGACCTCCATACACGTTTCTCAAGAGGCAGGTCAGGTGGTCTAGTATTCCCATCTCTTTCAGAATTTTCCACAGTTTATTTTGATCCACACAGTCAAAGGCTTTGGCATAGTCAATAAAGCAGAAAGAGATGTTTTTCTGGAACTCTCTTTCTTTTTCGATGATCCAGCGGATGTTGGCAATTTGGTATGTATATATACACATATATGCATATACATATCTTTACCTATACACACCTCTCTATAAAGATATACACACATGTGAATTTAAAAGTTATATGTAATTAAGCTACATTTTCATATTGCTTCTGAATATCATTGACCTACATATGCACAAACTTTTAAAATCATGAATCTTATTTAACTTACTTTGCCAATTCAATTATATCTTAAAATTTAATTTACATATCAATAGTTAACAAAACATATGTTTTTAATGATTATTTACTGCTTATTTTTTCTTGTGTAAAAACCAATATTCATCAACTTTTTTTTGGCTCCATGTCCTTCACACACAGAACTCATTTCCTGTCAACATTTTCTTTGACTGCATACTGTGATTTTCAAAGTGCAGGAAAGAATGTTTCATGAATATTTTGTAGAAGCTTCTGCTGTAAACTTTCCCTCTCCTCCCATTTTGAGTTTTTCTGTCTTCCTACACACAAAAAGGTAGTATGATGCTACTCTTTGGACAATTATGATTCTAAAATCTTTTTCCCCACTTGACAATTTCTCACATGAACTCTTAAGTATTCATGTGTGCTTAGTCACTCAGTCATGTCCAACTCTTTGCAACCCCCATGGACTGTAGCACACCAGACTCCTCTGTCCATGGGGATTCTCCAGGCAAGAATACTAGAGTGGGTTGCCATGCCCTCCTCCAGGGGATCTTCCCAACCCAGGGATCAAAACTAGGTCTTCTGCACTGCAGGTGCATTCTTTACCATCTGAGTATCCGTAACTTCACATATAAAACTGGCAGTAAAGTATTTTTAAGTAACAAGTTTGTATCAGTTATCTGAACCACATTTTAAGTTTCAGTCTTACCTTAACGCTTTTTTATGTTTCAGTTAATATAGCCAAAAACATTTTATTGTCTTTGATGGTATTTTTAAAAGGTCCAGTTCAAGAAAAAAATTTAATTATTCCTCAAATGAGACTTCCTACATCACTGAATTTTCAGCTACCTATATTTGTATACTAAATTTCCTTAATCTATTTACTAGGCCAGTCATTTTCTCTTGTACTATAATTAGTTTATATGTTTTATCCGTGATGGGAGACATTTTGGTTCATTTTTGCTTTATTACTGCTCTTCACAGCCTCCAGAAATATTTTTAGTTCATCAATAGTATTAACTGGTTTAGAATTTTTCTTTCATTGTCACAGTTGATCTTTTTCTACAATCCTTGTTTTCTCCTTAACTACTTCTCAAAAAGAGTATGTGTCAGTTCATTTACACACACAGTTCAGCCTTCTTTACTTATCTCAGGCATCACAGGTTTCTTTTCCAGGTTGTTAAATCTGTTTTCCCCTTTGGAGTTGCAATATTTGTTCACCAGGCACGGAGTTTTGAAAAGGCTTCATTGTTGTTGGAACTTATATTATTGGATTCTGTTATTTTCCCTTTTCAACAGATACTATTTCTTTTTTTTTTTACTATAGGCAGAAATAAGGAATAATCTGATGCCATAATGTGTTACTTCTCCCACTGTACTATCTTCTTAGAATGTCATAGACTGGCACCACAGAATACAGTAATTTTTTTTCTATAGTCATGCTTGATTTTTTTCTTGTTAACCTCTTATGATGATCACTGCACAGTGTATTAAAATAGATGGACACATCGCTTCCAAAGTATCTTTCAGTCCTCCAACAGACTCTGCCTGGTGCTCCAGGTTTGGAAACTAAATGATAATCATCTAGAATATAAAATAATTCATGTTCATATATTTCTCCAAGTAGGATTAATGAGTAAATTTAGAGGCAATTTTTTTCAACCTAGCAACCTTTTTTACCTAGAGCACAGCACAGCTGTCATCCCTTCCTTGCTGTGATGCTGGGCGCCTCAGTTACTGAGTTAAGCCCATTCTTAAACAAGTTAAGAGTACAGTCACTTGCCTTACCAAGGTGCAGCTTCAGGCCCCAGCTACATCACCATGTACACAGAAGGGTTGTTTTGTTGCTGGCTAGTTTTTCTTTCTGTTAAAACTACAGAAAAAGTTGGAATAAGTATAAAATATAAGCCCTGCTTCAGAGGTTAATATGGGCCACTCCTATGTTTTGATTTGTTTTATAATGTTCTATGTTTTCTCCACAAAAAAGATCTCCAGTCTCTTTCTCCTTCAAGCAAACCAAGTGGTACCACTGCCTTGAATCACTGTGCCCTTTTATTCTCATCCCCAAAGCACTGTAAGCTCCTTTGACCCACATCTGGACTCCAAGACTTTTCTTTACCTTTGCGTAACTTAAAGATGTCTATCTCCATCATAAAGAAACAGTTTGCCTGGAAGCTGCTTGGAGCGTCTATCTCCCACCTAAGGAAAACTTTTTGCAGTTTTTAAATAATGAAATTTGAGAGGCTGGGGAGTTACACTGTGTCATCCCTGCTCTAGTTTTCATTGAAGTTTATGGAACTTGGGAGACCTGATAAAACTCATAATTTGTGAGACTGGCATTACTGCATCCAAGCAATTTTCACAGCATTCTGCAAATGTTTACTGAGTGCTTATGATGTACCCAACTCTGTCCGGGATGTATCAGAGAACAAGGAAGACAGAAGTTTCTCCACTTATCTAGCTGGTGGAAGGAACTAACCTTAAATGAAAAGAGAAACCATAAAAATAAATACATATTACATCTAATATGTATATATACATAATATATACATATTAGATGTATTAGATGTAATGTATATTAGATGTTATATATTAGATAACTATAGGCACTAGCAAGAAAAAGAAGGAAAGGGAGGTGGGAATGTTATTGTGGCATGATGAGAGCTTTGAGACATCATGCAAAGCCCTAAAAGAAGAGAGAGTTGCAGTAAAGGGAGCCCTCGAAGAAACCAGAAACCACAGCTCTCAGACCTCTCAGAACTAAAGTTTCCTCAAATAGAGAAAAATGTGATATAAAATTAAAGTATGCATGTGCTCAGTCACTCAGTTGTGTCCGATTCTTTGTGACCCCATGGACTGTAACCCACCACTTTTCTCTGTCCATGAGATACTCAAGGCAAGAATACTGGAGTGGGTTCCCATTTTCTCCTCCAGGGGATCTTTCTGACTCAGGGATTCAACCCATGTCTTGAACCCATGTCTCCTGCTTGCGTCTCCTGCACTACAGACTGATTTGTTACTGCTGAGTCATCAGGGAAGATTTCTCTTTTTCTTAAGCTTTCTTGACCCATATTGCATCTGAGATCCCTGAGCT
This sequence comes from Bison bison bison, assembly GCF_000754665.1. Classification (NCBI taxonomy): domain Eukaryota; kingdom Metazoa; phylum Chordata; class Mammalia; order Artiodactyla; family Bovidae; genus Bison; species Bison bison. The sequence goes on from NW_011494628.1 coordinate 4,771,722, forward strand.
GTCTTAAGAACTTCTTATGTTTATATCTTTAATCCATTTTGAGTTTATTTTTGTGTATGGTGTTAGAAAGTTTTCTAGCTTCATTCTTTTACAAGTGGTTGACCAGTTTTCCCAGCACCACTTGTTAAAGAGATTGTCTTTTCTCCATTATATATTCTTGCCTCTTTTGTCAAAGACAAGGTGTCCATATGTGCGTGGATTTATCTCTGGGCTTTCTATTTTGTTCCATTGATCTATATTTCTGTCTTTGTGTCAGTACCATACTGTCTTGATGACTGTGGCTTTGTAGTAGAGCCTGAAGTTAGGCAGGTTGATTCCTCCAGTTCCATTCTTCTTTCTCAAGATTGTTTTGGCTATTCGAGGTTTTTTGTATTTCCATACAAATTGTGAAATTATTTGTTCTAGCTCTGTGAAAAATACTGTTGGTAGCTTGATAGGGATTGCATTGAATCTACAGATTGCTTTGGGTAGTATACTCACTTTCACTACATGGATTCTTCCGATCCATGAACACGGTATATTTCTCCATCTATTAGTGTCCTCTTTGATTTCTTTCACCAGTGTTTTATAGTTTTCTATATATAGTTCTTTTGTTTCTTTAGGTAGATATATTCCTAAGTATTTTATTCTTTTTGTTGCAATGGTGAATGGAATTGTTTCCTTAATTTCTCTTTCTATTTTCTCATTATTAGTATATAGGAATGCAAGGGATTTCTGTGTGTTGATTTTATATCCTGCAACTTTACTATATTCATCGATTAGCTCTAGTAATTTTCTGGTGGAGTCTTTAGGGTTTTCTATGTAGAGGATCATGTCATCTGCAAACAGTGAGAGTTTTACTTCTTCTTTTCCTATTTGGATTCCTTTTCTTTCTTTTTCTGCTCCGATTGCTGTGGCCAAAACTTCCAAAACTATGTTGAATAGTAATGGTGAGAGTGGGCACCCTTGTCTTGTTCCTGACTTTAGGGGAAATACTTTGAATCAGTTCTAATGAGGTGGATGAAACTGGAGTCTATTATACAGAGTGAAGTAAGCCAGAAAGAAAAACACCAATACAGTATACTAACACATACATATGGAATTTAGAAAGATGGTAATGATAACCCTGTATAAGCGGCAGCAAAAGAGACACAGATGTACAGAACAGTCTTTTTGGACTCTATGGGAGAGGGCGAGGGTGGGATGATTTGGGAGAATGGCATTGAAACATGTATAATATCATATGTGAAACAAATCACCAGTCCAGGTTCGATGCATGATACAGGATTCTCGGGGCTGGTGCACTGGGATGACCCAGAGGGATGGTATGGGGAGTGAGGTGGGAAGGGGGTTCAGGATGGGGAACACGTATATACCCGTGGTGGATCCATGTTGATGTATGGCAAACCCAATACAATATTGTAAAGTAATTAGCCTCCAATTAAAATAAATAAATTTATATTAAAAAAAGAAAAAAAACTGCTTAGCACGCAGAGGGTTTTAGAAGCTGCCTTCGACTTTTTCTGCAGCTTAGGCCAGTTTACTTTAAAAGCAATCATTTCATATCTATTTCTCCTAAATATATAGACCATAATTAAACTTTTTTTGGATCTATTTTGGTTTTTCTTACCCACACCCACCCCCCACTGTGTTCCTAATTGCTTAGAGGCGACACCTCATTGAGAGCTGTGACAGACCTCATGCCAATCTCACTGAAATGAAATGATTCAGTACCTGAGGGGATCCTGGCCTTCTGGACTCTGGCTCTGGCTGAGAAATCCGTGTCCTACTTTGATGGCCTGAACCACAGGGGAAGAAGGTAATTTACAGAGGTTCCTATTGCTCTCATTCCTCACCTCCAAAGCCGCCTTAATGCGAAAGAGGGCTTATAGATCCTGCGCCTGTGCTTTTTAGGCTGAAAATTCTGGGAGATCAGAGTGAAGAGCCTCGGACACTTAAGAGTCACAGAAGAACAAGGAAGGGCAGTCAAAGTTTATCATGTAAAAAAGCCAAGTTGGATGAGAGGGGCCTGGGACAAAGTTGGGAGCTTGCAATGTTGAGGGGAGAGCCAATTCTCACATCCAGTCAGTGGCTGCAAGACTGCAATAAAAGTCAAGTGTTGCCAAATCTGTCCTTTGAAGGAAAGATAGAAATCTGAGTATTTCTAAGACATTTCTTGATGTTTTACTGTTGGGAACTAGTAAATCAAAAAAAACAAACAAAAGTGCTGTTGAATTAGGCCAGATCAAATTTGTCTGCAGCCTGGGTTCTGCCTAAGGGCTCACATTCTACATCCCATCGGTTATTGCCTATTTCATGGTGTTCATCGGAGACTGAAATTCAAAATCAAGAGACAGAGCAAGGATGGCAAATAATTTCTAAATCGCATGCCAACTCTGATTTAAGTGGCTGCCCTGAGCATTGTGTTTAGGATGCTGAGGTTATTTCTGGGTCAGCAGAAAAAGTATTGTGTGAATTATCAATGTTGAATGGTGGTCCATAAGACATGTATTTGCCACGCCTCAGCCAGATTATCCACTTGATGGTTATGTTGAGGGTGGCAGAATAAATGTTTTCAGCTGCCCGTATTTCCTTAGCTTGTCATTTTAGGTTCATCTCTCTCACGTTCCCAGAACCTGGGAAAATAGGTGCCGACTTTCAAAGAATGGGTTGGCGGGGGCCTGCCAAGGACCAGTTGACTTTGCAGGTGTGTAATTCATGACACACAAACCACATTAACACTATCATTTCTAAAGGAGTAGGGCAATCTCTCTGATCTATCAGCCACACACCTAAGGCATAATTTATTCAGTTTTTGTGATGTAAAAATATCACAGCAAAGTACTACTATAGATCAATGAGGTTTCACATCATCAAATATTTTCATCTTTTTGAGTTGATTTTAATTTACCAAGATGAGTTCCATCAGCATTAGAATGCTCTTTAATACAAGGTTCAAGTATTTTATTTTAAAGAGAACAATAAAAAGCAACACTGGAAAGCAGGCTAAAAGATTGTTATTTTTGGAGTTTTAATTCTTGCTCAGGAGACCAAAACCAAAAAAATAATTGAAAATGTTATCATCCGCAAGAATATCTTATAGGTAAGGGTATTTGGGTGTTTAGAAAAATATTTTTAAACATACATACAATTGTGTTGAACTTCAGAAGGAATTTCTTTACAGGAAAATAGTGAAAAAAACACAAAACATATCAGATATGTTATTATCTGTTAATTCATTCTGTTTTCCATATAATAAATCCTCTACACTGTTCAAAATAAGGGAAGGTCAACGAACTCCCAGTTTCAAATAACTGCTAACTTGGTACTAAAATAAACTTTTGAGTAAATGGAGAAGACAGTAGAGGGTCTATATGTGATTTTACACCCTACATGATCAAAGTGTTTGATATGAGAAAGCTTCTTCCCACAACTGTAAAGTTGCTTTCCCACCAACATGATGTTGATGCCTGAATTTTGACAGAAAATGGTGCATTATTGATAGCATGCTCTCCCACTTACTTGATTCTGATTCTATGGGAGAATTTTTTTCCCCCAAAATCTGTAATGTGGAGGGTGCTGACAGCACTGTAAAATGATTCTTGTTTGTAGGCACACAGGTGAACTGGGATCAACTCTCCAACCTATGAAAAAACAGTTTTCTCTCCATTGGTACATTCATTTCAGTTGTCCTGATCTAGAAATGTACTTGTTTTTGATCTTTCTTTGAACTGCTTGCAGCATCTGCCTGGTTCTGTCACTGATCAATGAATTAACAGATTTTTAACACAGTGTTTTACATCTGTCTGAGAATCATGATATTTCCCCTTTGAAAATTCTCTCAGTATTTACCTCTTAGACCAATGTAAGTGCAATTTGTGATAAGTAATAGGTTCAGATGGTAAAGAATCTGCCTGCAATGAAGGGGACTCCGGTTCAATCCCTGGGTCAGGAAGATCCCCTGGAGACTTGAGAATGGCAATCCACTCCAATACTTTTGCCTGGAGAATTCCATGGACAGAGGAGCCTGGTGGGCTAGAGTCCATGGGGTCAAAAAGAGTTGGACATGACTGAGTGACTAACACACACATATACCATATCAAAATTTATCCACATTTTCAAAAATATGTAAAACTTCCAAAAACATCATAAATCAACTATATTCCAATTAAAAAGAAAAAAAAATTTCTGGCCTGATTAATTTTTTGTGTGACTTTATTTGATTCTATCAAAACTTTCATTGAGAAATTTGTTTACAAAGAGTATATTTCACAGTTAAGCAGATTTCCACTTTGTATTTCATTTAATATCCTATTCACTCCAATGGTTTAAAAAAAAAGTAACTAAAGAATATAAATAACATGAAAAAAAGTTTCAAGGAATAACTAATGAGCACTTGCTCTGTTCTAACCTTGTTCTTTATTAGAGAATGGATTATGTCTCCCCCTCTCCAAATTCATATGTTGAAGTCCCAACCCTCAGTACCTCAGAATGTAATCATATTTGGAATTAAAAGTCTTTAAAGAGGTGATTCATTTAAATAAGGCAATTAGGATGAGGCCCCAATCTAATATGACTGATGTCATAAGAAGAAACACCACAGGTCACATGCACAGAGGGCCAACCATGTGAAGAGGCAAAAAGACAAGGACCATCTACAAGCCAAGGAGAGAGGCCCGGAACAGATTCTTTACTTATGGCCCTCAGCGGAAACTAATCCTAATGGCACCTTTCTCTTGAACCTCCAGCCTCCAGGACGATGAAAAATACATTTCTATTGTTTTAAGCCATGCAGTCTGTGGTTTATTGCTATGACCACTCTAGCAAACTACACATTCGTATGTTAGACTGAGGAATCCAGGATATGTCTCCCGTTTGGAGAGCCCTTTTAAAGGCCACCCAAGAACAAATTCACCTTGCCAGTATCCACTACCCCAAGCAAAAGCCAGTCAAAACACATGCCACAAGTCCTCAAAGAGCTGCTCCAATATAACATCCACTGTTAACAGGATGACTGAGCCAATTCCCCAGGCTGCCATGCCATGTGCTACCTTTGATAAGCCTGTCTTCCAATTCAGCTTAACCTTTGATCCAGTCAACCTCAACTTTGCTACCAGGACAGACTGAGTGAGAACTCAATCTAGTCCTGCCTTCCAGTAAAAGGAGCAGTTCCAGATGATGGAGAGAGTCTATAGCCTGGGAAGGAAGGATGTGGGATAAAGAAAGATGGCAGTAAATTTGGAGGTGAAGACTTTCCATTCACTAGTCTTTCCATTTCCAATAGTCACAATGCTGTTGAAGTCCCCCAGGATTAGAACCAGAGAGGAAGATCTATAGCCAGAGGTGAGAACACCCCGATGAATATGGAAGAATAACTATAAGGCTGCGGCAGGTAACAGAAGAGAGTGGAATCATCTGGAACAAGCAAGAAGACAGCATTATTCTCCTGCCCTAAAGGTATTAAGTCAGGAGAGGGAAACATATTGGCAAACAGGTATTTAAAATACACTCTGATGTGTACATGATCAGGGCATGCTAAGGGAGCCCATGAGAGGTAGAGGATCCCAATTTGGGTCAGAGTGTTAAGAAGCGAAGGTTAAGGGAGAATTTGGCACAATCCAGAGAGGAACTGTGAGACCTGCCTCTTGAGAAACCTGTATGCAGGTCAGAAAACCTGTTAGAACTGGACATGGAACAACAGACTGGTTCCAAATAGGAAAAGGACTATGTCAAGGCTGTATATTGTCACCCTGCTTATTTAACTTATATGAAGAGTACATCATCAGAAATGCTGGGCTGGAGGAAGCACAAGCTGGAATCAAGACTGCCAGGAGAAATATCAACAACCTCAGATATGCAGATGACACCACCCTTATGGCACAAAGTGAAGAAGAACTAAAGAGCCTCTTGATGAAAGTGAAAGAGGAAGAGTAAAAAAGTTGGCTTAAAGCTCAACATTCAGAAAGCTATGATCATGGCATCTGGTCTCATCACTTCATGGGAAATAGATGGGGAAACAGTAAGAAACAGTGGCTGACTTTATTTTTTTTGGCCTCCAAAATCACTGCAGATGGTGACTGGAGCCATGAAATTAAAAGATGCTTACTCCTTGGAAGGAGAGTTATGACCAACCTACATAGCATATTAAAAAGCAGAGACATTACTTTGTCAACAAAGGTCCGTCTAGTCAAGGCTATGGTTTTTTCAGTGGTCATGTATAGATGTGAGAGTTGGACTATAAAGAAAGCTGAGCACCGAAGAATTGATGCTTTTGAACTGTGGTGTTGGAGAAGACTCTTGAGAGTCCCTTGGACTGCAAGGAGATCCAACCAGTCCATCCTAAAGCAGATCAGTCCTGGGTGTTCATTGGAAGGACTGATGTTGAAGCTTAAATGCCAATACTTTGGCCACCTGATGTGAAGAGTTGACTCATTGGAAAATATCCCAATGCTGGGAAAGATTGAGGGCAGGAGGAGAAGGGGACGACAGAGGATGAGATGGTTGGACAGCATCACCGACTCAATGGACATGAGTTTGGGTAAACTCCGGGAGTTGGTGATGGACAGGGAGGCCTGGCGTGCTGCGTGTGGTTCATGGGGTCACAAGTCGGACACAACTGAGCGACTGAACTGAACTGAGAGAGGAATACCAAATGTGGACAAGATGAGCTAGAAAGTTATGAGAAAAACAAACCCGTGCATGAAGTAGAAGCGACTGACTAGATCCTGGCCACAGAGAGACCCGACCTCCTGAGAGGCAGACTTTTAGCATTCTCTTGTTTTTTATTGCTTTGTTCAGTGGCTAAGTTGTGTTCAACTCTTTGTGATCCCATGGACTGTAGCATGACAGGCTTCCCTATCTTTCACTGTCTTGCAGAATTTGCTCAAACTCATGTCCTCCTGGCAGCACCCTAACCTGCTCTATAAGCTCTTCTGCAACTTTAAACAGTAGGTGTGGTTGAGTATGGCCTGGATGTCACCAATTAGCTTGGTGGAAACACAAAGCCTGTTCTATTTTTATGATGACCCCATCTTTCCTTTGACAAGCCCCATTATTTCTCAATAGCAGAAAAACTAAATTTGGTCTAACAGAAAACTTAGTCTAGACCAATAAAATTTCCAAATGCTTCTGACTTAAAATTGAGTACCTCTCCGGCAAATATTCAATCCAATGCAGGTATTATTATTACCTGTCACTGTCCAGCTGAGTGTTCCCTCTGCCCACAATTCTCCTCCTCTGCAATGGATTGAATGTTTGTGTCCCCCCCCAATTCATATGCTGAAATCCTAATCCCCAATGTGATGGTATTAGAAGGTGGGGCCTTTGGTAGGTAATTAGCTCGTGAGGGCAGAGCCCCTGCATGGAATTAGCAGCCTTACAGAAGAGACCTTAGAAGCCCTCTACCAGCCTTCTATCCTGTGAAGACACAGTGAAAAGATGGCCATCTTTGAACCAAGAATCGGCTTCTCAATAAACATCAAATGCTCCAGTACTTTGATCTTGGGATTCCCAGCTTCCAGAATTGTGAGAAGTAAATTTCTGTTGTTTATAAGGTGCTCAGTCTATAAGAAGAACTCTGTCAGAAAGGGAGGACACTGGTTCTCCTTAAGGGCCAATCACCCTCTCTTTTTCCTCTAATAAATTTCCCTTTTCTTGCCTGACTGCCCGGCTCTTTCTTTTTTTCTCTGCACTCACTCTTACATTCTGGTGCTGAAACCCCAGAGGGAAGATCTACCACAACTGGGTGGTCCCCACCCTTGGACTCTGCCAAGAAACGGAGACAAGCTCTGGGATGGGACTTTCCACTTGCCTTGCTGGACTGACATCCCCACATCCACCCACATTCCATCCATTGGTTACAATGGTAAGTGAAATCCCATTCCCTTGGATCCTCTCTCTCTCTCCTCGTTTCCAGGTCCTAGCACTAGGCGGGAGGATCCCAACACCCGCCGGCCCTTGGCCTTGGGTCCCATCTGACTTTGAAACAGGGGACACTCATTTCAAAGCAGACTATTATTACTCTCTGAGAAAGTCCTGAGAATGGGGACGCCTTTTCTCTCAGACCTTTCTCCTCGATTTATCTCACCCTTGTCTACCCTTCCTATTCGGCCACAATGGGAAATTCTCAGTCCCAGCCCTCAAAATCTACTCTAGGATGCCTTCTCCGAAACCTGAAAGCCTTGGGCTTCCAAGGGGAGATAAGACCAAAAAGACTTATTTACTATTCTAACACCGTCTGGCCTCAATACAAACTTGATAAAAGGTCCCAATCACCAGAAAACGGAACTCTCGATTATAAGACTCTATGGGACCTCGATAACTGCTGCTGCTGCAACAGCAAGTGGCTAGAAATCCCTTAGGTTCAGGTTTTCTTCACTCTGCTCTCGACCCTCTCTCTGTGAATCCTGTTCTACTTCTCAAATACTCTTAGCCTACTCTGGGCCACATCCTTCTAATATAATGTCTCCCGGATCCCTGTTCAGACTTTTCTTCTTCTTCCTTCAATTCTTCCGACCACAGCACAACCACCCCCTAAGCGCTCCCAATTCCCTTGCAGCCACTCCAGATCCAGTTCCACAACCTCCACCTTATGTCCCCTCCTCCCTCCCTCCTCACAAGCTCAGGCCTCCACAAGCCACCACTGCAGCTCCCAACCCCCCTCCCCAGCCTGTGCCAGAGATTAGCTCTGAGACCTCAGCCCCACCCTCTACCCTGAAGGTCCCAAGGCTTTACCCGGACCTCCCTAGATCCCCTCCCCATGCCCGATCTGAACAACTTTAAAACAGGAAACTTCACTGCAGGACCCTGCTCCTTCCCCTGCTCCACTCCTCCCTTTATGGGAAGTAGCTGGAGCAGAAGGCATTGTTGGAGTTCATGTCCCGCTCTCAAATCTCAAGTTTTTCTTTGAACGCAGTCCTACTTTCGACCGTGCCACACTCATCCCTAATTCTTCTGAGCCAGCCATTCTTACTTGCAAAAAGGCAGAAGGCCCTCAAACCCCTCAACAAGACCTTTTAAGTTTAGACTTTAAGATTTTCAATAACCAGGAAGAATAGGCAAACCTGGAAAAGGCCCAACGAGATCAGGCCAAATACCACCTTTCAGCCACTGCCCTACATGGTTCCAAGCCTCCATCAACCAACAAAGAAATGAAGCCACCTGGGCCTTGGGCCCGCTCATGCCTCAAGCCAAGGCCCCCTCCAGGTCCATGTCCCACTGTGGCATAAGGGACATTGGAAGGTGGACATAACGACCTTCTTATCAGTGAGGCATGTGGACCCTATCAGTTATATCAGGCTGGTTGGGCAGGTCCTCTAAGGCAAATCCTTAGCACGTGGTCTACCCCTATAGATTTAGGATGTGAGGCCTTGTCTCCACTGGAAGCCTCTTGTTACAGAGTTTTGGCAATGCAACCAAGACCTAAGCTACCGTCCCTAGCTGACCCCAAGCCCACAGTAGCCTATGAATTTCCCCAGGCTGAGCTTGGTTCCAGGGGAAGTTGAAGGTGATCTCTGCCTTCTCCTGATTCACGCTATTATTTCATCAGGGTCCTTGATGCTCCAAAGGCAACAGAGGGCTCTGCAGAGCCTGTTGCTTTAGCAAACTCTTGAAATGGCACATCCCTTTCTTACTTATTTACTCATAGCTGCAAAACTAAAAATGAAGGTTTAGAATATGGTTCCCATGTTTAGACACACGGTCAGAATAAATCTATCCACTCAAATGCTCTTTTTCTTCCCCTGTCCTGACCTTCCTTCTCTTCACAGTCATGTTGCACAGTAAGAGTTTCTATGTTCACTTTCTTCACTCCCTCTCCTCATATTCACTCTTTGTTGCAATCTGACTCCACTTCCTGAAAGTCCTCTCAGTAAAGTCATCATTTATCTTCACATTGTTAAATTCAATAACAGTTTACACTTTGACCTCAAATGCCAGCCTCCTTTGACCTCACTGTGGCATTTGATACTGCTGTCCTCCCCCTTCTTAAAACTCGCCTTTAGTGTTAGTAACACCATGCATGCCTAGCTGTTCACCTCCTTCTCTGATCATTTTTCAGTTTCTTGAAAAGCAGGCTCTTCCAGTGATTGCCTCAGCGACGCTGCCACCACAGCTTTAGGGCCTGATTTTCTGTCCTGTGCTCTTCTGTCCACGTATGTTCTCATTGGCCACCATGTTTAAGTCTCCGCTCTCTTTCAATGACAGCTTAAGACCCAGTGTCTCCATCTCCTTATACTCAGCTCAGACATCACTGCTGCGCTCTGGACCCACAGCATCTGCTCTGTGTTTGACAATTCTAACTAAACGTTTTCTACTCACTTCCTATACAATATGAATTAAAACTTCTTTACTCCCTCTGCATTCCCCTCACTGAAGGCCCAATCATTTCCCTAATGACCTAGTAAACCCAGTCATTTTATCTGTTCCTTCTATCTCCATCTCCTAAGAGTTGGGTTTTGCTTCCTAAATATATGTCAGGGCTCTTTTTCCTGCTTGCCAATCACACTGTATGATCTTAGGCCCTCACTACTACTTTTTGCCCGGAGTACTGCTCTCTCTAGGCTGTACCTACCCTTTTCTCTGCCCAGTCTTCACAGTGATTTTTCTAGAGCTATAAATCTGTTCGTATCAGGTAACTTTCCTGCTTCAAACCCTTTGGGCTCCCATCACTTTCAGAATAGAGGCCAAACTCCTCAGACTGGCACACAAGGCCCATCAAGATCCAATGGTGAGAAGTTCACACTCAGCATCACACTTACTAGCAGTGGAAATGTAGACAATAACTTAACCTTTCCATGCCTTGGTTTCCTCCATCTGAAAACATACATGATATCACTTATGAGATAAGATTGCTGGAAAGATTGAATGAGGAGACATGTAAAACATGTATGGTAGTGCCTACCACATCCCAAGCAACTCCTGACTTTTAGTAGCTGACTGATAGTAGCTGACTTTTTTTAGCTGACTGAGGGTGTTAGTCTAGTTGCTCAGTCATGTCTGACTCTTTGTGACCCCATGGACTATAGCCCACCAGGCTCCTCTGTCCACGAAATTCTCCAGGCAAGAATACTGGAATGGGTAGTCATTCCCTTCTCCAGGGGATCTTCCTGACCAAGGGATCAAACCTGGGTCTCCTGCATTGCAGGTGGATATCATCTGAGCCATCCAGGAAGCCTGTCTTTATGACCATCCTTCTAATACTTCTCTTTCCTTCCCTTTGATTGTATTGTTCTATTTCACATTTCTGAAAACAGCCTGTGGTTTCTTTCTTCTGAGCTTTTTTTTTTACCTTGTTGCTTCCTTCATCTGTAATGCCTTTCTCTCATTATCCATCTAGCTAACACATACTTTAAAAATCTCTTCTCATGTCACTTCCAGGAAACCTTCTTTACCTTTCCACTTCAATCTGATTTAGCTTCTCCTAGGCTTTTGTAGCTCTTTATAAAATTAAGAAAATAATTATTTATTTTTGTTGTGCTGGGTCTTCATCGAAGCGTGCAGGTTTTCTCTAGTTGAGGCGAGTGGGGGCTACTTTTCTTGCCGTGTGCAGGTTTCTCATTGCAGTGACTTTTCTTGTTGCAGAGCACAGACTCTAGGCACACAGGCTTCAGTAGTTGAAGCAGGTGGGCTTCAGTAGTTGTGGCACATGGACTTAGTTGCTCAGCGGCATGTAGAATCTTCAGGGACCAGAGATCGAACCCATGTCACTTGGATTGGCAGGTGGATTCTTACCCACTGTGCCACCGGGGAAGTCCTTTAGTTCTTTTTAGAAGCATTTATTCCAGCACTCAATACTCTGCATTAGACTTGGTTATATGTCTGCCTCCTGTACAAAACTGTGGTTGCTTAAAATAAGATAAAACTCTAAGTCCTCGGTTCTAAGAGTAAGGCTTGACACCATTCAAGCAGGGGTTCAATAAATGACTGTTGGGTGAATTAAAATACTAATCATTTCCTTTTATCAGATGCTCAGAGATTCTGGACCACTTTTGCTTCAGAAAAGCACCTTACTCCAAAATTATTTTTATCTTATTCCTTCCTCCACTAAAAAAAATCACAACTTTTAAGCAGCACTATTAGCTTACTGTCAGTGGAGAAACTGAGCTAATCAACTGATAATTAATTACAGTTCAATACGCTTCTAAAGGGTATCTGTATTTTCAAAGTAGTTAAGACAACAGGAAGGTTTTTAGCGATGGTATTTAAAGAAGTATAGAAGTAGTCAGGGAGTATATGATAAGGTGGGGAAGATAAATTGTACAGGGGAATTGCTTAGCGTTCTTTAAATAACATCAAATGAGTGTTCGGCCTCCATAGGTAAGTAAGGCTTAGGGCTACTGTATGGGGGTTTGGCTAAGAAAGCATCAAAAAAATTTTCATAATGAAGCTAACTGCTGAGACACTTGAGTGACATCAGTAATGAAATAGCAGTATGACCATGTGTGTGTGCATGCTCAGCTGCTTCAGTCGTTTCCAACTCTAAGACCCTATGGACTGTATGTAGCCCACCAGGCTTTTCTTTCCATGGGATTCTCCAGGTAAGAACACTGGAGTGGGTCGCCATGCCCTCCTCCGGGGGATCTTCCGAATCCAAGGATAGAACCTGGGGCTCCTGCATTGCAGGTGGATTGCTTACCCACTGAGCCACCTGCAAAGCCCAAGTATGACCATATAAAGGAATAAAATCTTGAAAGATGCTAGAACAAGCTAAGTAAAGAAAAGAAAAAAGGTGTAAAATGCCATACATACATTATTTAATTCTATTTATATGAAATGTTCTGAATAGGCAAATCCAAAGAGACAGAAAACAGAATAGTGGTTGCCAGGGGTTGTAGGAATGGGGAGTGACTTCTAATGAAGTCACAGTTTTTTGGGGGGACTGATAAAAATGTTCTGAAATAGTGGTGATGGGGGTACAAGGTTGTGACTACACTAAAAATGGTCAATTTTATGGCATGTGAATTCTATTTCAGTAAAAATATATAAGAAAACAAATAATATACTATACAAATTATCAATAGAAAAAACAGCATTAGTTATTTATCATTAGTATTAGAAGATCCAGAAATAAAATTGCAGTTTCTAAATATAAAGGATCATGTAGCTAGCCATTTTAATAGCTTATATAAAGAATTTTTACATTTATTTTCACCAGTCCTATAAATCTTCTGCTATATTTTAACCATTCATTTATAGACTCTAAAAACTACAATTGTCAGTTATTTGGTGTTTATTTCTGCTTTAATCTTTCAATTAAAAAATATTTCTCTTAGTTTATACTGCTCTCAACTTAGCTCTTTAACAAAAATAAAAACCTATTTTAAGTTAAATTTAAATGTTCCTTTCGAACATTAGTTCCATTTTTAAGATGGGCATTTTAAACTATTCTGATGCCAAACATATGCTGCAATTAATAACATTTTATGCTTTTTTATTTTTCATAGTGATGTAATTTTTTACTATAGCTTTGTTTTCTTCATCACACATATTGCCACTTGTTACATTTATTCACCTGTTATCTGCTCCCCGTATATATTAGCTAAGTCCATGAGAGCAGAGAACTCCTAGGGCTTATGCACAAGGCTAGACCCTTAGTGCCTGGAACAAGTAGGCTTTCAGTATTTACTGACTGAATAAATGAAGTAGGTCATTACCAGGTACAGAGAAGATGTTGCAATGAACATTTGCAAAAACTTTTTGATTTACTCTAATTTGGCTTTGCACCCTGAGAAATACAGGCTGATGTGGTGACTTACCTTCTCACTTAAGTGAATCCTGAGGCTAAAACTCAAGAACCCTGCTTTCCTTTATTTCCACAGCTGACATTCTGTGATTATAACTTCAGTGATGATAGAATGAATTTTGTATAGGATCTTAAGATATTGTCTTATTTACTGTTGCCCACGAATACTAACAAAATATAGATAGGCATGCCATTACCTCAGGTTCAAGAATCATCTCTACAGTAATAGGAAAACAGAACATCTGAAAGAACCATATGCACAACAATTGTTGCTGCCTCCCAGAAAGATGTGACCAAGGCTCTGTAACACCCTAACAGCACAGTTTGTAAATTGCCTAGTTAAGTCTGGACTCAAACTGTGTTACCCACTTTTAAACTGTTGTTAAATTCCTTAATACTTTAGAGTTGCTAGGGTGAACCCATTTACTGTGACAAAAGGATTACCTTTAAGTTGGTCTTTTACTTTAAGTAAGTGATATTTCTTCTTTAATGATTCTAACAAAAGAGGGCTATAGTTTACTACCTATGAATGAGAAAACAGATGATCAGAGGCATATTGGATTCTCAGAGGAGATGGTGAGCACATGTACACTGTAGCCCACAACAGATATTGGGAGGCTGTATAAATAAATCATTTGGATGATAGGTCCTTAGATACCAATCTCAGATTATGAATGCATATTCATAAGTAGATCCAAGCACTTAATAAAATTAAATTTGATAATTTGAAAATGTTCTCTCCTAATTTACATATGTAAATGTTTACCTTTTAAAAATAATAATAATAATTTTGAAATCAGCACTCGTCAAAGGGTTGGCAATGAGGCATTAGCTACGAAAGACTGATTTTTTTAAAATACCAAAAGGATATTTTTTCAAATTGCATTCATTTATTTGTTTACATATTTTTAAAAGATCCTTCTTCAACTTTTTAAACTGTTCTTTTTGGTAACAAAAAGTGCTAATGTGCTAACGTTTTTGGTTTCTTTGTATAATATCCCATTACTGTATTCTTTAGGAAGTTCAGGTCTATGCCAGCATTCTCTCGTCTCCATCTTTCACATTTCATTCTTCAGAGATCTCTTGAGATTTTTGGCATCCATGCTCCACTTAGTTTTGCTTTAGAATTTTTAACTGGTTGTCCAGTCCCAAAAGACCCATCAAATTTCACATATCTTTACTGACAAATAGACATTGGATTTCTCATTGATTTCACTGAGAAATCAATCCCTAAAGGCAGCACATTACTTTCACTGAAAAAGGCACAGTTAAGTGGTATTCAAAAGGCATTTCTGAATTATAAGATGAGCCCTAAAATTGACATTGGGTCAGTATTGTTTGTAGAAAAGATTTTACTTTGTTTTCAAAGTGAAATTTTTCTATTCCCTACAGTGACATCAGAGATAGGTTTGCTGTTATTGACATAGAGTTTCCTGCCTTGAGTCAAAACAGTTAATTCCTTCCTGCAGGAAGGCTTCTAGGAAATTAACTTATTCTGTACTCTGTAGACAGAAAATAGGATATATTTGGAGACACTGTAATTACTCCCTTGGAGGCCCTTTGGTTATATCTCCCTAAAAACTATCAGGGAACATATAGGCAACTGCAAAATAATCTTGCCTTTTTGGAAACATCTCCATTCTCTTATCTCCATACCTCTCTGTGCCTTACTTCTAAATCAAACTTTCTTCCCTCTCCAACTTTTCCACTGTGACTTCCAGAAACATTATAGGATATTCATTTCATTTCTTTGCTTTAATTAAAAGTTCCTTTCCTCTGTGGAGGCATTGCTTCTCTTGAAATGTATTCAAGCGGAAGTTGGCTATTTTCCCAAAGACTAAGTTGTCACAGGATTTAAAAGTGGGTTTGCTTTTAGCTCCATGTTTCCTATTCTGAATCATTGTTGCTTACCCTAATATAAAAACTTCCCATCCAGGCATATCATCTGTTTAAAAAAAAAAAACAAAACAACACTTGTTTAGTTATTTGTTGCAGCACATGGGATCTTTGGTCTTCAGCTGCAATATGTGGGATCTAGTTCCCTGAGCAGGGATCGAACTCAGGCCCCCTGCATTGGGAGTGTGGAGCCTTTGTGAGTGGACCAGGGAAGTCCCTCACCTTCTAACAACAACTGCCACATTAATTTCCAGAATCTTCTCTCTGTCCAAGTCCCAGCCTAGTTAACTCTTTGAGCTCCAGATCTGATGTAGATAACTGCCCATCTACAGCTCCACTTGGATATCCACAGTCACTTCCAACTTAGCAAAATGTGAAAATTATCAAACCTCTAAATATGAACCACCATAGAACCTGCCCAGATTCTATTTCTTGGATATGTTATGGTTATGAAAGACACTATTAGTTCAATCAAGAATCCCATGAATGACCTTGAATCCTCCCCCTCCTTTATTTCTTCACCACCTCATCCATCCTTATTCAATGAGCCATCAAGTCTTGTTAATTCTATCACAATGTATGTACATTTGCATTTAAATCTCCATAAACAAGATCACACAGTCTTTCTACTCTTCCTAATATCGCATTAGACCTGTTCATAGTCTCCTAACTGATCTGTCTACTTCTAGGCTTGCATTTTCCAGTTCATCTTCTTATTGCTGTCAAACTGATTTTCTAAAATGCGTATTTGAGAATGCTTATTCCACGGGTGGCGAGGAAGTCAATGGTTCTCAATTGAAATCAGGAATAAAATTCATATACTTCAACAAGATATAGAGGATCTTCATAGCCTCAGTTCTTCATCCTTCTTCAGCTTCATCTCTTAAGCGTCTCTCAGGCACCTTCTTCTCAGTATGTTCTAGCTACATGAAGGCCATCACACATGCCATATCCTCCCAAAACAATTGTTTTCTATGCATGTTCTACAGTGGCCAACTCTTTGGAACCCCATGGACTGCAGTGACTTATCACATAGATGATATCTACTCTTTCTTTAAGACTCAGTTCAGTTATTTTTTCCTTTAAGAAGACTTCCTACCTTTCTTCACCTTGGTCTGACTAGGTCTGTTTATTTATGTTCCCTTCATACTACTTCTTATCATTGTTTCATAATTATTAATATTCTGTCTCCTCCATTAGATGTGAGCTCCTTGATGGAAGGAGCCAAGTTATTTACCTTTGAATCTTTAACACCTAGCATACTGCCCTGTATACTCTGCGTGCTCAATAAATATAAAAGAATCAATTTTGAACAATACTATTGACCACTGCTTATAACCCAGTATTACTACATAAGAAGTTTAGACAGATCCATGATAAGAAATCAAGAAAAGCCAGAAGCTATTTGAAATGTTACAATCTTCATCAATTTTACCTCATAGAGGGCAGTTCCTCATATTATAAATCTTGGCTTTACTCCCAGAAAAAGAATACAATAGATGACACAAAAAAAGCTATTCTTACATTTTGAGTTCCTCATTCCTTAATTTACATTATATTAAGGACTTGGATGTTGTCTTTATTTTATTAAATTCAGTAACATAAATATGTATGTACACACATACATTTCAGTAGCATAGATATCTTTTTGAAATTAATCAAGTGCATTTATAAAGTTGGAAGTAAATGATTCTGTGCTCTTTTTCAATTTTCTAGTCTGTCTAGAATAATACTTTCTCCAAAAAAAAAAAAAAAAGGAAACTTATGAGAATCCTCTGTTTTATGATAGCCTTTCTAGTGAATTCTGTCACTTTTACTACAATGCTTAATTAAACCTGTCATATTAATTAAGATATAGCTATGACTAATGTTGTAAATGTGTAATCTAATGTAAGTTCGTAAGATCGAAGTTTCTTTCTTTTACACTTAACAGTCCAAGCTGGTATTGTTTCATGAACAACGGAAGTAGTTCTGTTTCACGAAGTCATCAGAGGATCAGGCTTCTTATTGTTTCTCTCTGACTAGCATGTCACCTTGCCTTCATCTGCGTGTCTTAAGACAGCTTGCTAACAGACCCACTAACCAATGGAAAGGGGAGAGGGGACATGCCATTAAAGGTATGTCTTAGAAGTTAAACACCTCACTTCTGCTCACATTTAATTGACTAATGGTCTCTTGGCATAGTAATTGCAGAGAAGCTAAGAAGTACAACCTTTAGTGCCGGAACCCAGGAAACTACCTAAAAATTGAGCTTCTATTAATAAAAAGAGAGACTGACATAATACTAGAACATAAACTCTTTGAGAACTGAGATTGTGCATTTTTACATTTGTAAATGCTTTGTGTTTCTTCTGTTATTTTAATGACCTTTTGTATACTTAAGAAAAGAACTTGGGTGCATTCTATCCCATCTTCCATTTTCGTCAAGGCATGTATCAGATAAGGGATAATGGGACTCTATCAGGAGAAAGGAACTCAGATCATGAAGTTCAACACTTCACAGCCTGTCTTGGCCCTGCACTCAAATGTTCTAGAACTAAAGATGAGGTTTTCTGACTATTTTTAACTCCTAGAACTGGAGAGCAGGAACTTCAAGGAAACAAAAAAAAAAAAGAAAAGAAGAGGCTTTCTTTTAACTTCCTACAAGGTTTATAATAGGAATGTAATGGATATTTTCAGAAAACAGAATAGAAGAATCTCACTGAAAAAAATCATGACAGGTAATTTCATAAAAATTTTGCCCCTAAACCCATGCTCTTACTATATATACTTACATGTCAGGCTATTCTGAGGACCTGCTATTCATTTTTCAAATAATTCAAATAGCAATGTGTTACCATAGGTAATTTACATAAAATTATTTTTAGAAATCATGATCAATTGCAATCTGTCACCTGATTATCTATGGTTTAACTCCTCTGGAAGCAATTAAGTCTGTCTGGACTCTAGCTATGATGATCTCTAATTCTGTAGAGCTCTTACTTGTTCTTGTTCATTTACTTGTTCATTTAGAATGACCTTCTGTGTCTTTTCATCTGTGAGCATTTTCTAAGGTTAAATGGTTTGGATTTAAAAACTCACAGATACATAGTGCTTGAATGTCTATCAAACATGTAAGAGGAAGGGAGGATATAAGTTGATGTAAGAAACATTAACAAGAAGTGTTCTCAGTTTACCAAGGTTGCTTTCTTTGACTTTTACTTTCATATCTCATGATTCAAAACCTTGGGGAGCTGTCCCTGGAATACTTTTTTCTCTTAATCATAGAGAGCTAGACCCAACACATCAGACAGTATTAGATGTTTTAAAAAATAAAACAATAAGTAGTCTCAGAAAAGTAGCAGCATCACATATTTGAAGAGAGAGAGAGATATATATATATTCTTTTTTTCTATTCTAAGACCATAAGACTATTAAACTGATTTTTAAAAATCACATAATCTTTTAATGTTATACTGGTCTGAGATCAGTATGTGTTTTTTATATAAAATTTGAGACAAAGTCAAAGAGATCACAGTCATATTTTTTATTAGAAGGAAAAAGTTCTAGATACTATATAGTTTCTCTTCTTTGCCAGTTGTTATTTCTTAAGCATACTAATTTTCAAGCCACAACATGAACAAAAGGACTCATGTAATCATGTCACTAGGTATTGAACATTCAGCTGTTCATTTGCTCATTTCACGTTTCACTAGGGCCTACCAGAGCCATCAGTGAAAGGGGAAGTGGCTCACAGGCAAGTGAGGACACGAACAACCATCACGCAGGTTCTGAGGGCTGCAGTGGAAGAGGGTACTGAAGAAACTAATGAACTCTTGCTATTAATACGCTCTAGTCATTGTGGGAGATGCACCTCACAAAATTAACTCACTTAAAGGCAATGGCACCCCACTCCAGTACTCTCGCCTGGAAAATCCCATGGACGGAGGAGCCTGGTGGGCTGCAGTCCATGGGGTCGCTAAGAGTTGGACACGACTGAGCGACTTTACTTTGACTTTTCACTTTCATGCATTGGAGAAGGAAATGGCAACCCACTCCAGTA
>NW_011494628.1:4791479-4792699 GCF_000754665.1 Bison bison bison
TGCATTGGAGAAGGAAATGGCAACCCACTCCAGTATTCTTGCCTGGAGAATCCCAGGGATGGGGGAGCCTGCTGGGCTGCTGTCTATGGGGTCGCACAGGGTCAGACATGACTGAAGCGACTTAGCAGCAGTAGCAGTATCCCTTATAGAAACTCCCTGAAAAAACATTATTAATCCCCAAAGAAACTAACATTCAGAGGGCTGAAGTGATTTTCCTAAAGTCAGAAAACCAATATGTAATGGAGCCATGAATCAAAATTAGGTCTGTCTCACATTACAATTGTACTCTGTCCACTAAACTTCTGTAGTCTCCCTGAGCTTTGCAAGGTGCCATGGGTGCCAAGACTTTAACCCTATCTGGGAAGACAGCAACTTTTTTTTTTAATATAAATTTATTTTTAATTGGAAGCTAACTACTTTACAATATCGTGTTGGTTTTGCCATACATCAACATGAATCTGTTACGGGCTCCCCATTCTGAATCCCCCTCCCACCTCCCTCCTGGTACCATCCTTCTGGGTCATCCCAGTGCACCAGCCCCAAGCATCCTGCACTAAGAAAGGACAGCTGGAGTCAAGTCTTGTGGAACAAGCATTGGTCCTATAGGCAGATAGGCAGATACAGTTGGGAAAGGCTTTCCAGACAACGGAAAGACCATGTGAAAGACACAGAGGCTTGTCAGAAACATCAAGATTAGGAACTCCAAGTTTAGCAAAAGAAAGCCATTGTAGACACTAGAGACAGGCTGCCTGGATTCAAATCCCAGCTGCTGTACTTCTTAGATGTATAAATCAGTAAGAGAAGACTTTAACTTCTCTTTCCTTACCTATAAAGTATGGATAATAATAGGACCTACCTAATATAGTTCTTGAGGATTAACCGACATAATATAAGTAAATTATTTTACATAGTGGCTGGGACCCATGAATATTATGCATTATTGTTTTGAAATATTAATAGCTGGGATATAACGTTCAAGGGAAACAGTGACAGGACACAAGTCTGGGTTGAAAGGTCAGGGCTTGATCATAAAATGCCTCTTATTTTACATAATTAGGAACATCACTGAGGGATTTCAAGTGTGTTTATGTGTATATGTGTTTTTTATAAAATTAATTTCAGTTCATTTAAAAATATCTTTGTGATGTCAGTGCAAAGAATAGATCAGAAGTGAGATGTGAGTCAAGGAGACTGACTCTGATTACTGCAATAATCAAGGG
>NW_011494628.1:4792799-4807056 GCF_000754665.1 Bison bison bison
ATCAAGGGAAGGTACCATAAGGATTTGAACTTGAACTTAAGTAAGTAGTGATAAGAGGAAGGATAGGCCTAAAAAATACTCAGGAATTAGTATTTGTAGGACCTGCTAAACAGTTAGATGGCAGAGGTAAACTGGAGGAGTTGGAGGTGCCAACTGCAGAAATAAGGAATATAGGAGGAGGAGTATTCTTTGAAAAAGATGCTTATATAGTAAAGTCAAGTCTTGCGAAAACAGTAAAAGAAATTAACTCATTCAGGCACAAAATACAGGAACTATTCTGCTTGAAAGAGTGACCCTGAAACTCTTGCTTGAAGTTTAAAGTTAAAAATAGGAAATTTATTGTTACCAACAAAGTTATTCATAGAAAAAAAAAAAACACAACATTTTGTAGGATAAAACTAATAACTAGTTTAACTTCATTCACGTTCAACTTTTATATACTATCCCCAACACACACAAACACAATACTTTCAGATTAGGTATAATTTCACAAAAAGAGAGAACACACAAAAAGTTTAGATTACATTTATGATTTTATTAGTAATGAAGGCAAAATTGGTTGGCCACATCAAGCAGAAGCAGATGCTGCTTTCCCAGCACAGACTTCTTTGGTTCCCAAAGTCCCCAAGTGGGCACGTAAATGCAGGTGACGCAGTCAGAACAGAACAGTGCCAATGTATTTATTCTGGGCTTACCTGTCCAAGAAGAACTTGTACCAACATTTTACATGCTTCTATTTACAGGAACATATAAAAGAATAGCTGTCCAGATTTGTTACCCTGACTCAGGATTAACAAAGCAATTCTCTTGGAGAAAGCCCATTTTGCCATAATTCTAAGTTATTTTCAGTGTTGAATAAGCACTAACTACCTGCAATCAAGTGGGCTGTAATACAGTTAGGGAATTTGATTGCATGTATTTATTTCTAAAACAAATCCTTTAATTTTGACACATTAAATCAAAATGCTAGTTGACATGAACAAAGTCAAGTTTTTGGTGGGTATTAATATGTTTTGATATCTGGAACATTTACTGATTTCTCAATGTCCTATGTACTAACTTTTTTTTGAACTACTGATTATCCTCTGGAAAAAAATTTCCAAAGATAAAACAGTCAGAATAAACAGAATATATTGATTTGAAAACTATTCATCAAGATGTTAACATTGATGAAATTTAATACTTCCTTCTAGATATGAACATTTATCTAGTTCATAATTTCAATGAAAGGGTACATCTAAAGAAACTGTTTCATTCTTCAACCACTAAGACTACACAAAGCAGTTTCAGCACCAGGGATAGAAATCTTCCCTGATAATAATGAATGCCATAATACAGACGAGTAAATGCTAGGTTTACATGACTAAGTATAAGTGCAGGCACAAGGGAAGCATTCTATAAATGTTTTGTTGTTGTTGTTCTTGCTATTATTCTTGCTATATGCGAAGCTGATGCAGTAAAAATAGTTATATTTCTCCTCAGTCACAGAAATCCATAATATGTGGAAAATTGATGACCCTAATTAAATATCTCTTGTTTTATATGCATTAATTTAAAATCTAGCACAACAGTGAACCACCATTTCTCAATACGAGCAAAATACAAGAAAGAAAAACAATAAAATCATGAATTAAAGTTCTTTAATCAAATTAAACTTCACTGTAAAAGTTAAAAAGAAAAAAAATACAAAATTTTAAAGAAAAATTATCTTTGCAAACATAGTCATAGGATTCTTGTGCATTATCATTTTTCATAGAAATTTTAACCAGTATATTTTTACTACGTGCTTTGAAGAATAAAACAATTAGTGAACTGTTGATGACCACTGTAATATATTATTTCATATTACGTGCATTTCCAAATAAGCTGAAAAAAAGCACATTAAAATCTCTAGGAAGTCAAAATGTATTTAGTAATTTATAGAAATAGCCAAAAAGTGTTACTCCAAAAGTTTACAAAAAGTAGACTCCAAAAATGTCTACTCCAAGAATGACTGCAAATTCATGCATTAAAATTTTCTAATATTTCAATTTTTAAAGTACAATTCTGAAAATGTCAGCTAATTTGGAAAAAAGCCATTCATATGTGAATAGATATATTTGAACTAATATATAATCTTCATTAGAAACTAGGTAATCTGGGTTCTGCATAATTTTGGATATGGACATTTATTTGTTTATATACAAACAACAAATATAAACGTATTTTGATGTCACCAATACCCAATATATTTTCAGTGGATGGATCAACCTCTGTGTTACACATATGGTTATTAGACCAACTTACATTTTAACAGGCATCTAAGTGTGATGATGGACCCAGATTACCTAGGTTTTTTTGTTCACTAGTGTTGCCTGACTCAACTGTTTGCCCACCTCTGGATTGCTTTCTGCCTCTATTCTTGAGGATTCACGGTTGCCTCAACTTTCCTTTTCAAGTTTGCCCCCACTGTGGCTTTTGATTCCTGACCATTTAATTCTGACTATTTACTAGCTTTTGGCATTGAACTTCCTTCTCCTCAAACAAAACCAGTTTCCTGCTGAATATACACTCATGACTCACTACTGCCTGTATTCCCAGAACTGAGAAAGTAGTCCTCATTTTGGATGTCTGTCAGAATTCATGCTATTGTTTTCACTGTAATACTCTGTACTTTTCAAAGCAGGATCACAATTTATATCATTTGTGAGACTACAATAATCTCATTATATAAGAAGCATTGTTCATTCCCATTTCATTGGTAAGGAAACTGAGACTCAAAGAGGTTGAAGAGTTTACTAAACAGTGACAATTCAATAATTGAACACTAGTTTTAAGGAACTTAACCTCCTCAAAATTCATGTTTTAAATAATTTAAGAATACTTTAGAGGAATGATTTTACTCAGATTTTAAAAGCCTACTCTTATTTCTTCAATAGTTGAGCCAATTAAATCTTGAATATATTCACATTGTTGAATATATTGAATTATTAAAATTTCTATTTTTAATTTCTTTCCTCATCCTTTTATTTATCCAAACATTTATTAAGTACTTACCATGTATCAGTCAATGATCACAAAATATTGCTGAAGGTTTTATTTGTAAGAATGATATAGTCCTTGTCTTCAAGTAGCTGCTGATCTAGTGAGGGAAAAAAAAAAAAAACATAATGAATGGCTGCACCACCATTTTTTTGTGCATAAAAGTAATTATAATGTAAAAGCACACTTTCTGAAATCATATTATTTATATAAATTTTACTAATTTATTGCCAGTGTCCATTGTAGAATATGAATAACATAAAGACAGGGACTTTGTCTTACTCATTGCTCTATTTTCTGTGGCTTTGAACTATCTACACCTTGTACAACATACTCAACAGTTACATGCAGTAAGGAAGATTATGTTTAATTTCTTCTAGGCTTTAAAAAAATTATACTGTGTGTTTAGTGAATGAAGACAATCTATTAGATACATAAATTCAATGTATTTCTCCCAAACTTCTGGCTAATTTAAACTTTTTGAGAAAAGTTTTCTACCTTATCAAACAGACATCTATGTCTGTTATCCATCAGATATACCATCTATTAAGTACAGAATTTCTTTTAGTTATTTAACAATAAATATGCACTGTTAGAAGTAGATAATGTCTCTCTTAAGTTGTCCTGTTTCATAGATCCATTATTTCAGACTTTTTAGTATGCTTTCTGAAGTATCTAATGAATATTAGAGTTGCTACTTGTTTATGCAATAATATTGGAGGAATAAGTTCTTATTAATTTATTAGTCTACATGAAATTTCATTTTCAGTTAATGCTTATTGAATAGTACATGGTCACAAAGCTCAAAGGATTGATGTTTCAGTTACACTATTTCATGTTTATAGTTGCTAAGTTCTAAGTTTCACTGCACCTCTTGGTCTAAACTGTGTCGTATATGATTATATTTCCTTTGGCATTTTGCTTATTTAAAAATCAAATAGATTATATTTTACAGTTCTAGAGTGCTGAGACCATATCTCTCTGGTTTGCTTTCAAAACAATTAACAGTATTGTTTACATGTGAGAAGTTAATATATGTTTTACAGTGATTCAATATAAGACATTTTCAGTTTAGATATTAGTAAAGGTATCAAGGCAATGTAAAAGACATTATGAATTCTATAAACATTCCAGGTTAGGACAATCCAAAGAACTAGCAAATAGGAAAAGAAAGTAGAGATACAAAAATATCCAATGTCAACTCACATTTTAATAACTGGAAGCTATGTGGGTAACCTTAGGAATTGCTGAGAAGTTTGTGGCATATGAATGACGTCATTAGTGTTGTGGGTTCCTGCCAATCTATGTCAAAATTAAACACACATAACTAAGAAATAATTTGAAAAAATTAATTACATGAAATCCCATTGTCTCTTCAAAAAAGAAAGTCAGGGAAAATATCTTTGTCTTGGTATGAATTCAAAATACTAAACTTTATTTACAAAGAAAGCAATAACCAAACATTGAGTGAAAATGAGAAGTAGAGAATCAGATACTGAAACAACAGGACAAAATTTGGGTTTAAACCTTCAGATATATTTTGGTAGACATTTTACTTGTGTGGGTTAGTAAATCATGAAGGATCACCTTATTATTATTTGCTTATTCTTTTGGCTATTTTATCTTTGCAAAGTCTCAGAGAAAAATCCCCAGTTCATAATATGCCTTCTATCTCCATGGCTAGTGAAAAAACAAAGAAAAGATATATTGCTAATTAGGTGTTAAGTACTTAAAAGAGATACAACGTTTAAGTATGAAAGGGGAATTGTCAGAATTCTTATAAATACAGAATGTGTATAGCTATTTAACAAAACTAAAAAAGAAAATGCTGTTCTATTAGCTGTCTGAAGAAGGGAAAATCAGGTCAATGAATAAAGATAAAATAAGCGGATATTAGTGTACTCCATTACATAATTTGAAAATTCAAGATTCTGCTGTCTTTTTGTGTTAGTGTATAGTTGCAATTTCTACCATCTATTGAGTACCTATTATAGGCATTGTTCTAAATGTTATATATCTTTAATCTATTTAAATACTCCAAGCATGTAATACATGCTTGGAGTATTTAAAAACTCCATATATGTGAGGTAGTTATATTTTACAGGTGCAGAATGAGGTTCAAGGTCAATTTGTTTGCACATGAACCCGATCTATCTGATTTCAAAACCCTTCCTTTAGCCACTCTACTTCAAAGGACTACTTGGGATTAGGATGCAAATGGTAAAACAAAAAATATTGAAATGTTTATAAAATAAGATGTCTTATTTTATAAGGTAACCATGTGAGTTTTCTGTTATGCATATGAAAGAAAATACCATGGTGTTAATTATGGGGGCGAATCATGTAGCCATCATCTTTCTATGCTTCACTGAATGCAAACAGCCCCGAAACATGCTCTGTTACGTCTTTCGCCACTGCAAAAGAAATCACGTTGAGTTTGTTTTAACGGAAACAAAGAAACCCATGACAAAGCTGTGGCCAACATAGAACATTCCATCTACTTCTCACAGACTTAGATTAGCCAAACAGAAATAAAGTTTGATATACACATTTATAGTGCTTTAACAGATACCCAAACATACTGAATGTGATGAAGCATCTTGACTCTTAAGATATCTGTTAACCTTAAGATTATCTGTGCTATTTAAGATTCATTTTCACATTAACAACAAAGAGGCTGTATATAACAAATTCCCCAAAATGTGTAAGATTCAACTCCCAGGGAAAAGCTACAGTCCTGGTAATCTGTTCCACTTTTCCTCTCCATTTCTTTTCTCATCCTGATTCTTGTGTTTGTTAAGAGAGATATACTATAGCTACAGAATATCGAAACATAAACCTCAGATTGTCTCCATGTACTATCTGTTAACTGATTAATGAGGTGGTTATTTCAAGACATTCTTCCACTGGTTAATCTGTGGCTGCCGGCATCATTAGAGGAAGGTTCTAATCTAAAGTTTTATGCACCAGGATCAGGCTCAGATTGAATCTATGCGCTGCTTCTCAATTGGGCTAAAGTTGGTAAAGATCCCTCTCTTATTGTGCAGAGATCCTATTAATGAGGTAACTATTCTAAAGAACTCCTGGATACTTCCTCATAGCATGCTTTCCCTCTTTCTAGGCAGAGTATGTGCTTTTTTAAAAAAAAAATTATGATTATATAGACATACAATGATAATAATACTTTCAACAGGGACTAGGCGATTAATGGTTAGTTAGACATACAACAAAATCTTTGCCAGAAAAGCATAATAAGGAGTGATATATCAATGGAACCATGCAATTAAATTTTGGTTAACCTTAATGAACATAATTAAAAACAATTTATTTATTCCAAGTAATTTTTGTCTAGAATTAAAGTGATTCCCAGGAAACAAAAAGGCTAATAGAGTTTTCTGAACCTTTATAGGCACAAAGACAATACAATCAGATTGACTCTAAAGATTATCTCTTGGGACTAGCATGCTGGTCCAGCGGTTAAGAATCTGCCTTCCAGTGTAGGGGATATGGGTTTAATCCCTGGTCTGAGAACTAAGATTCCACATGCTCTGGGGAAACTAAGCCCATGTGACAACTAAGCTAAGACATGGAGACTACTGAGCCTGTGCCCTTTACAGCCTGCGTGCCACAACTAGAGAGCTTTGTGCACACCACAACAAACAGCCCAGGCAGCAAATAAACTAAAACAAAAACAAACAAACAAAAGGTCATCCCTTGGTGGGGTGCTTTCACCAAAACATGTAAAACCATGATGACTTTGTTGTTTTTTCCATGAACTTGCCCAGTCTCCTTATCTTGCGTCTGGTAAATTTGGTATAAATAAAACAAGGACCTCATTCTAGGTCCCAATGTGGCCTTGAGGAATACTGAATACACCTGAGGAACTGGCCAGCCATAAGTGGGATGGAATCCTAATTTTGTCACTTCCTAAACTATGATTTGCACAACTGATACCTCCTCTTCACACTAGTTTCCTCATTTGAAAAATGCAGACAATAAAACCTTACTTAAAGAACTGAAGTCAGAGTTAGAAATAATACATGTAAAAATGCATGGTAGATAGGAGATGAACAGGATATGACAGCTTTAATTATTAAAAATAATCAACTATGAACCTTACTCTTTACCATACTTGTCTTTCTATAACACATGCATACCAAACACAACAATGATGACAATGCACTGGGTGCCACTGTGTAAAAACCAAAGAGAAACTTACTGGTCATGTTGTTAGTATGGAAATAACTATTCATGTACATTTAAAAAATTTTCAGTGAAGACTGTTTAGGTGACTACATATATTGTTATGTGAATTCCTCACTCTTGGCAAATGCGTCTGAGAGGATGCAAACTATTAATTTATTTAAGCAAAAATGTGCCAACCTATGCTACCTGGGGGAAAAAAGGCAGAATCTTTTTTTTTTCTAATGCTGGGAATGGTAGAAAGTTTCAGATCATTTTTCTCTAGGTTGCATTCTGAATGTATTCACAAATACGGCATTTCAGCTGGTAAGAATTTCAGTAGGGGGGATGAGGAGGACAGTGCTATGGACAGAAGGACAAATACGAGTAAAACACTGAAATATAAAAGCACAATGTATTAACTGGGGATAAAGTAGTTCGGGGTTGGCTAAAACATTTTTCCCCAACCCAGGGACTTGAGAATTATTGAAAATGATCCACAAATATTTACATAGTAGGCATTGTTTGTGGACAGAATAAGTATCAAACATATTTATGTTGTATGTAGGTATACTAGTTTCCTAGGGTTGCTGTGGCAAAACATCATAAAATACGTGGCTTAAAATAATTGAAATGTATTCCCTCCCAGTTTTGGAGTTTAGAAGTAGCAAGGTATCAGAAGGGTCATGCTTTTTCTGAAGGCTCTAAGGATGAATCTTTCCTAGTTATAATGAGGTTATAACTCCAGTATAACTTCCTCTGAACTTGATTACATTTGTAATGGCCTTATTTCCAAACAAGGTCACATTCCCAGATACTGAGGGTAGGACTTAAACATATCTTTTTGAGAGACACAATGCAACCCACAATTGTGTTTCAATTATATGTAGATGTTATGATTTTTTAAATGTAAACATTTTTAAATAGCATATTAAATTGTTAATACTTTTACCATACTTTTCTCAATCAATGGATATTAGAAGGATAAGTCTCAGGCAGGAGTTTGCTGCTGCTGCTGCTGCTAAGTTGCTTCAGTCATGTCTGACTCTGTGCGACCCCAGAGACGGCAGCCCACCAGGCTCCCCCGTCCCTCGGATTCCCCAGGCAAGAACACTCCAGTGGGTTGCCATTTCCTTCTCCAATGCATGAAAGTGAAAAGTGAAAGTGAAGTTGCTCAGTCGTGTCCGACTCTTAGCGACCCCATGGACTGCATCCTATCAGGCTCCTCAGCCCATGGGATTTTCCAGGCAAGAGTACTGGAGTGGATTGCCATTGCCTTCTCTGAGGCAGGAGTTTAGGAGTCTGTAAATTTAATGATGAAAAGAGTTGCACACATGCAAAGAGGTTGGGAGCCACTGTTATAGGGTTCCTGTCAGGAACAGAATGAGGTAAAATAAGAAAGTAAGCTAAAGTCAAGTATGAAGGGTCTCTGGTACCAAGATAAGGACTCTGGATTTAATTTGTTACAAGGCAAAGAGGATTACATGATTTTTTTGAGTTTTTTTTTTTTCTTCTATATGTATGCATGTAGAAGATAATATGATAAAAACACTTACAATTCTGAACCACATCAATCTGTCCATCAAGGTAGAGCTCTAGGAAAATTACCTATGTATATGATGCACTGAACAAGAGTGAGTGTGTGGACACAAGGGGACCAGGTATGAAGTGAGCAGGAGCTCACTCGAATGAAGAATGAAATGCATGCTAGACAAACTGCCAAGGAAGAATGCATAGAGGTATGGCTAATCTGATGTTGAGTACGTATGTGTGTGTGTGTATCTATATGTAGATTTATGTGGATGTATAAGTGTGTATATGAACCTTAGGGTGTTTGCATGTCTAGTTCTTTTGAAATTCAAGAGTATTTATTATTTCTCTTTGATATTTTTAATGTGTTGACTTGCTGATTAACTTTCCATGCATAAACACAGTATTTCTCTAAATGGGAAATTTGAAAATATGCATCTCATCTAGTGTACTTTCTTGCACACAGTAGGTGCTCAGATATTTGTTGGCTGGTAAGCATCATTTTCAGATCAGATCAGTCGCTCAGTCGTGTCCGACTCTTTGCAACCCCATGAATCGCAGCACGCCAGGCCTCCCTGTTTATCACCAATTTCCGGAGTTCACTCAGACTCATGTCCATTGAGTCAGTGATGCCATCCAGCCATCTCATCCTCTGTCATCCTCTTCTCCTCCTGCCCCCAATCCCTCCCAGCATCAGAGTCTTTTCCAATGAGTCAACTCTTAACATGAGGTGGCCAAACTACTGGAGTTTCAGCTTTAGCATCATTCCTTCCAAAGAAATCCCAGGGCTGATCTCCTTCAGAATGGACTGGTTGGATCTCCTTGCAGTCCAAGGGACTCTCAGGAGTCTTCTCCAACACCACAGTTCAAAAGCATCAATTCTTCGGCTCTCAGCCTTCTTCACAGTCCAACTCTCATATCCATACATGACCACAGGAAAAACCATAGCCTTGACTAGATGGATCTTTGTTGGCAAAGTAATGTCTCCTTTTGCATATGCTATCTAGGTTGGTCATAACTTTCCTTCCAAGGAGTAAGCGTCTTTTAATTTCATGGCTGCAGTCACCATCTGCATCATTTTAGTCACCCCCAAACTAGATCAGACTTATTAATACATATTGAATTTCTATGTGTCTGTTTTCTGTTTAGGATTAAAAGTAATGGAGTGAAAGGTAGAACTAATAATAGAAGTTTAAGTTTGGTGAAGAAACTGTAAATAGGAATCCAGCTAGTCTAAACGGATTTAGGTCCCCAAGGCAGGACAAAAACTAGATCACTTAGCAACTCTCAAACATCTTTGAGGAGTTGTAGAAAATGAGATTTGCCAGAGGATTAAAGCACCAAAGGGAGGAGGAGGAGATAAATTCTTGAAAATCCATAGCAAGTAGTTTAATACTACCTGTAGGTGAGATTATGGAATGACTCATTCATTAGAAAGAGAGCAATAAGTCCCATTATCAAATCAAAAACATTTTCTTATTTGTGAAACAGATGTTGGAAAAATTGATAATAATTCTATAATTGTAGATAATAAATCTATGTATTTTCACTTTAATTTTGCTCAGAGAAACAGAGTGTATCCAGACTTCAACTAACTAGTTGTCAAGGTCCCTTACGATATTCTGTTGGACAAGTTAGAGAAATATGGCCTGTTTTTCAGCACAGGATGGTAACTATTTAATAATTGAAGGATTATGCCAAACAGGTGTTTATATACAACTTAAATCAGTGTTTTTAAAGCTTTTTGACAATGACTTGCAGTATGAAATAGATTTTTCATATTATCCAGTAAGCATACATATATGTAGTATGTGCACATGCATAATTTAAAAAATGGATGCACTGTCATGTTTTTCAGTCTATATTTTTCTATTATATTTCATTAAGAAAACTGCTGGTTATAACCTAATAAATCTGTTTCATGACTCACTACTGGCTTGGGAGGCACAGTTTGAAAAATGTGACTTCAATCAGAATGTTTCTAGGAACTACAGAGCTGTTTTTATCCCGTTTGATAAAATATTTGGATGAAGACATAGAAGGACTGTTCTCAGATTTGCAGATAATAAGATAATAAAAAGAAGAAGATAATTTTTTTGCATGATATAATCAGGATTAAGAAATTCCTAGCATATTAAATTTAAATAGAAAATTAAATAGAGAATTTAAATAAAATAAAATTAAATCTAAAATAGATATGTACAGTTCTGCACTTGCTATCTCCAAATCTACTTGCAAAGCTCCTACTGGATATGTGCTGCTGCCTAGAAGCAGAATGGCTAGAAACAAAACAAAGCAAAACAACAACAAAACAGAACTCTGCTGTTTCAGTTCACAGTAATTTTCAGATAAGAAGGGAATGGAACCAAAACTGTTTGAGAACCTACTACACATAAAGTATGAATCACTGTGCATTACATGAACCACTGGTGTTATATTTCTGGAAAACCCAGAACCAAACCAAACCAAAGCAAACTAATTCAACTTTGGGATACATTAACAGAAAATCTGTTTCTAAAGATGGAGGTTCAGGGTAAGAGTTTCCCTCTGTTTTATACTGTCTACATTCAACTAGGATTTGGAGTACTTTGTTCAGATAAAACTTAGAGGAAAGCAAAGAAATTTGCTTTTTAAAGGACAGCTGAAGGGAATGGGAACATTTAGCCTAGCCAACTGCTGTTTTCTTTTTTTCTGGTCACATACAAGGTGCAGGAGACACACAAATAATTACAGTGTAGTCTTTTCCCACAGCCAGAGAAAGGAAACATTATTTATTGACACTTGCTACTAAGTTAAATACCTTAAATGTATTAGCTCCTTTCATCCTTTAATCCTATCAATCTCTACTTTGGGTTGGGTAAAACAGGGCTTTGAAGAGAAGTCATTTGCCCAAGATCACATGGATAAGTGGGTAGCAAAACTGGAATCCAAACCCAGGTTCCACTGAGTCTGGAGCCTATGTTCGTAACCACTACATAGTATTGCCTCTTGAAACTCAGAGCTTCATGGGCTTATCTTTGAAGGACTGTCCTTTGGAAGTATGGGTATGCATCTATTAAAGCATGAATGCATACACAATTGACATTTACTACATAAAGTATTTTTAATCTGGAGACTTAAAAATGAACATTATAGGTAATCTCTTTTATATTTCAAAATACTGTTAATGCAAATGCTAAGTTATTTATGTCTTTGTTAGAAAGAGGCTTTGTTGACTATAAGGAAACAGACCTGCTTGAATTTTCAAAACTTTATGTTTCAGAGGGCAGTACTGAAACTATAGTACATGTAACTGCAATTATAAAGACTTGCATGTGGTTATAATTGTTCTTACAAGTGTTTATAGGTAATTCAACACAGATTGTTCCTGTATACCAAGTGTACAAGGACATATTTACTAAATGCTGGCTGCTGAGTTGAAATTATTTCATTGAATTCTCACTCCCTGTGGGATAGATAATCTCACCCCTATTGGTGAATAAAAGATTGAGTTCAATAACTTGAGGAGACTGCACAGGTGGTTAGTTGTGAGTGTGGTTCAAAGGCCTGTGTACTTTCCACCACACCACACCGACTTCAAGGAGCTGCCAGGGAACTGGTGAACACTTTTTAAAGTCTAAAAGTAGCAAGAAGTAGAACCTGCTGTCATATTGAACAGCAGGGTAAAAAGAAGCTAGTATGATGACCTTTCAATCTGGATTTACAGATATAAGATAGATATATCATTTTAAACTTGCACATGAAAAAAGTGCTTGCAAAAGTAGATGTTATTCACTTGGGATATATAAAAGGAAATAGGTGGATATACGTCACAGGATTTTTCTATGGCAGCATATCTAAGTCACACTATTAAGATCTAGAGGTTGCTTTCAATGTTTCTAACATTTTATAATTCACTTGCTATTTAATTTATATGGACATACCAATCACCATTTCTTTCAGAAATTTTTGCTGAATTATTTTAATAATTCAATTACTTCAGGAAAAGTTTAAACAGAAGCACACAATCAAGGACTAATCCAAGCACCGGTCTTGAGGAATTTTGGTATACATGACTTATGGCACTTCAGAATTTTAATGCATCCCAATAACCCAGGAGTTAACTTGACTAGCCAATCCAATTAAACATGAGCACTAACAAATCGGATTATGACAGATTTGTATATTGACTATTTTCAATTGAGTTGACAGTTAAAATGATTTGAATATACCTCAAGATACCTAATAGTTCTGGTGTCTGACAATATATTTCTATTGAAAAGGGTATACCTCATGAAATATTAAAAAAAAATTACATCCTTCATTTTGAGATAAACACTAGTCCTGCCTATTTAGTTTTAATTCGACACGAGCGGCAAGACTGTTGTGTACATTTTAATTTTCAAAAGTAAAACTATTTTTTTTTTCATTCTCTATACGTGAAGACACAGAAATCTATTACTTTAACCACAAATTAAGACTGGCAGAGAATTACTTATATTTTAAGATAATTCTCAAAATCCTCTGAATTGTACATGCCTAACAAAAAGGGGCGCATCATTAGTTGGCGTCATACCTGAGGATCATTAAGGATTTTTTAAATGTGGGATTTGTCGCTCCCACCACCTACTACCCCACAGTGTCACACGGTGCAGCCTTTTTAATCTGGGAGGTGAGTTCAAGAACTGTTTGTTGTTCAGAGCTCCATCCAGAGAGGATCACTGTTTGACAAGTTCTATTTTAAGTCGTGCCTGTGTGTGCAGGTGTCAGCCTCTTTGATGGCTGTAGAAAAAGACCCATTATACTCCATCTGTATCCTTCCCCCGACAATGCAGGATTATTCCCCACAGTGCGTTCGTTTCTGCTTTGCCAGCCACTTTTTTTCACTGGGTAATTCCAAGGCGGGCAGGCGGACAGGACTGAGGGAAGGGCCTGAGGGGGCAGAAAGAGGTCGTCTGCCACTCCCCTACCTTACAAGGCACGTGGCACTGGCTGTAGCAGCTGCTGGATGCGACGACGAAGATGACGAACCTCTTCCTAGCAAGAGGATGGTGAGGGAATAAGGAGGTGGCAGCGAAGGCGAGACACACACTCGGGTGTCCTTCCCCACAGGGAGAGTCCACCCTCAAGGGAAAAACTCTGAGGAAACCACCACCCGCCCCGCCTCTGCCAGCTCGCCCCAGTGTCTGGCAGCGGTCCCCATGCACCTGCTCACCTGTCTATCCGTTCAGGGCGGTTGGGGGAGGGACGAGGGGTGTCGGGCTGGGTGGGTGGAAGGGGAAGGAGGGCAGGGCGAAAGAGGGGGTGCACGAGGGCTCCGCCCCCCCGGAGGCTCTGCGCAGGCGCAGTGGCCGCTACCGCAGGCAGGGGGCGGCAACATGGCGGAGTGAGCGGCGGCGTCGGGGCTTCACAACAACAGTGGCGCCTGTAGCAGCGGCGGCAGTCACAGTTCTGAGCTTCAGCGCCGGCCAGCGCCGCAGGCAGCTGCTCGCGCCCCAGGGTTATTCCGAACGGCGGCAGCATCTCCGCGGGGGGCGGGCCGGGC
>NW_011494628.1:4807156-4812795 GCF_000754665.1 Bison bison bison
AATGCCCTGTTGGAATGTATATAGGGGACTTCCTATATTATAATATGTCTCCTTCCTGGGGCTGAACCTATAGCTAAAAAACCACAAGGCCTTCCCCCACCCAAAGTCAGACCAAGGCTGATAGACTTAACAGTGCTTAACCCTTTAGGACCAACTTTGCCCTATATCTCACTGCTAGTCAGTACGTTGCAAGGCAGTCCATGCAAGTGTTCCCAGCACTACTCCACAAGCTGAAGTGAAAGCTCATGCACTGGCCACAGTACATACATAGATCACCTTTCACCACATGTGGGGACAGCTGTATCTCATGAAACCTATTCAGCCTTCAATACACCTTGACATTGTCCTGCTCAGATCACTGCTCACTGCTCAGACCCGCACACTGCTCAGCAAACCAGGAGCCAGCTCTTATTTGAGAACCAGACCTCCATGCAATAGCCATCTGCCAGGCCAGAACCCATTCTCATACCAAAGCATAACACACTGAGGGCCAGATTCGACTCCAAACAAGAACAAGAGCCAGACAGACAATACAACCTCAGAGGGTTTATAGGGCTAAGTCCACACACCCCTATTTGGCATGCCAGGAACCATCAGAACATGAGTCATGCCCAAGTCATTGCTCAGGACACTCTGAGAAGGGCCACCCCAATCAGACCTCAACATAGATCCTTGCACAGAGCTTGGTAAACGATGAGAGTCCCCAGCCATGCCCCACGCCTCTACTTGCTCAGCAGAACAAACTGGAACAACTGCCTGCAGGGCTGCACCCTCCATGGACCCCTACCAAACAAGACACAGGACATCTTTGCTTAGACCAGGCTCTGTGCATATGCCACCCCTCAGGACAGGCACCGCGTTCTCAGCTGCTCAGGGTAACAAATGAGACATGGTTCCGCCTAGGACCTCATCTCACCCCCTGCACCCCCCTCCCCGGGTCCCACACGCAGCGCGTCCCCGCGAGCACAGATCGTCCAGCGGGTATCGCCCAGCGGGTGAGCTGCCTGCTCGCTGCCAGAGCCACGCCACCTCCCCGTTCTCTCCTCCGGTCCTCTCCTGCCGCCTGAGCGCAGTGCCCAACTTCACACCGCCTAGGATCACTTTTCATGACTGCGAGTCGTCAGTCGTCCCTGGCCGTACAGGGTTTGGGTCTTCTTGAGAGTTTATGGTCACGGGGAGAGGAAGGCCTCCTTTTCTCTGGGGTCCTTCCTGCCACACTCTTATAATTGTCGGTGCGGTGGCTCTCCCAGGATGAAAGCCTTGCCCCTGGAGCCTAAATTCCCCGGTGCTCCTGAAACGTGAGAAGCACGTCAGCTCCAACTTGAGCAGCTGGGTTGTGATGTTTTCGAACGAGGAGGAAAATGATGCAGTTTTGCATCTGCTTTTAAATATATTCCCAGACTGTACTGGAGAGTGCTGTGTCTGTTTCTCCTCCCCAGGCCCTCCCCCCCCCCACCCCCGCCCGCATCTCTTTTTAGGTAGCCTTTCTTTCTTTGTAATACGGCCCTGAATACACTGACCTCGTAGTCATTTTTTTGTGCACATGAGGTGTTAAAATGTGGGGGCACCTAATCATACAGGTTGGTTTCTATGGTTGCCTTCAGAGAGCGTGGCATGTGGCTAAAGACCAGAGGAAAGGTGTTAAATTCAGTCCTAGGCTTTGGTTTCTTACATGATAAGAAAGAGTTACTGCAGAACTGTGTATGACTTAATGTTTGGCGATATCTATCTACGGAGAGGCTAAGAATCTTCAAGATGTCAGGGAAAGACATGGGGAAGAACTAAAGAGAGGAGAATCATAGATTTCGGATGATAAGACTAGTTCATTTAAGATTAGTTCATTTTTTTTTTTTTTAATGCCTTGTAAATGCAGTTTTTGCTGCAGCACAGCTTTTTAAACAGTTTCCTCTGCAATATTTAGCCTTTGACAAAATGTCAGGTTGGGTTTTGGAAGGCAAGGCTTAAACCAGGAGCAATCAGTTGACTATTGTATTTGATGTGGAGTCACAGGAATATAAAAATATGCTTATAAGGAGATTTGATAACACCCATGCAGTCAGAATTTTCAGCTAAGCAATTATTTTTATTTGATCTATTGGGAAACTGAAAGCTGCAGCAGCAGTGCCCTGAGACAGGAATTAGATAATGTCTATGGTATATGTACCTCTTAAATGTACAGAAAAGTTAAAGCTGTTGGGTTTTGTTTGTTTTTTATCTTTTTCTTTTTTTTTTTTTTTCTTGCTTGGGTGTCAAGTGAAAGATAGGAAAATATCTGACTTTTCTTTGTTATATTTATCACTGTTTAAGTACCAAACATTTCTTTGTACTTCTGTGTACCCTTCAAACAAATCACCACAAGAAAGTCAGTATAAGTTTGGGGGACTGTCACTTCCTTGGTATAACCAAATTCTTTTCAAAACACTAATAGAAATACTGTTTTCTTGGACATTTTAATTTTAACCAGCAGCCAATAGGAGGTCAGTACTTGCCTTTTTTAAAGAGATGAAATCTCAAAATATGTTAGTAGGTTAGCAGGTACTGTTCTTCTGTTAATTTAAAAGAAAACATTTAAAGTTTTTTGTTTTTTTTTTAACAGTTTTCTAATACCATTTTTACCTTAGATGATGTGATTTTAGGTTATTTTAAGAAGTATTTATATGCTTACCTAATACATTTTTCTGTGAGAAGAGGCAATAGAGACTGTTACAAGCTGGAAACTGATTTGAATGTGTAACCAGTTTGGACTCTGCAGCAGTAGCAATGTATGCTGGATCAGTTCTTAACAGATGGGGTTCTATAGATATATAGTAGGTTAAGAAAGGAAGTGAAATATTTCTGTTGAGGTAAAAAAGAATTTTAACTATCTTCAGTGCACTGAAAATCTGGCATGAAGGCTCCATATGCAAACATTATTAAAGGTTAACTTTACTGGTAAGCTTAATTAGAGTAACCAGAAATAAGTTAATACTGACATGGTACATCCCCAAATCCATTTAAGATGTAACTGCATTGGTTTTGGCCGTTAAAAATCAGGTTTAAAATTTCTTTGTACATACTTAATGAGTACAGTTGATAGAAACTTTGGGGGAAAAGAATAACAAAAGCATCTATTACTATTAAGTTGTTAAGTATATTGGTTGTGGAATGCACATTAGCCATTTGCAGTGTAATATTTCTGGAATGGAAGGTTTAGTGCTTTATCTTTCCCATATACTCATGATGAAAGTGTCATGTGAAAATTTGTTGATTGAGAAAATATTTGAAGATCAATATGTTTAAAAATAATCATCAAACTTAATTCTGTTTACTTAATGAGTATATCAGTAAAATCAATTTAGGGCTCTCTGTGACCTGCTAAAGGTTGGAAGCCTCTATGTCTCTTAAAATGAGGTTGTTTTTGTTTACGATCTTAATTTAAAACATTAAATTAAAATGTAGTTGGGAATAATGAAATATGTATCACAGTGCTTTCTATGACAGAAAAGAAGAACTAATGAAACTTGAAAACAAAACAGTTCCTGGCTTAAAACCCTGTCTCAGCCACCTTTGTCAAAATATTTTTTGTCCTGTATATTCTTTTTTTTTATATGATGAAACTACTAATACTTGGTTTTTAGGTTTCTCACATACTTTACCCAAAGAATTAAAAGTTTTATAGAGCAAAGTTGAAGTTTACACTAAAATATAAGACTAGTTTAATACAGCCATGGTTGTAAGTTTGGGTCCTTTTTTGACCAGAGGTAGAGATCCATTTCCACTGTTAGGTGGATTATGGGAATTTGTTGAAGAATCACCAATGGAATGAGAAATAAAATGAGTAATTTCCACTGTAGATGAGTGTATTTGTATGATGATATTGTAGTTCACTTGAAACGTTCAAATATGAGATGGATAGGATCAGGGATATGAGTAAGTTAATTTGTAAATAAATTACAGTGAAAGTATATTGTCAAGGATTTTGCATCACAGCTTTACCAATGGAAAAAACTGATCATCGACAAAGTTTGGCTTTGGGAGGTATTATTTAATGTGGCAGAATAAGAGCATTTAGCTATAGAAAAGGAATTTTGTTGGCTGTTTCAATTATGAAACAGGTATACTAGGCA
This sequence comes from Bison bison bison, assembly GCF_000754665.1. Lineage (NCBI taxonomy): Eukaryota > Metazoa > Chordata > Mammalia > Artiodactyla > Bovidae > Bison > Bison bison. Next base: position 4,811,263 of record NW_011494628.1, read on the forward strand.
TACTACTTAATCCGTTGCTTACTTTATAAACACAATATATGTTTATATAAGGTTTTTACTTCCTTGAAGTAAATTCTGTGTATACATAACATGTTCTTTGTTTATAACATGAAAGTATCTTATTATAGATTTTAATACAAACATTTTTAGAACAGATAAAATGCAACATTAATGTTTACTTAATTCACAATAGGTTTATTTTTTGGAATTGCTGCCTTAGGTAGTATAAATCTATAGAATTTGATTTTTTCACAAATCATGCAATATACTAGTATATCTTTAATGGTAGAAAACATTTCCTTTGATTTTTTTTTTTTACATTCTAAGTGGTATACTGTATATTGTATTAAAAGTATAATAAGATACTTTGAGGGGGTTTTATGGGCTAAGTTCCTCTCTACTCTTGATATATGGATTGTGGTATTATTGTTAAAAAGAAATTTAAAAGATTTTCCCTTCTGTACTTGAATGTGACAGTGACTTTTATTCCTTAGAGTTTTTTTCATCTGCAGCTTCATAATCAGAATAATTTAATTTTAAAGATATTTATAATTTCACGAACAAAAGATGTGTTCTGCTTTTGAACTAAATTTCTTTTAAATATATGTAGTTGGATTTTTGAGTCATGGAAGCCCTTAATATCAACAGAACCACATTTATTTATATTAAAATAGAATTTCCTTCATTTTATGTTCATATGTAAGTCCTTTCACATTAATTTGAATTATATTTTATTCTTATTATTAGGTATTGAAAACTAAATTGAGTGTGTATGTAAATATTGGGAATTTCAATATCCTGAGGAGTTCTGAAGTTTTCTTTTAAAATATTAATTTAGTTGTATTAATACAACTAACCACTAAGTAGAATGTGTTCTATGAGTTTGTGATCAAGTTATAGTAATTTTAAATAAGTATTTTTTGTATTGCTCGTCAGTTTTTGGCAAATACTTTGTAGTTAATTAAATGTATCTCAAGGTTCTCTCATCTTTTGCTCTACGTTCTCCAAATACAGTGTCAAATTTATTGGTTCCAGCTTCCATTTTGGATCACTGATGTGGCAGTATTGTAAAAATCAGTTGTCCACATTTTTGATTATTTACTTTAATAGTAGTTTGCATCAGTTTCATAGGTTTTTTTTCATTTCTTGCCTCTAATTGTGATATTTTGTGCAGTGTCAGCATATTTCCTTATTATACAAAAATACAACCATCATTTTCTAGTTTTGTGTATGCTATTTAGTCTCTAGTTATTTATACATGTTTCATTGCCTATGCTGTGAACTCTGTGAGGGCGGAAGGCTATGTTATGTATACTTTTTTTTTTTGGTATTTCTGGCTCTTGGATAAGTTAAGTGAATTTTGAGAATGTACAGGACACCATTATTAGGCAGTAGAGGGCAAGTTTCTGAAATTCTGTTCAGCAGTAGGGTCCGGATCCAAGATCTTGAAATAAATGACTCATATAAAGTTAATGTATTTCCTGTTCTTACAATTAGAAATATTTGTTGACTATATATGAATGTTTTCTATGT
>NW_011494628.1:4812895-4815796 GCF_000754665.1 Bison bison bison
TTTTGGTATATATTGTCAGATATATACACTCATAACTAAGAACATGTTATTTTAAGTAAATTATGTGTGTGTATATATATATATATATATATGGCATTGAATAGAAATTAAAAATATTGTTACTATTTGTCATGTTACCAGGAATAGTGGACATTTCTTTTTTTGTCTATCTTGCATACATTTCTGCTTTTTGGTAATAGTACCCCACTTTCCTTAAATGAACCACTCATCCTCCATTCTTAGTTCAGCTGGTTCAGATGGATTCACATGGGCTGGTGTATAACCCAGACATGTCCAGAATCACCATGACTGCTTCCTAGGTGAGCATTTAATCTGAGGGGAGCCACAGGATCAGTCACAGGACTTGAACTGAAATTCTTCCTTTTGGGGTTGTTGAATTGGTAGACCCATTCTATAGCTGTGGGGTTTGACCAAATGTTAGAATTGACCTATGTTAGAATTTGACCAAGTATGAAGTCAAGAGAGAGAAATATATATATATTTTTAAGAATTAAAAAAAACATATTTCTTACTTTTTGGCTGTGTCAGGTCTTAGTTGCAGCTTCCAGGATCCTTGTTTCTCTCTAGAGGTGGCCTGAAGGCTCAGTAGTTGCAGAGCCCTGGGCTTAGATACCCCAAGGCATGTAGGATCTTAGTTCACCTGCCGGGGGTCAAACCTTTGTCCCCTGCATTGGAAGGTGGATTCTTAACCACTGGACCACCAGTGAGGTCCCCAGAGACCTGTATCTTGATGCTGCTTGAGCACCTGGAGTTCTTTGTCTGTGGTGATCATCTTCTAACCGTTAACGTCTCTGTTGTAAAGTTTATTATTTTTTATTGTTATTACTTTCAAATCAGCGTAAATTGCATTTTTGTCACTTGGAAAAATTTCCTTGCTAGCTTAGACATTAATAACTGGAAATGGGACAATGTGGGAACAGATCCTGAACGTTGAAATGGAGTGCAAGGCAGTGAGGACTGCTTTCCCCCAGCAATTCCTTTTAAGGAATTATGAAACAGCTCTTTCAATTGTTACCTGGGTTGTTACCTGGGTTGTCTTTGGCCATAGAGCTGCTGAGGCTGGAACTTTAGGGATTCTCAAGTGTTTTGGCCAATTTTTGCCTCATAAGAAAGGAATTTTCTTTGGTCCAAGCTGGCATGCTTGGAAGGAGAGAGGGAAGAAGGGATTGTGTTTCCAAGTAAGAGAGGCCTTTTCTGCCTATAGCTGCCATCTAAGAGAATCAGAAAATCAAGAATCTTGAAGGTTGGAAATTCTAATTTTTTTTTTTAACTTTGTACTAAAATTAGTAAGAGGAAAGACAGGAGTTTAAATTAAACTCAGGCAAAGTTCTGGTTTACAGCTTTTCTCAAGCACCTCATCCATTCTAGTCCCAGTCTCCTGACCAAAGTAACAGTCCAGTTACTAAAGAGTTTTGAAAAAGGATCCAACCAGGGAACAAATGATAGAGTAGCTGTACCTCCTCTTCCAGCATATTATTTCACATTGCTTCAAGGAAAATCATTAAACAGAGGCTTTTAATGGGTGAGTAATGTGAAGGCTTATTGCTATGAGATTCAGTATTGCTATGAAACTTAAAAGACAGTTTGGTATCTTGACAAGATCTCTGGCTTTGGTTGCTAGTTCAACCAGTTGACTGAAGTAAATTGACCAAAAGTTTATTGAGCTTTTAGGGGCACTATTTCCAGGATAACCTCAAGCCTGGTAAACAAAGTCTTGTATTCTTTTTACGTCTAAGGCAATTCTCAGCCTCAATAAGAGGAAGCGGGCTACTAAAACAGTACAGCTGCTAGAAGGAAGATCTGAGGCCATAGAGGATAATGGACAAGTGAGGTCTTCTGAGGCGGTGGTGCATCACCACCATGATGATGGTGATGCATCCAGATTGGTTGATCAAGAGACTCCATTGCTACGACAGGCAATTCTTGCTACTCTGATCAGTAGTATATGGTCTATTGGTTTGAATTAATAACCATGATATGTTTACTGTTGGTTTGTGAACTGGTCCATATTGCACAGAGGGCAAGGAGATATCAAAGAAAAGAGGGAGACCAGATTGGTCTCTGGCAGAGACTCCAAATTGGTCGCTGGCAGGTTTATTAAGCAGGAGAATGTGTAAGGCTTGTCTTTGGCAACCACAAGATGAATGGTCTCCACACCTGCCTACCAGAATCTTTAAACTACAGAGGCCTTAACTGAGTTCAGTCATTTGTACCATCCAGATGGTTTCAATACCACCTTGCTCTCAAGGCTCTTTCCCACTGTGGGAAGAGTAGGCAGAGTGTACATTTGAAGGACAGGGGAGGGGGTGAGGAGCCTCTGATTGCCCAGATCCAGCTCATGGGTCAGCTGACGGTCATGTCCTCTTGATTATCTCCTCCATATTTACATTTTCCTTTCTTCTAAGTGGGCATTATGATTATTTATTGTTTCTTTTACCATTGTGTATTAATTACATGGGGGATGGTTACATTTATTATATAGATATACATTGTGAGATTGTGAGGTACCACCAAAAAATTCATGTTTGGACCTGCTCGAGAATAATATTCATAATACAAACACTTCAGACTTGTTGAATCCAGTAACTTGGCATTTTCTTTGTCTTCCTTCCTGCCTTCCCACCCATGATGAAGTAATGGGTGCATTTTCTGTTACAGTTAAGATAGTAATATTGTTAAACATGGTATTTAAGAAGTTATAGACTGGTTCCAAATAGGAAAAGGAGTTCGTCAAGGCTGTATATTGTCACCCTGTTTATTTAACTTATATGCAGAGTATATCATGAGAAACGCTGGACTGGAAGAAACACAAGCTGGAATCAAGATTGCCGGGAGAAATATCAATCACCTCAGATATGCAGATGACACCACCCTTATGGC
>NW_011494628.1:4815896-4834995 GCF_000754665.1 Bison bison bison
GACGTTTACTCCTTGGAAGGAAAGTTATGACCAACCTAGGTAGCATATTCAAAAGCAGAGACATTACTTTGCCAACAAAGGTTCGTCTAGTCAAAGCTATGGTTTTTCCTGTGGTCATGTATGGATGTAAGAGTTGGGCTATGAAGAAGGCTGAGCGCTGAAGAATTGATGCTTTTGAAGTGTGGTGTTGGAGAAGACTCTTGAGAGTCCCTTGGACTGCAAGGAGGTCCAACCAGTCCATTCTGAAGGAGATCAGCCCTGGGATTTCTTTAGAAGGAATGATGCTAAAGCTGAAACTCCAGTACTTTGGCCACCTCACGTGAAGAGTTGACTCATTGGAAAAGACTCTGATGCTGGGAGGGATTGGGGGTAGGAGGAGAAGGGGACGACAGAGGATGAGATGGCTGGATGGCATCACTGACTAGATGGACGTGAGTCTGAGTGAACTCCGGGAGTTGGTGATGGACGGGAGGCCTGGCGTGCTGTGGTTCATGGGGTCGCAAAGAGTCGGACACGACTGAGCGATTGATCTGATCTGATCTGATACATGGAAAGAAATGAATGTATAGGTGGTTGAGGATCCAAGGGCTAGAATGTTACAGATTTCTATTGATTTTAACTTCCTAGCATCCATCCCTTCTAAAATTTTTGATACTCCTTTGAGAAGTCTTCTCTTCTTGATGTTTGGTTTGCGTGCTTTGAGCTTTCCATGGACTCCTTTCTGCTTTCCTGGACTAGAAACAGAGACTATACTTGGCCCATCAGTAACATTATGGTTAAATATCTACCTGCACATCTGTGAAAGCTTTGTAACTCCTTTCCTTCTGCTGGAGAAAGAAGATGCTCACTACTGGAGTTGCTAAGATGTTAGACTGTAAGTCTAGACTTGACTGGCATGCTGGTACAATGAAGGCAGAGAATGCTTGAGGATGGTGCTATCATACAGGCTCCAAGAACCAAGAGAGAGATTACTGATGACATCTTTGGAGCCTTTTGAGTCACTTATATTACCAGGCTTTTCTGTGCATTAGACCAATACATTTCTTGTTTTGCTTAAGCTATTTTGAATCAGGGTTCTCTTTGCTGCATCCCAGTGATTTCTAACTAATACTTAGAATTAAAATTAAAAGAAAAAACTTTAGATATTAGGTATCGTCAGGCAAATCTTAAGAAAAATAATAACTTGGCAGAGGGCTTGATAAATTTGAAGGAAAAAAAAAGAGACATTGCAGATTATTTTAATAATTCATCTTCACTAAATAAGAACATAAGGTAATACTGAGATACCATGAAAAAGGAATGATTAAAAAGAAAATTACCAGTGTTCATCAGCATGCTAAAATAATGTTAAATGATGTTATAGGGTCTGTAAAATGTTACAGCTGTTCTTAATGAAATTTTCCTGATATGCATCAAGAAATTTAAGAAGTTCTTTTCATTAATCCTTCATTCTTTTTTAATTAATTTATTTTTTAATGGAAGGATAATTGTGTTACAGAATTTTGTTGTTTTCTGTCAAACCACAACATGAATCAGTCATAGGTATACATATATCCCCTCCCTTTTGAACCTCCCTCCCATCTCCCTCCCCATCCCACCCCTCTAGGTTGATACAGAGCCCCTGTTTAGGTTTCCTGAGACATACAGCAAATTCCCATTGGCTAACTTTGGGATTTTACATATGGTAATGTAAGTTTCCATGTTACTCTTTCCCTATATCTCACTCTCTCTTCCCCCTCTCCTCATGTCTGTAAATCTGTTCTCTTAAGTCTGTTTCTCCATTGCTAGCCTGCAAATAAATTCTGCAGTACCATTTTTCTAGATTCCATATATATGCATTAGTATACAATATTTATCTTTCTCTTTCTGACTCACTTCACTCTGTATAATAGGTTCTAGGTTCATCCACCTCACTAGAACTGACTCAAATGCTTTCCATTTTATGGCTGAATAATATTCCATCGTGTATATGTACCATAATTTCTTTATCCATTCATCTGTCAATGGACATTTAAGTTGCTTCCATGTTCTAGCTATTGTATATAGTGCTGCAGTGAACAGTGGGATACATGTGTGTCTTTCGATTTTGGTTTCCTCAGAGTACATGCCTGGGAGTGGAATTGCTGGGTCATATGGTGGTTTTATTCCTAGTTTTTAATGGAATCTCCATACCGTCTTCCATAGTGTCTGTATCAATTTACATTCCCACCAACAGTGCAAGAGCGTTCTTTTTTCTCCACACCCTCTCCAGCATTTATTGTTTGTAAATTTTTTGATGGCCATTCTGATCAGTGTGAGGTGATATCTCATTGTAGTTTTGATTTGCATTTCTCTAATAGTGAGCGACGTTGAGCATCTTTTCATGTGTTTGTTAGCCATCTGTCTTCTTTGGAGAAATGTCTATTTAGATCTTTTTCCCACTTTTTGATTGGGTTGTTTGTTTTTCTGGTATTGAGTTATATGAGCTGCTTATATATTTTGGAAATTAATCCTTTGTCAGTTGCTTCATTTGCTATTATTTTCTCCCATTCTGGGGTTGTCTTTTTCACCTTGCTTATAGTTTCCTTTGCTGTGCAAAAGGCTAAGTTTAATCAGGTCCCACTTGTGTACTTTTTTTTTATTTACATTACTCTAGGAGGTGGATCTTGCTTTGATTTATGTCATTGAGTATTCTGCATATGTTTTCCTCTAAGAGTTTTATATTTTCTGGTCTTACATTTAGGTCTTTAATCCATTTTGAGTTTATCTTTGTGTATGGTGTTAGGAAGTGTTCTAATTTCATTCTTTTACATGTAGCTGGTCAGTTTTCCCAGCACCATTTATTTAAAAGGTTGTCTTTGCCCCATTGTATATTCTTGCCTCTTTTGCCAAAAATAAGGTACCCATAGGTGCATGGGTTTATTTCTGGGCTTTCTATCTTGTTCCATTGGTCTATATTTCTGTTTTTTTGCCAGTACCATACTGTCTTGATGACTGTAGCTTTGTAGTATAATCTGAAGTCAGGAAGGTAGATTCCTCCAGCTGCATTCTTCTTTCTCAAGACTGCTTTGGTTATTCGGTGTCTTTTGTGTTTGCATATGAATTGTGAAATCTTTTGTTCTAGTTCTGTGAAAAATGCCATTGGTAATTTGATAGGGATCACATTGAATCTGTAGATTGCATTTGGTAATGTTGTCATTTTCACAATATTGATTTTTCCTTCCCAGGAACATGGAATATCTTTCCATCTGTTTATGTCATCTTTGATTTCTTTCATCAGTGTCTTATAATTTTCTGTATACAGTTTTGTCTGCTTCATCATTCATTCTTTAGGTTAAGGAAAAATTGCCTATTGACAAGTATGAGGGTTAAATGATATAAATAGAACTCTGCAATAAGTATATGGTCAACAATGGGAAAAGGTTAGGTAATTTTAAGTCTGTGTTGTGAAATATTATACTGCTATTAAAAGTTTACTTACCTCAGTTTCCTTATGTATAAAGGGGTTACGTCATAAGATTGTTGCACAGATTAAATGAATTAATTTGTGTAATGTGCTTGGTACAAAATTAACTTTGTGTAGTACTTACTATTGTTATTTTTATTATCCTGAATCTGATGATCATCTTATCATAGAAAGAAAATAATGATCTAACTGAGTTCTGTTTTAGCTTGAGGTACCTGATCTGGTGAACCTGTCAGAAAAAGGATCTCAAGTGTCTACAGATCATAATCTCCTAATGAAACATAGGAGTTTGTCCTGAATCCTGCATAGTCTTTAACAGTGTCTGGGGTTTTTATCATAATGAAAAACTGGGGAACAAATAGGATGAAGGAACACAGACAGCTTCCTTTGCCTAGAATCCCTGCTATCTCTTGCTTTCTTGACAGCTGAATGTCACGCGTGGATGTGCACTAGGACATGAATGGTGATCTTGGGTAAATAATACCTCCCTCTTGGAGTATTAGCTTAAATATTTAGAATTTTTTTTCAGTAACAAACCTTGATGCAAGGTGGGGGACTAGAAAATATTTTGTGATCAGTTGTTTTAGAAAATAATATTAGTGTAAGAATTATCTTTTAATAGCTCTTAACTGATTACAGGGTACTTACAGAATTGTGCTGTGTTAACTCATCCTCAGAAGCACTTCCTTTTCAGGTGCAATTTCTTCTCTACAAATGTGGAAACTAAGACTGCAGGAAATATGAAGTATTAGTCAGGTGTCCAGGTATTAGTTTCCATAGCTTGGACTCAGGCCTTCAGATTCAAAGACTGTAGTCTTCTGCATTATTTGAACAAAATGTAGCTACTTAGAAATTATCCCAAAGCACTGCATTACATGAAGAGATGGTGCTGGAAGGTGAGGGACCAGCCAGCTTCAGTGAGCTGATTCTGTGGTAAAAAATGCTGCCCATAGAGGACTCGGTCCACAGAAAATAAAATGAATGCAGGACAATTTGATGGATATGTATACAAAATGATCTAATGACTTACATTGTGAACTTTTAATTTTTGAGTTTGGGGGAACTGATTATACAGTATTATTAATGTTAACTGGCTTTCATTTGTACAACTTTTCACTAGGCAAAGTGTGGATATTTTAGATACTACTATGAAAAAGAAAATAGTATGCATTGATATTTTTATATAAAGTAAATGTGTTATGTTTTAGTGTTAATCAGATGAACCACTGCATAAATCATGTTTGCTTGGATAAAACAGATGAATTAATTATAGAAGGAGTTATAATAGAGTCTAGGTGATACCATTTCCAATAATTGATTCTCTTTTTTCAGTTCACTGATTAATAGAAAATTCCATGGAAGGGTAGATGTCTAGATATTTTCCTCTTTAGAAACTACTTCCATTTTCTAAGAGAAATAAGCTACAGCTGATTTAAAAATGGCACATAAGTATTTCTAGTGTTATTTTAAAACTTCTCACGTGTGGGAAAGGGAATTGGCATTTATAAAATTGGGTTTGATTTCATACCTCATGCTTTTAAAATCCTCTAACAAGCCCTTTGAAATAAAGCCCTTTCAAATAAATATATTTGAAATAACTATACTTTAATATAATAACTGCTGCTGCTGCTGCTAAGTCACTTCAGTCGTGTCCGACTCTGTGCTACCCCATAGACGGCAGCCCACCAGGCTCCCCCATCCCTGGGATTCTCCAGGCAAGAATACTGGAGTGGGGTGCCATCACCTTCTCCAATATCATAACTAAACTATGACAAAAATTAAGGGGCTTGTTCAAGGTTGCAAATCTGTTTAGTTGCAGAAATTAGACTCAAAGCTAGAGGTTCTAAGTTGTGCTTTAATAATGATGATGACAGTGATAACTAATACTTACTGAATCTTTACATGCCAAGCACTATATTTAGTATATAATATGCATTATCTTATTATCTTGACCTGGAATATAAACTCTTCAATGAAATAAAAATAGTCATTGTCTTTCAGGGTTAAACTAAGTCTGGTATTTTAAAAGAGAAGTGCTTGCAACTTTAATTACATCAGCAGTATTTTATTATAAAATGTCATAGAATTATTTTACTTGATTTGTAATGATTTTTTGTAGCTTGATTACCCTTTAAAAGTCCTTGAATTTAAATTAAATATTTAAATTATTTTTAAAGCTTATGAAATATGAGTCATCAGTGGAAGAATGTTTATTTTGTTGTACTGTCTTGACTATTACTTGCTAAACAATCACTGCATTTCTCAAGTCATCCTGTCTTCTTTTTTTTTTTTTTTTTGGTCTAAAGAACTCCTGCACATGTTTCAAGAATTAACTCTTATCCCCCTCTTAAGTAATGCCTTCTTTGATGTCCCCCTAAAAGCGCTTTCTCCTATCCTGTGCTCTCCCATCAGACTTTGTACACAATTCAGATTTAAAGTAGTTCAGATTGCCTGATCTATTTTAATTGTTTGTTTTCACTTGTTGGACTGCCATAGAGACTCTGAATCCCTCGAGATCAGAGTGTTGTCACCTTGGTATCCTGAGTACTTAACATAAAATCTAGAAGTTTAGTGCTGCTTAGTGAACTTTCTTTGAATGAGGATTTTTTTCACATTTGATATAGTTTGCTTGTTTTTGTCACTTCTGGCTTGGGTATGAATCTTTTCTTTCTAGGCTATTCTGGTTCTCCTAATTTCTGTGTTTACTTCTTGCTTTAACATACCGGCTTTTATTTTTTTTTATTTTTTGAGGAGAAGGGAGGATGGATGTGTGTATGTGTGTATGTACACACATACACATGTGTGGAATCATAGAGTCTTCATATCTGGTGAATAACCTGACACACACGCATACATGGAGTCATAGGGGAGGATGGATGTGTGTATGTGTGTATGTACGCACACAGTCGTAGAGTCTTCAGATCTGGTAAATAGTCTGACTCTGTCACTTGCATAGGTGAAGAAAGAACAGTTGGGTCAGATCCCACAGCTTTTCACCAAATTTGAATTATCACCTAGATTCTCAGTCCACTGTTTGTTTTTTTTTAATTTTATCTTTGTGCCTGTAGTTCCACTTTGCCTCAGACCATTTTGAGGTTACAACTCTCATCAAGGCGCATACTTTAAAAAAAACACTCTTACACACTCAGATCATTTGAAATGATGATTAAATAAATTACTGAGTAATCCTAACCTAGGATTCTTTTGCCAGAGTCAAGATACTCATTGGGAATATAACAAGGAATTATAGTCTCTGCCTTCAGTAGCTCAACATTCAGTACTGGAAAAGGAAGGAAAAGACACACAGATTCCATTGGCAAAAAGTGATACTATAAAGATTTTAACAAAATGCTATGGAGATATTAATGGTTCCACTGCCTTTGCCTGGAGGAGTCTGGAAAGTTATCATTGGTTGGATGACTTTGGATTGCATCTTGAAGGACAAGTAACTGTTTCCCAGGATAAAAAGGGCAGGAGTGGAAAAGCTTTCCACACAGAGGGAAAGAGGGAGTCCTTCCATGGTTGTGTCCCTAATGTTAACTACAAACTACAGTCAGATAAGCTTTATTTCTTCTTGTAGAAATCCGCCCCACATCTTTTTTTAATTCCATGAGTGTTTATTGGCTTAATGTTTTTTAAAGCCCTTTCAAGCTTGCCCAGGGGAAATGGTAAAATTTATTAGAGTCCAATTAAGTGAGTTATTTCAGGAGTTCTGTTTACATATTTGTTTCATCAGTAAGAGAAAAGGTGAAGAGATGAACAGAACTGAGGGTGTTGAAAGTTACTTTTAATTTTTTTAGTTTTATAAAATCAGAATTCTTAACATTTTATCAAAGTACAGTTAATGGTTTTCTAAAATCTAGAAGAAAATTCAAGTGCTCCTGATACAGTTCAGTATCAGGATCGCTATGAGTAAGCTGTTTTTGCTTAACTGGTCTCGTATTAGTACTGTTTTGTTAAACTTCTTCCTCTGTAAGGAAATCCTGTCCCCCCCCCGCACCGCCCCCCCCTTAAGGATAGTGGTTTTTCCCTTCTGCAAATCAAATTACAGTTTTTTTATTACCAACATTACAAAATTGAAAGAACATTAAAAAAAAAATTGTCAGACACTAAGTCAAGTAATGTTATATATAATACTCCTCCAACTATTTATAAAGTTGTATATTTTCATGATTTTTAAGAGTTGAGATTTAATGATTAATGTTTATCAAAGTGTGACTTTTCACATTTTCCTTTCTTTGGAGTTTCTGAGCCTATTAATAAAATATGCTAAGGTGTCAATTTTATGTTTTCCTTTTTCTTTTTGCGTGTTAATCTGTTAATCTGCTTGTTTCATTGCTGTTACCCACCTGGCAGACAGCAGACCTTAATTGAGTGGGACTGTAGGTGCAGTCTTTTAACCATTGACTATATTCTAAGTTTAGATGCAAATGGAAATATAACCCATTAGTTTGGTCTCATTAGTACCACTCAGGGACTGACTACGTTAATTGGTCACAGTTCAACAAGATTGCCTGAGTGGTCTTGGAGTTGTTTTGAACCATTAGCATTTTTTCATCCTGGGCTTTAGGATCAAAAACATTCATTTTTTAGGATGACTGCCTTATTTTAGGAGTGGGTGGAGTAGCTACGAAGAAGCATTTTTCTATGTGAACATATTCATTTAGATACTTTGATAGGAAGTATGTTGAGCAAATAGATTTTAGTCAGATCTACTGTTTTTTTCATTATCCTGGGCTTTTTAATTCTAAAAATAATGTTTAACCTTATTAGTGATCTACACACTGAAAGGTAAACTAATGTATTTTAGTTACTGCGTGACAAACTGTCATTCAGAATGACAGCTGCACCCAATTACATTGAAAAATTATGCTGCCATACTCTGAAATAAATTGAAGATGCCCTGCTTAGAAAATATGGGAAATAGACATTTACAAGAGAGATTTTTCTAGTGAAAAATATAGGGGTTTTAGATCACTGTTACAATGCATTCTGTATCCTGGAGCTCAAATTTATTATCTTTGTATATAAAGGAAATAATGTATTTTCATTTTAATGCCTATCTGACCCCATAACCACTTTATTCCACAGATACTTTTTTGAATACTTAAACCATGTGTGATGCTAAGCTCTGAGGATATAATGATCATGACCACAGTCCCCACCCTGGAATTGATAGCACTGTAGGGAGTGAAAAATGCAGGCAATGAAATGTGTAAATTCTGTGATAGAAGTAAATTAGCGAATAGGGGGTGACACCGAAGGGAGAAATGTGCCAAGGGAATCAAGGGAGGACTTCATGAAAGTGATGATGTTTGAGTTGAGTTTTGGAAGATGGCCTGATCTGTGTAGGGCTGTGCAGTCATATGGTAGCTACCAGTCACATGTGGCTAGGTGAGCACTTTCAGTGTTCCATAAGCATAAAATGTGCACTTGATTTTGAAGAGCTGGTATAGAAAACGTAAAACTGTCATTAATTATTTCAAAATATTTATTACATGCTGAAATCATACTCTAGATACATTGTGTTAAATAAAATATAAATTAATTTTGCTTATTTTCTATTTTTCTTTTAATGTAGCTAATAAAAAATTTTAAATTACATGGCTTGCTTTATATTTTTATTGGCTCTGAGTTACAGCATTGATTTGTAGGGGACATCTCAAAAGTTGATGAACTGTTGGGAGTATAGGAAGAAACTATTAGATACTCTAGCATGCTCTCTCTTTTAAGAGAAATATGTATGCCTATGCATGTGTGTGTAGCGTGTATATACTATGTATTCATATACTGAATATACTTAGACATACAGACATGTACATAATATTTATATTGTCTGAGACACTCATATTGTGGGTTTTCCTGTTATATGTCAGTAAACCTCAACCTAACTAATGCATTGACTTAATAGCAACAATTTAAAAACCACAAGTCACTAGGGAAAAACTTGTTCTCCCTGCCCTGGTAAAAGCTGCCTAAATAATTCATGGAAATCAATATTGCAACAAATTAAAATGCATTTTATTGTCAGCAAATACTTTGGAAGGCAAGTTGTAGACATTGTTACAGAGTTTAAGAAGCAGAATAAAATGGAGTTGCTTTATAAGAGTTGGAGTTGCTTTATAAGAGTTGGATGAAGTTATTTCTAACATGTTTTGCTTATAAAATTTGCTGGATAGTTTCTTAATGAATTAAACAACTGCTTTTTGTAAGTTAACTATTAAAAATTTATATGAAAATATACTTTATGGAAATGCATGTATGCCTTGTTTACCAAAACCACAAATCCAGAAGTAACCTTAACCTTTCTATGCTGCTGCTGCTGCTAAATTGCTTCAGTTGTGTCTGACTCTGTGCAACCCCATGGACAGCAGCCCACCAGGCTCCCCTGTCCCTGGGACTCTCAAGGCAAGAACAGTAGAGAGCAGATTATATATATATATACACACACATGCTTCATGGAGGTTTATCTATCATGATAAGAGTTCTCTATTGTATTTAGGTTGCTAATTTCAGTACTAATTATCAGGAATACCATATTTTAAACAAGACTCATAACTGAATACTAAAATACTAAAGTTCTGTAATGCTAGTGCTTATCTTGCTAAGATTTCAAAGATTATCTTGATTTCAGATATGGAAACCTAGGCACAGAGAAGTTACAATATGTTCCTTTTGCAGTGCCCCTATTTTCTTACTTTGAATCACTTTATCCTTTTCCTCTCTTCAGCTTTTTCCTCCTTGTCTCCCTCATATTTTTATTCTCGTATGCCTTTGTCTATGCATTCAAAGGCATTTCATGTTTACTGGTGTCACCTCTCGTCCAAACAGTGGACTAAAATAATTAACTCTTTCCTTTAGTTAATTATAGTTTTATATCTGCTGCAGTGTTTGTAGAAAATTGAGATCTTTACTTTAATAATAGCAATAATTATCATACTTGATGGAGATAAGAGGGAGGTTAATTTAAACATACTTTTATTTCTAGGTAATTGTTAGGAGCTGGAGTATCCATACTTAGGGATAGTATAATCAAACCTAGGGACAGAGTGAGATTGGAAAGATGATTTTTTCTTTAAGGACTTCAAATTCTAGAAAAAGGGACCACTGTATAAATAAGAAAAAGAAAAGAAAAGAAAACAACTATGTGATCAGACCTTTGTGGTATAACTAATCTGAATTCAGATTCTGGCTCTGCTTTTGTTTTTCTCTTGTGACCTTGAGTAGAAGTATGTATTAGAATACAGTATCAGAGAGGAGGAAGTGATGAACTATTTGCAGGAGTCAGGAAAGACTTCAAGTGGAGGATTCTCTTGAAATTGGCTTCAAGGGGAGCAGGCGTTTGCTGAGTAAATAGAGTGGAGTTAAGGACATTCCAGATCTGGAAATTTAAATTGGCACATTATAAAGTAGTTAACATCTTTCTAGGAGTACTTTTTTTCTGGCAGATTTCTGCCTATCTTTTTGGACTTAGCTTAGGTTTCTATCTCTACTGCAGATCCTTCTCTAACTTTTGAGGCAGTTAAGCAATTCCATTTTTGTGTTCTATTAGTGCCTTCTATATACATCAATCTCCCAACACCCTTAGGAGTCACATTCTTGAAATGTAATATGGTTGGCAAAACTGCATGGCAAAACTTCAATTGGCAAAGTCAGTGTCAAGGTCAAGGTCAACAGAGGTTAGGGAGAAGAAAACAAAAAAACAATGCATTAAACCTGTATATTTGTATATAAGTATATAAAGAAAAGTTCTATAATGTAGCCATTTCCAAAACAAACCAGGTTCATCTGGTGCTTGTTTGTACCAGTATAATAAAAATAATAGAGTAGCCTGGCGGGCTACAGTCTGTGGGTCACAAAGAGTTGGACACGACTTGGTGACTAAAAACCATTTTTGTTAGTTATACTGCTAGATTGTTGACTGACTTAGTAACACGTCTTGATGGAGAAATAAAAAACACAACTACGTTAAAAATATGTATCTGTTATGAGTTATATGTTGATTTCAGAAATGTTAAAATGTGAAAAATATTCCTTAGAATAAAAGAAATACAAAGTTATCCTTTAGTACAAGAACTCGATGACAGAGGCATTCCTGTCCCCATTTAGGACTTGGGAAAAGTGAAACTTTGTGTATTTGTAGCTGAGAACTTTGGGCAGTGTGCAGCAAGACATTTTGGCAATAGAGACATGAGCAAAGCAATATGTTCATTCCATGTAAGCTGATTTGATTAGATAGACCAGTATTATCTTACTCTTTGAGTAGCTGTCTGTGGTTCTATCGTGAAACAACAGGATTGGTCAGAGAGGACAGCGTGTTCAGTGGTCAAGTGTGTTATTTGTGGATGCTGCTTCCTGCTCCATCTTGTACCTGCTTCTTTTAGGACTTTTATAACTGAACTAATATATTTGACTCCCTGTGTTTAGATTTATAAATTACTGTGTAAATATTATTTGAGTCAAACCAGTCTTGGTATCCTGGTTTTCTGTAAAGAGCTTGACTTTTGGGATAAGACTGATCTGAATTCAAATTCTGGCTCTGCCTTGGCTTTGTGACCTTGAAGCAAGTATTTCATCTCTCTGACCCTCTGTTTCTCTTTCTCGTTCTTTGAGTCTATGTGTCTATCAATGTCTAGGTCTATGTATCCCACTGTATGTACTTTATATATGTATATTCATATATAATATATCTGAAAAGATGTTATTTTCTCTTGTATTCTTCTTGTGTGGGAACTGTGGATGTGAATTATATATATGACATATCATTGTATTATTAAATTTCTCCTGCTGTACAGAATGTTCATTTAGCACATTGGTATTCAAAGTGTGGTTTGAATCCTGGTGGTTCAGTGGTAAACAATCTGCCAATGCAGAAGACTCAGATTCTATCAGGGTATCTTCCCCTGAAGAAGGAAATGGCAACTCACTCCAGTGTTCTTGCCTGGAAAATCCAATAGACAGAGAAGCCAGGTAGACTACAGGCCATGGGGTAGCAGAGTTGGACACTGCTTAGCAATTAAACAAAAACAGTTCAAAATGTGGGCCACAGATCAGGTTTAAATATTTGTGAAAATGTTTGTGGTCTAAAATGAGATACAGAGCCTGTGACAGAATATACATTATTTTGTCAGTAAGCACACTGTTTATTTCAAATGCTTCCCTTCCCCCCATAATAACTTTTTAATTTTTTTTTAAAGACTTTCTTGATGAGGGAAGCAGTGTGTAAATGCTTGTTTGATTCAATTGACTTCTCATTGGCTGGTACTCTAAATAGCTTGAAATAAAGTACTTTTCCAGTGAACAAAACTTAGTTTTGTGTTATTTTTTGTGTGTGGTGTTAGAAAGGTTCACTGCTGTTAGTGAAAAGATACTGATTTTGGACTTGGATCCTAATCTTGTCTTTGTTACTAATTAGTTGGGAATGTTGTTTATATTTCATAGACCTTACTTTGCTTGACTGAAAATAAGGATTAGGTTAGATGATAATATGTGGGCCTTTCAAGGTTTAACATGCTATTACTCTGTGATTTTAAATAGTATTTTTTTTTCTTTTTTTTTTTAAGAGCCAGAACAGAGAATTGTTTATTAAAGTTGAAGATAAGATGCACTAGGATAGAAACATACTGTAAGAAGCTTGTTTTTGAAATAGATATTTTTATTAAACTTTAGTCAACCATATGCCAGGAAGTTGGTTCTAAAGATAGAATGGTTAATGAAAAGTAGTAATCTCTAAGGGGAAATAGGTAAACAGAACAAGGTTGACCCTTGAACAGTGTGGGGATTCAGTTCAGTCCAGTCGCTCAGTTGTGTCCAACTCTTTGTGACCCCATGAATCGCAGCACGCCAGGCCTCCCTGTCCATCACCAACTCCCGGAGTTCACCCAGACTCACGTCCATCGAGTCAGTGATGCCATCCAGCCATCTCATCCTCTGTTGTCCCCTTCTCCTCCTGCCCCCAATTCCTCCCAGCATCAGAGTCTTTTCCAATGAGTCAACTCTTCGCATGAGGTGGCCAAAGTACTGGAGTTTCAGCTTTAGCATCATTCCTTCCAACGAATTAGGGGTGTACAAACGCCAAGCACTCAAAACTTGCATGTAACTTTACAGTTAGTCCTCCATGCCTATAGTTCCACATCTGGGGATTCAGCCAACTGCAGATCCTGTAATTCTGTATAGTATTTATTGAAAAATACCCACATAGAATTAGACCTGCATAGTTTAAACTCATGCAGTTCAAGAATCAACTGTATATATACATGTAAATATACAAATGGAGTAGGTGATGTGTTAGTGATATGGACCAAAAATGTTGAAAGAGGAGGTTGTGAGAAACCATCTAGGAGTAGGTAAGCTTTTTCTATAAAGATGCAAGTATGTTAGGCTTTGTAGGCCATATGGTGTCTATCACAACTACTCAGTTCTGTAGTTGTAATAGGAATGCAGTCATAACCAGTATTTAAATGAAAATACATAATTTTCCAACACTGATTTTCTGGCAGACTTTAGTGCAGTTCTGACATAACCTGAAGTTAACACAAACCCCAAGTTAAGAGCTTAGTCCCATAAGAATGCCTCCATTTCAGATACCATCTGTAAATGGGGTTACCTGAATTTGGCCTGGCTGACAGTAGTCCCTTAGGGTCACTAATTTGCTAGAATGACTTACAGAACCCAGGAAAGCACTGTACTGGCAGTTTTACTGTAAAAGATACAAATCATAAACTGCCAGATGGAAGAGATTTAGGACAAGGTATTGGAGTGGGCACACGGAGCTTC
Source organism: Bison bison bison (assembly GCF_000754665.1). Classification (NCBI taxonomy): domain Eukaryota; kingdom Metazoa; phylum Chordata; class Mammalia; order Artiodactyla; family Bovidae; genus Bison; species Bison bison. Next base: position 4,830,118 of record NW_011494628.1, read on the forward strand.
CATGCCCTTTCTGTACCCAGAAACACATCATTGACTAACCCAGAAAGCCCCTGAACCTCATTGTTCAAGAGTTTGTATGGAGTCTTCATTGTGTAGGATGGTTGATTTAATGATGGCCACATGACAGAATTCAGTCTCCAACCCTCTAATAACGTGCTTGGTCTTTCATTGGACATCCCCTCTCTTGAAACTTGAGTTTCCCCACCTTGAGTCACTTGTTAGCGTAACTTTAGGTATGATCAAAAGAAGCTAATTGTGAATAGAAAAATAAATTCCTATCACTCATGAAATTTCAAGGATTTTCAAAGCTCTGTGAGGGCAAAGATCAAATATATAAGTTTTAGATTATGCTATAGGCAGGTTTAACCAATATGTAAATGAATGGGCATGACTTTTCCTGTAAAACCTTATTTACAGTAAGGCAGCAAGCTGAAATTGACGTTTAGGAGTAGTTTGAAGACCCTTGCTCTAGAAAAACAGGAAAGGCTTCTGCAAGATGACATTTAAACTGTGTCTTTTATTTCTTTACAAGTTTTAATTGATATACTATTTTATAGAATTTTTAAATGATACCTTACAACCCTAGTGATGTAATTTTAGGGAAAATTTGTATAATTCAGTGGCACTACCTATAGAGAGACCTTTTTAAGGTGCTTGGTGAGTGAACAAGGAAATTTTCCACTTATGTACATTGATTACTAATATGTTTTAATAATTGAGAAAATTCTTCTCAGATGTTTAATTCCTTTTAGCTAATATGAGTAGGTAGGTTTGAATATTACATGCTGGGTAACAGCTGATAGGTGTTGTTCTGTTGATTAACCATGATTTTTATTGGATTCCTTGATTAGTGATATTTTGTGTAGTCTTTTGCTATTGGAATGCTGTTTTCTTTCTGTTGTTTTTATTTTGAATCCATCCTTTTGGTTTTTTTTTTTTTTTTTTTTTTTTTTTAGTGAACTAGAGCCTTGGGTTTGCGTTTTATACCTTTGACTAAGGGAGCCTACGCAAGTTCCACATTATGAGAGCTGTCTAGTGAGACAATGGAAATCACACTTATTACTGTGTATTTCAGATCAAGGCATGGACTTTTGTATTGAAGACTTTTGGTTTCTCCCTTCTTTTTTATTCTTGTTTGCCAGAGTATGAATTGTTTCCTCTCCTTTCACAATGGAATGAATAGTCATGCTATTAACAGTTTTTCAACTTCTCTTCTTGTTTTGTTTATGTCTTAGTATATATGAAGTTTCAAATTTTCATGAAGATGAACATTTGGAAAGGCCTCTAACCGAGGAAAATTGGGTGAAAAGCAGAACTGTTATAATAGGGATGGTATGGTTCCAGTTGGCTTTCATTCATGTGATTAGGTGATACAACTATTAGCTTAGGGTAGGGAGTGGAAAGAATTACCTTCATGAAGCCATGCAGAAATGTTGATGAAAATGAAGGTGATGGAAATTTATGTAATATTTTAGGACTGAAATAAAAGCAAAATTCAGAAGAATCATAGGGAAGCTCATTTGGTTTTTTTGTCAATAGCCACAGATGAGTTAGTAGCATCATTGTTAAACATAAAAAGGCATAAAAAGTTACTTATGTTTATGTTACATAAACATAAAAAGTTACTTAAAAGTATTTGTATCTATGGGTTTCCTTGGTGACTCAGTGGTAAAGAATCTGCCTGCCAATGCAGGAGACGCAGGTTCTATCACTTGGTTTGAAAGATCCCCCGGAAAAGGAAATGGCAACCCACTCCAGTATTCTTGCCTGGGAAATCCCATGGAGAGAGAGGCCTGGCAGGCTGCAGTCCATGGGGTCACAAAAGAATTGGAAACGACTTAGCGATTAAACAACAACAATTTATATGTATGGGTCAACAGCAATATTCTGTGAATCAGTAACACATGAATAACTTATTCACCTGCTGCTTCAGTTGAAGTATTTTTTTAAGTTGACTTAACTATTAAACATTGTTGGTACTGAAGTAGGCTCATATGGAGATAATAATAGAATAATGATAATTTTTATCCAATGGTCTATGCAGGAGGCTAAACTTAATAATCTTCACAGTAACATTGTGAGACAAAGTCCTGTTGTCTACAGTCCACATGTGAGAAAATAAGATTCTGCAGGTAAAGTTGATTGCCTGATGCCCAATCCTTTTAGAAGTCTGTTTCTTCCTAGTAGACACAAATTTCCTTAGTTTTATAAACTTTCTGAGATGAGGTAAATGTTTGAGGCTTGTTTGAGGAGTGAGCCTCAGGGAAAGTGGTGTAAAGAAGAGACATGCAAGATGATGTGAACATTAAAGGGAGGCTTGAGCTTGGAAGACATTGAATGTTAGGTCACAACATGAAGAGTGACCAGAGTCATAAAGCTAATCTTTTTATTCATTGATGCCTGTTGCAAACTATCCCATGCTGCTTTCTCTTCTGGAAAATAAAATTCAGATTTTTGAGGCTTTGTGGTTGTGGTATTTTCTTCTAGAGATATTATCTAGTACCACTCTGCTTCTTTACTCCTCCTCCACTTGTTTGCATGCCTGTGCTTGTGGATTTCAGTGTGTATATAAGTGAATGTAGATTGTACAACATTATCTTTAACAGAATAGATGCTATCATTAATCAATACTTTAAACAATTCTAATCTGTTTTGAAGATTGGAGTCATTTTCCTTTCTAGATTAAGGTTCACAAGGTTCAGGATTTTTTGATTCATATTTCCTGTGCTTGTCAAAAACTAGAGATTTAGTCACTGTGGAAGGAGAGACGGAAGTAGAGAAGGATACACATATAATGTAAAGTTGTTCTTTAGTCAGTGTTCTTATCTGTGCTTGGGCATATTCTAAGCAATGCTGATCAAAAAGTTAGTAACAATAGGTTAGAGAAATATTTAGAAAGGCTGTGGATTGGTCATATTTGTTAATGATAAGATTTATTGCTGGTTCACTAGCCTCTGATAATCAGTCTTTACTGATGGCATTGGAAACTTTTTACAGTGAACACACATATACCCAGCATATCGATGGTACATTTAACATTTTGCTAAACTTCTTTAATACGTGTTTTCAGGAAAATGGGGAGGGAAGATAGATGGACAGTGTTTTCAGAGATCACTTTTAATGTAAAGGTGAAAGAGTGATGTGAAACACAGAGCCAGGTCTGGTTGGAAATCTTAAAATCATTCTTAACTTCTCCTGTCTTTCCTTCTTCTATTATGTCTGAGATTTCTGCAACTTCGATAATTGGGTTACTGCCCCTCTGATGTGCTGATTTACAGAATTCCAGTATAAATTGGACAGTTTCCTCTGTGTTCTACAAATACTTCAGATTAGCACTGTAATGACCCAGAAACTGGGAGGAGTGAGAGCTAGAACATAAATGTGATAATTGCTCAGTCGTGTCTGACTCTTTTGAGACCCATGGACTATAGCCTCACAGGCTCCTCTGTCCGTGGAATTCTGATACTGGTCCTGAAATCTGTCAGCTTTTCAAACAGCTGGGACAGCTGGGACGGCTGATAGATATTGTAACCCATAGATCACAGTGATAAGCTTCCAGTAAGAATTAATTTTTGTTTGTGAATTGATCAGTCAACAGTGTTAAGGTCTGTGATCAGCTAGTTTATTTTAATGCAACTGTTTGCATCAGGGATTATTTTATTTGTACATAACTTTCAGCAGAGGCTTGCTAGTACCTTTTACTTTTGCTGACAGTTCTCAGTTAATCTTAAGGGCTAGATTAAATGTCTATGTTAACAGTTGTTGGGATCCTCAGAAAATTGTCACTGAGAGCTGAGGAAATTGTAATCTTCCATTTGGGGAAAGTCGACTCAATTTTGAAATCCAGAGTCCATTAATGAGAAGAAAAGGAACTAAATGAAATAAATCTTTAAGTGTTAACCTTCTGACTTGATAAAGAGGTATTTGAAAGAGGAATAGTATCCTTCAGTGCTTACCCATTGCACTTAAAGCTGGAAATTCTCAGTATGACTTAAGCCCCCACATGGTCCAGTAACCCCTCAGTATCATCTCCTCCTCCTCTTCCATTCTTTACTCCTTCCTCTTTGTCCTTGCTTTCTGCATGCCAGCCACACTGGTCATCTTTTGTTAGAGGTTCTTCCTATTCTAAGACTTTGATAAATCCTAATATCTCTGCCTGAGATTCTTTTCCTCATTTCTTTCATCTTCCCATCGTTACTTTCTCCACTCCCAATGATCTCAGCTAAATTTTTAAAGTTAATTCATAGTCTACCAGATAAACTTGCAGTAATCTGCTTCAGGGCTAGAATTTAAGCTCTCTGACGCCAAGAGTGTTTTATGTTTGTTACTGTATTTTGAGCACCTAATATAACCCCTTACATATAGCCCCTTGCTCAATTAAACGTGAATGAATGATGGTGAATAAATAAATCCAAGGATGAATTGATTATTTGGAATTCCGCTTAGCTGATTTTCAAGGAGAAGTACATTTTTGAAAATTAGGGTGAAAAATTTATTCCTGCCTGTTTTATTATCAGAGTGAGGAGGTAAATCTCTGAAACTAAATAACCAAGATATATGAGAACTGCTTTTAGAGATTTATTGTCATATTGCTTGAGTATGATCCCTAGTTACAATATTATGAGTAGTGCCTATCAGTAACAATAGAATGGGAAAGACTAGAGATCTCTTCAACAAAATCAGAGATACCAAGGAAACACTTCATGCAAAGATGGGCTCGATAAAGGACAGAAATGGTATGGACCTAACAGACGCAGAAGATATTAAGAAGATGTGGAAAGAATACACAGAAGAACTGTACAAAAAAGATCTTCATGACCCAGATAATCACGATGGTGTGATAACTCACCTAGAGCCAGACATCCTGGAATGTGAAGT
>NW_011494628.1:4835095-4861072 GCF_000754665.1 Bison bison bison
GATAATCACGATGGTGTGATAACTCACCTAGAGCCAGACATCCTGGAATGTGAAGTCAAGTGGGCCTTAGGAAGCATCACTAGGAACAAAGCTAGTGGAGGTGATGGAATTCCAGTTGAGCTATTTCAAATCCTGAAAGATGATGCTGTGAAAGTGCTGCACTTGATATGCCAGCAAATTTGGAAAACTCAGCAGTGGCCACAAGACTGGAAAAGGTCAGTTTTCATTCCAGTCCCAAAGAAAGGCAATGTCAAAAAATGCTCAAACTGCCACACAATTGCACGCACCTAGGAGAAGGTAATGGCACCCCACTCCAGTACTCTTGCCTGGAAAATCCTATGGATGGAGAAGCCTGGTGGGCTGCAGTCCATGGGGTCATTGAGGGTCGGACATGACTGAGTGACTTCACTTTCACTTTTCACTTTCATGCACTGGAGAAGGAAATGGCAACCCACTCCAGTGTTCTTGCCTGGAGAATCCCAGGGACGGGGGAGCCTGGTGGGCTGCCGTCTATGGGGTTGCACAGAGTCGGACACGACTGAAGTGACTTAGCAGTAGCACGTGCTAGTAAAGTAATGCTCAAAATTCTCTAAGCCAGGCTTCAACAGTAGGTGAACCATGAACTTCCAGATGTTCAAGCTGGTTTTAGAAAAGACAGAGGAACCAGAGATCAAATTGCCAACATCGCTGGATCATGGAAAAAGCAAGAGAGTTCCAGAAAAACATATATTTCTGCTTTATGGACTATGCAAAGCCTTTGACTGTGTGGATCACAATAAACTGTGGAAAATTCTGAAAATGATGGGAATACCAGACCACCTGACCTGCCTGCTGAGAAATCTGAATGCAGGTCAGGAAGCAACAGTTAGAACTGGACATGGAAAAACAGTCTGGTTCCAAATAGGAAAAGGAGTACATCAAGGCTGTATATTGTCACCCTGCTTATTTAACTTATATGCAGGGTACATCATGAGAAACCTGGGCTGGAAGAAGCACAAGCTGGAATCAAGATTGCTGAGAAAAATATCAATAACCTCAGATATGCAGATGACACCACCCTTATGGCAAAAAGTGAAGAACTAAAGAGCCGCTTGATGAAAGTGAATGAAAGTGATGACAGAGGAGAGTGAAAAAGCTAGCTTAAAGCTCAACATGCAGAAAATTAAGATCACTTCATGGCAAATAGATGGGGGAACAGTGGAAACAATGCCTGACTTTATTTTTGGGGACTCCAAAATCACTGTAGATGGTGACTGCAGTCATGAAATTAAAAGGTGCTTACTCCTTGGAAGGAAAGTTATGACCAACCTAGACAGCATATTAAAAAGAAGAGACATTACTTTGTCAACAAAAGTCTGTCTAGTCAAGGCTATGGTTTTTCCATAGAGAGTTGGAAAGATACTCTATGTAAGAGTTGGACTATATAGAGAGTTGGATTATATAGAGAGTTGGACTATATAGAAAGCTCAGTGCCAAAGTATTGATGTTTTTGAACTGTGGTGTTGGAGAAGACTCTCGAGCGTTCCTTGGACTGCAAGGAGATCCAACCAGTCCATCCTAAAGGAGATCAGTCCTGAGTGTGCATTGGAAGGACTGATGTTGAAGCTGAAACTCCAATACTTTGGCCACCTGATGCAAAGAGCTGACTCATTTGAAAAGATCCTCATGCTAGGAAAGATTGAAGGCGGGAAGAGAAGGGGATGACAGAGGATGAGATGGTTGGATGGCATCACCGACTCAATGGACATGAGTCTGGGTAAACTCCGGGAGTTGGTCATGGACAGGGAGGCCTGGCGTGCTGCGGTTCATGGGGTGGCAAAGAGTCAGACATGACTGAGCAACTGAACTGAGCTGGACTGAAGTGCTGATCAAGCTCTTGTGCTTATTATGTAGATGGTGTCCAGTACACACTCAGAAGTACAGTGAATAACATTATGTCTGACTTTCACTTAGTTAAAAAAAGATGTTTGTAAATAAGAGGTATGTTAATTTTTTCTATACTCTTTATTATATTAAAAAATTTAAGCTGTTTTAATTGTTTTTAGCTGTTTGAACCCAGTTTTGGTTATGATTTTTTTGAAAATTTATGTAGAAACAAGCATAAGGTCACATAGTTTAAGTTATGAAAATAGGTTGAATGTTGGATGGTTTATGTTAAATAATTGAGAGGATGACTCTTATTAAATTTCAATGACATGAAAGGGGTTTGTACTAATCACTTATTATCTTCTTTAGTGATGGATGAAAAAAAATACATCTTTCAACAGGGGAAATTTATTTCAGATTAAGCACATTTTGATGATTAAGGGTGAAATCAGCATAGAAAGAATATTCTAGGAAGTTAGGGTGTTGACAATCCATTTTTGAAGATCTTTTAAGAAGAAAGTAGGAAAATATTAGTTTAAAATATTTCATTGAATAAAGACAGCTGGCTTGAGTAAGACCTCTTAGCTATTTCCAGTTGTGATTGCCTAGTTTTATTTAAAGTACTTGCTAGTTTCAGTGGGTCATACAGAATTAGTTGTTCAATCACTAAGTCATGTCTGATTCTTTGTGCCTTCATGGACTGCTCATGCTGGGCTTCCTGTTCCTTCACTGTCTCCCAGGGTTTGCTCACATTTATGTCCATTGAGTCAGTGATGCCATCTAACCATAAACGCATATTTTTATTGTAAGGTCCCTGAGAGCAAATGTGTGCATGTGTCGGCAGTAGCACCCCACTCCAGTACTCTTGCCTGGAAAATCCCATGGACGGAGGAGCCTGGTGGGCTGCAGTCCATGGGGTCGCACAGAGTCGGACACGACTGAGTGACTTAGTGGCAGTAGCAGCAGCAGTCTGCAGTACATGAGTGTTGCACTTTTTCTTTCCCTCTCTTTTTTTTTTTTTAATGTGCCTTACATAATGGACTAACTTAAAAAAATATTGGAGTATATTTGCTCTACAATGTTATATTAGTTTCTGCTATACAGCATAGTGAGTCAGCTATATGTATACATATCTCCCCTCTTTATGGATTTCTTTCCCATTTAGGTAACCACAGAGCATTGAGCAGAATTCTCTGTGCTATATAGTAGATTCTCATTAGTTATCTGCTTTATATATGGTGGTGAGTATATGTTAGTCATAATGGACTTCTAAAAATGAGATACACTTTTTAAAAGTGAGAGTTGATCTTGCTTGAAATTTGAGATAAAACATCTCATGTTGTCTGAACTGTTCAAACTCTTATCCATGGTTCATATTCTGTCTAGAAAATCATAGTAGCAGAGAGGAACCAAAGCCTGTGAAACTTCTGTCCCAAAGAGGAGACTTTTACCAGATTTTGTAATTAGGAATGGTTTGGGGTCAGAGACCAGTGAAGTTTCAATATTTTTTAATTAAACATTTTATAATTAAAAAAAATTCCCTCAGTGAAAATTTCAAGATATTAGGAAGTAACAGCCATCCACAATGTCCTTGAGAGTCAGTATTTACAATTAGCAGTAGTTCTTTCTAGGTTTTTTTTGTTTTTGTTTGTTTGTTTTTTCTTTTTCTGTGTTGGATATGCATTGTTGTTGTGCAGTTGCTCATTCATGCCCAAATCTTTGCGACCCTATGGACTGCAGCATCCCAGGCTTCCCTGTCCTTAATTATCTCCTGGAGTTTGCTCAAACTCATGTCCATTGAGTCAGTGACGCCATCCAACCATCTCACCCTCTCTCATCCCTTTCTCCTCAGACAGAGGAGAACAATAGAGTCTTTTCCCGTGAGTTGGCTCTTCTCATCAGGTGGCCAAAGTATTGGAGCTTCAGCTTCAGCATCAGTCCTTCCAGTGAATATTCAGGGTTGATTTTCTTTAGGATTGACTGAATAAAATCACCATATTCCCTTTGCCCCAAATATAATTTCTAGATGAGACACTGCAATGGCAACAACAAAATAAAAATTAAGAATTCATTCTCTCTAATGGATAGGCATTAGACAGAATAAAAGGCAGCCTCTACCGTGTCGGTACACGTTTGGAATGTTGCAGCAAAGATGTGGTGCTATGAGTTAAACTGTACTCACCTACCCCCTCAAAGGCTGTATATCTTCACCCTGCTTATATAACTTATATGCAGAGTACATCATGTGAAATGCCGGGCTGGATAAAGCACCAGCTGGAATCAAGATTGCCAGGAGAAATATCAAAAACCTCAGCTATGCAGATGACCCCACCCTTATGGCAGAAAGTGAAGAAGAACTAAAGAACTTCTTGATGAAGGGGAAAGAGGAGAGTGAAAAAGCTGGCTTAAAACTCAACATTCAGAAAACGAAGATCATGGCATCTGGTCCCATCACTTCATGGCAGGTGGGAAACAATGGAAACAGTGAGAGACTTTCTTTTCTTGGGCTCTAAAATCACTGCAGATGGTGACTGCAGCCATAAAATTAAAAGACGCTTGCTCCTTGGAAGAAAGGTATGACCAACCTAGACACCATATTAAAAAGCAGAGACATTACTCTGTGGACAAAGGTCCGTCTAGTCAGAGCTATGGTTTTTCCAGTAGTCACATATGGATGTGAGAGTTGGACCATAAAGAAAGCCGAGTGCTGAAGAATTGATGCTTTTGAACTGTGGTGTTGGAGAAGTCTCTTGAGAGTCCCTTGGGCTGCAAGGAGATCAAACCAGTTAATCCTAAGGAAGTCAGTCCTGAATATTCATTAGAAGGACTGATGCTGAAGCTGAAACTCCAATATTTTGGCCACCTGATATGAAGAGCTGACTCATTGGAAAAGACCCTGATGCTGGGCAAGTTTGAAGGCAGGAGGAGAAGGGGACGACAGAGGATGAGATGGTCGGATGGCATCACCGACTTGATGGACATGAATTTGAGCAAGCTGTGGGAGTTGATGATGGACAGGGAAGCCTAGAGTGCTGCAGTCTGTGGGGTTGCAAAGAGTTGGACTTGACTGAGCCACTGAACTGAACCCCCTCAAAAAAAAAAAAAAGGCTGGCAATCTTAATCTTAGCCATATGGCCTTATTTAGAGATGGAATCAAGTTAAAATGCCATCATTAGGGTGGACTCTAGTCCTACATAATTGATGTCCTTATAAAAAGGGGAAATTTGGACTCAGAGACAGATATGCATAGAAGGAAGATGATATGAAGAGACACAAGGAAGATAATGTGAAGATGGTCATCTGTATGCCAAGGCCTCAACAGATTTTTCCTTCACAGACTGCAGAAGGAAGCAGTTCTGCTGACACCTTGGTCTTGGACTCCTAGCCTATGGACTGTGAGAGGATAGATGTGTTATTTCAGGCACCTAGTTTGTGTTACTTTGTTAACACAGCCTTAGCAAACTAATACAGCGGCTTGGTATCAAAGTGCATTAAAGCAACTTTGTGACTACTTTATGTCTTGATGTTTAAAGTTTTCTTAGATTTGTTTTATGCCTGTGTTATGTATACCCAAGTAAATTGTAAAATTTATGAGATCTGACTTATACTTTCCTGTCTTTTCCTTCCCTATAGGGATGTAAAAGATGTTTGTAAGATGCAAATAGACATGCTGTTGATGAAAAGAATTCACGTTATGCAAAAATAATACTATGTACAGTATAGAAATAGGGAAAAGCTATTCAATTTTAGATGTTTTTCTTTTAGCTGAATGGTTATTTTATATTCTTGAAGTCTATATATGTGTGTGTGTGTCTGTGTTTATGTATAGACTCCCAAGAATATATCCGCACATGAAATTTGTGTATTTTGATTATATCATGAGAATTTTTATTTTAAAATCAATGTAACAGTTTACAGGGAAATTGGATAAACAGGAAACAAGATGGCTCATTGTTCTATCCCTGAAATACTACAACTGCTAAAGTTTTTGTTGTTTTTCTTTTAGATTTTAACCTAATACAGAGAACATGTTTATTTGTATAATTGTAATTGTGTGTTTGCGTATATAAAGTTAAATCTTTTTTAGTTAACATTATGAATATTTATTTCTTATATAGTTTGTCAAATTTAGAATGGATATGTAATATTTAACTGTACATATAATACATATATATGACTTTTCTATTTTGTGGTATTTAAAATTGTTTCCACTTTTTGAGTATGAAAGATATGCTACAGAGAACATTTTTGTGCATGAATATGTTTCCATCATTAGGATTATATTTTTGGAGCTTGACTTCTTGGTCAAAGTAATGGAATACTTTTTTTTAAGTGATGGAATATTTTTTTAAACTCTTGATGCATACTGAAATTAGCTTTACAAAAGGACTGTACAGTTTTCAAAAGAATTATTTCTTATATATTCTAATTTGGAGCCAAACATAATACTTATTGAAATTTATTTTTATATGTATAATAAATTTTAATTATTATTTTCAGCTACATTTCCCATATTTTTGTTCTTAATTTTTTCATCTCTTGATTTTGGAGAAAATCTGTCCTTTACTGTTTTAGATGAGAAAAAGGGTTTCATTACAATTATTCCTATACGTCTTGATCAGCAGATACCATGTAGATGAGTTGGCATAGTGAGAGATCTAGTGCAACAGGGAATTCAGTTGAAATATGTGAAATGATAAGTTTGCTTCTTGGCACATTCTTGGAAGTTCACGTTACCATGTCTGAGATTTTGGTGCATTTAAGTAGATTTTTAGATTGGCTCTGTTACCCAGAGTTTCTGACATGGTTGGTAGTATGCACAAATGATGTTTTTATTTGAGTAGTTAATAGTTTAATGGTTACAAAGAAGAATTATTATAAGTTGAAACGGAATTTCAGTCAGTGGTTAGATATATATGCACAGACCTAGAGATAGGGACTTTTGAGAGCTTATTAGGTGTTAGGGACCCCAGCTCTATGTTTTCTTTGCCCCTGATCTTCTGGCAAGGAGAGTATAATTAAGTGAGGAAACCAAAGCAGAATCTCTTTTCTAGAACTAGTTAAACCCAAAGAGGATTCGAAGTTAAAAGTTTACCTTTTCTCCCCTTCACATATTTGAAGTGAAGTGAAGTGAAGTCATTCAGTCCTGTCCGACTCTTTGCGACCCCATGGACTGTAGCCTACTAGGCTCCTCCCTCCATGGGATTCTCCAGGCAAGAGTACTGGAGTGGTTTGCCATTTCCTTCGAATATCTGAATTAAAACACACAAAAGAAAGATAATCTTACCTGCTTGTGGGACCTGGGTCCTGTTACTCTGCTAGGTGTGACTGATTTAGCTCTGCACCTGAGCTTTTGTTACCTGTACTGTTGGAGTTTGGAAAAGCAGGGATTCAACCATAGATAAATTGAGTTGCCCAAGATCACATTATTAACTTGAGATGATGTGAGAACTGAGATCCATATCTTATGTGCACTTCTAACTGTATAGTGCTTTGGCTGTATAACATTGTCTGAAATGTTAAAATGAAGTGCAAACTCATAGTTAATTTACAAAGTGTGGTTATTGCTAGAGGACCTAAAAAATAACCCGCTACTTAGAGAAATATTCTTGAATATTTAGATTAATTTTGACTTTATGTAAATATAAAATTATATAAAATTAAAAATTGGTATAGCTTTTACTCTTTGTTTTATTTTGATTTTCTTCCCAGGTTATTAACTTGCCATACTATGTTGAAGTTTTAGCAATATTGCGTACTCAGTGGCTCAGTTGTGCCTGACTGTTTGCAACCCCATGTACTGTAGCCTCCTTTGTCCGTGGAATTTTTCAGGCAAGAATACTGGGGCGGGTTGCCATTTCCTCCTCCAGGGGATCTTCCTGACCCAGGGATCGAATTTGCATCTCCTGCATCTCCTACATTGTCTGGCTGATTCTTTACCCCTGTGCGACCAGGGAAGCCCTTATCAATATTAGACTTCGATAAATATTTGTGAAATGAATACTGCTACCTGAAATAGTAGTCAGAGGAGTTGGGCCTTTAAAAGAATTATATGTATATGTAATCTTGATCATGATGGGATTTATACTGAACTGAAAATTAACTTGGTTTTAGAAGTGATCTTCTAAAGAATTTTTTTGCTTTTGCTCTTTTCAATTGTCACAACAAAAGTAGTGAAACATAAAACTGTTGTCTTTAATTTATAAATAAGGAAATATGATCAAGAAATTATGTGAATGGAAGATAGGGCACATTGGAAAATCATGCTTTTGGACATGACTTGTGTGTTTAACAGATTTGGTTTGGGGAAAGGTCACTCTTAAGTGTGTATTTTTGTATTTTCTGATTATAATAGTGTATATTTTCATTATAGATCATTTTGAAAATATATGTGAAAAAGAAATTAAAAATTAATGGGGAGAATGGATGCATGTATATGTATGGCTGAGTCTCTTTGCTGTCCACCTGAAACTATCACATCATGGTTATTCAGCTATACTCCAATATAAAATAAAAAGTTAAAAAATTAAACAAAAGATAAAATAAAACAAGTGAAAAATTCCTACTGCCAAGAAATCCTTTGGATCTTTGACTATACTATAATAAACTGGGTCTGAAAAGTTAAAAAAAAAAAGAAAGAAAAATTACCAGTAATCTCATTGCTCCATAGTAATTGCTGTAAACACTTTGGTATTCATTGATGCCATTATTTACATTCTATATTTAAAGAGGTGTGGAAGCAAGAACACTGTTTCTGCAAGGTAGGAAGCCTGGATGTTCTACTTATCTATTCCTGCAGTTGTTGATACCTATTGTAGGAGTTTCATAAACTTTTTTTTTTTAATCACGAAAGATTCCTTTTCTTACCCTTCCTTCTGTCACATTTCTAATAAATTATTTTATTAAATATTAAAATCTGATTTCCTGTGAGGTAAATAATGTAACAACACTGCATTTATCTGTACCCAATGAAGAACAAAGAAAGATGATATTTAGGTTAGCAGATACAATTTTAATTATGGGGGGGATATGGTATGTTAGATTTTTTTAAAGTATTAGAAGTAGATTGAACATTGCCCATTTTACTGTGTAAAAGCCTATGGTCTCCATCAAGGGAGCCGTTGGAGTAGATAGTCTGTAATAAAATACTTTTCAGGTTTAAAATGCTGATGCTCTGACTCCATTGCACATTGGTGTATGAACTTGATTTTATTGTTATTTCCAAAATGGTAATTGTTATATTTTGCTTTCCAAACTAAGCTAATATACCCAAAATCTTTGCCTGTGAATATAGTTATTTTAATATATTTGTGCTGTATAATACAAGTTGTGGGTTACAGATATGATATCCCTCAAACTTACCATACTCTTTTGTCTAATAATCTATTTAATGAAAAACTAAAGTTTATTTTTTTACTTCACCTGAAATTTAAGTGCTTTTTCATTCTTTCAAGTCTAGTATACCTCAAGATGAGCAAAGAACTTGGCATTCTGTAGATATTTTGCTTCCAGATCCCCTTTTCATCACCTTCTTTCAATAATCTCTTCTCACCTTGAAATCTGTACTATACCTGCTTTATCATAGTTACTTCTATACTTACTGCCATTATCTATTAGCCTATGGGTATCCGTCTAGGACTCTTGTTTCATGGCTCACCGTTTTCCTTTGTAACCTACCTCTTTCCTAAGCATCATGGATAAATTCACCTCATAGGGAAATGTCACCTGTGTAGCAGGCCTCTGATGCTATTCCATCAGCTTGTATTTTCATGCCACTTTAACATCTGGCATATATGGCCAGACATCAGACTTTGGAATCACCAGAATGGTTGTTTTAAAAATGTTAATGTTGGGACTTCCCTGGTGGTCCAGTGGCTAAAACTCCACACTCCCAATTCAGAGGGCCAGGTTCCATCCCTGGCCAAGGAGCTATTGATAGATCCCATGTGCTGCATGACTAAAAGATCCCACCTGTGGCAACTATGTAGCCAAATAAATAAAACAAAAAAATAGTAAAAATCTTAATGTTATAATTACCTATTCTGATATCAACATACCTTTCCATGTTCCATTTCCAATAACCTGGCTTTTGTGTTCATTGAGACACTTGGTGTCTTAAGTTTCTTTACTTCATTCTTGTTTATATCAAATTCAGATCTGATCAAAGACTGTTTCAGTTAGGTACATATGTGAGAATCTTTGGCTTATTTGACCTTGGCACTCTTATTTTTTGATAATCCCATAAAACATTTATCTATATGATTTTTGTGTTAGCTGTAAGTGTGCCTGGCATTGCTGGGCAGAGGGAAGGATAAGGTGGAAGCACATATTCATCTTCATTAGGGTATTAGAAATGCATGTTCTACAATCTTATCTCCTATCTTAATTCTCTAAATTTTAAATTGTTTTTAATTTTGTTTGTATTTGCCCCCAAAACTTCTTCTAATGCATAATAAGACTTGTGGTTAGATGTCCTGCTGTAAAATAAGTTTGTATATTATACATATGGTAATTACCTTCTATTCTTCATCCATGTATCATTCTCAATAATATTAATAAAATAAGGAACCCACCCTCCAACTTAAGATCTAGAATAATATCAATATTCTTGAAGCTCCCCTTCCCTTGTGTTACTTCCCAGTCCCACTTTCCTGAGTAACTAATGTGATTATTCTGTTTATCACTCTATTTTACATGGTTTTATATACATACACACACACACACACACACACACACATGCACTTCAGCCATTTACTGTTTAGTTTTGATTTCTTAAATATGCTTTCTAAAAATGGAAGCCAAGTGCAGTGAATTTTTCTTATTTTTTAAAAAATTCTTTATCATGGCCTTGAGTTCATTCATGTGACTGTCTTCCTTAAACCTCACAATAAAACTATGAGTTAGACTGTTACTATCCACATGTTACAGTTGTGGAAGCTGAGCACAATATATAAATAACTTGCCTAAAATTATACATCCAGTTAGTGTCAGTGTCTAAATTTTAACACAGATAATCTTTCTCAAATTCCAAACTCTTAGACGTTGTATAGTACTCACATTCACTAGTAATCAGGGCAATGCATGTTAAACTGTGATGCCCACCCGTGGATATATCTGTATCTATTTTCTTTTTGTCTCTACATTTACATGTATTTAAAATATCAACAGATAAGCTGTAGATGACTCAGACTAAGATGGAAGGACAGCACATTTCTTATCAGCAACATTGTTATTCCAGAAGACAGTGCACTGATAAAAGGGGTTGGGGAAATGACTTTGAATCTAAAAATGTTTTAGCCAGACAGATTAACATTTTAGAATAGGATAGAAATAAAGACAATTTCCATCATTCGGGAACTTAGAAACTATCCTGTCCGTTCATCATTGCTGAAAGACTTAATAATGATGTACTCTAGCATGAGGAGCCGGAGAAGGCAATGGCACCCCACTCCAGTACTCTTGCCTGGAAAATCCCATTGACGGAGGAGCCTGGTAGGCTGCAGTCCATGGGGTCGCTACGAGTCGGACGCGACTGAGCGACTTCACTTTCACTTTTCACTTTCCTGCATTGGAGAAGGAAATGGCAACCCACTCCAGTGTTTTTGCCTGGAGAATCCCAGGGACGGCAGAGCCTGGTGGGCTGCCGTCTATGGGGTCACACAGAGTTGGACATGACTGAAACGACTTAGCAGCAGCAGTAGCAGCAGCATGAAGAGCAGTGAACTGAGATAAAATAGTTGGATACAGGATGTAGTGATGCACAAAGAAAGCAGTAAAACATGTTGTTAAACCTAAATATGATTGGAAAAATCACATGGGGGTTGGAAGAGGAGCAAGTGTAGGGGAGAACAAAGTAGTAAGCTATGGTTCTGGTCCTGTTTGGGGAAAGGTGGATAAACTTGCTAACATTCGATTTGGCTAGGAAAAAAACTACTACTTACTACAATTTAGACACTTTGTAAACATTTTACAGGTATTACAAGAGAATATATATGTGTGTGTGTGTGTGTGTGTGTGTGTGTGTGTGTCTGTGTATACATCTTGGGGCTTCCCAGCTGGCACAGTGGTAAAAGAATTTTCTTGCTGATGCAAGAGACATGGGTTCTATCCCTGGGTCAGAAAGATCCCCTGGAGAAGAAAGTGGCAACCTACTCCAGCCTTCTTGCCTGAGAAATCCCGTGGACAGAGGAGCCTGGCAGCGTCCCTGGCAGGTGTCCATGGTCGGACAAGACTGAACACACACATACATAAGTATATCTTGAATGTGAGCACACACTTGTGAAGGTGTGTAAGCAAGCCCTTCTCCATGCCTTTATTTCCTCCATTTTATACAATCTGTGTTTTAATTGTGCATTGATAGTTTCTCTCTGCCGGTGGTTGGACATTAGGGCTGTAGAGTATATTCCTTAGTCTGAAGAAATGACTGTGAGCTGTACAGTTGGTGTGGTGTCACCTGTCCTGGTTTTTTATAGTATTCGATTTGTTATCTACCACAGGCTAAGCTAAACCCAGCCCAGAGTCAGCGTCTATTCCTGTCAAGATCCATTGGCATCCCCAGGGCTACTGGCATCAGTCTGATTTGCCATCTATGATCAGCACCAAAATCCCACATTTTGCCACATGACCACCTGCAGTCTTTTTCCCTCTTGTTGGCCGATGGAACGGATCTTCCTGGCCCTTCGTGCTTCAGAGGGTGCAAGAGGAACACGTCTATTAATAGATTCAGCACATCTCGTCATTGCCGCAGTGCCCCAATGTGTACTCATTACACGGGTCCAGGGGGCCACTTTGAGTGAGTACAGGGGGAGACCTGTTTGTTGATTTCAGTCACCCTGTACACCTAGAAGAGAGTTTTTCTGGTGGGCATCAATATGTGTTACTCTAATGTACCCTAATGTACTCAAATTCCCGTAGTGATTTCCTTAGGGCTGTGGCCCATATGGGCATCGCTCAAATAGGTCAGATTTCCATTGCCTTCCTGCCTGACCATAGGGCCAAGGCTATTGGCTACTACCCAAGTGTCAGTAAAAACCCAAACATAGGGGCTTTTTACTTCTGTTCACTTTTTCCATCACTGCTAGGCAAACAGTATGCAATTCAGCACAACAGACTGATCTCTTTGTATCGTCTTTGATCAGAGTGGTGGCCATCCAGATAGGATGTTGTCCATTCACCTTGGAACTGCCAAGCAGCTCTTTGTAGGTCATTTAAGAACTGTTTATAGGGAACTGCCAAAGTGATGGTGGAATCCAGCAACTCCTCATACAGTTGCAGAGTCAGTCTTAGGGAAAAAAGGCTCCCTACTCCTGAGAATCTCCTCCTTGCATTCCCCAGGCAGCATGGTCTTAGATAAACCATGTCCAGTTTGTTACTTTATTCTTTTGGATAGGCCTTCCCCATTAGAGTGTTTCTCAGACATCCTAGACATTATGGCTGTTTCATGATTCAAGATCATTTTATGTCCTTCAGTCATAGGGGTGGCTTCAGTTAATAATGTCCAATGGCAGGATAGTAAATGCCCCTTAATTGGAAATTCTCCAGTCTGAAGTCCCAGTAGTCATTGCTGAGAGGTGCTCACAGACGTTTGCCCTAAGCCCCAGTTTGCTGCATATACTGCTGTTATACAGAGAACCTGTCCCTTCTAGCACTCTAGCTTCTGTTCCATACCATGAATGCTCAAGCAGTTTTACTAGTTCCCATTTAGCATGTTCAATTAATCTTACTTTGAAACATGGATTTACATGCCTAACGGGAGTGTTTCCCAGTCAGATACAATGTTCGTCCCTGTAATAAAGTCAAGTAAAAGGGTGCAGCCACTTTATATAAAGCTTGTTCAAATGTACCAGTTTTCCTGTAAATCTTTAGAGATCTCTTCAAGAAAATTAGAGATACCAAGGGAACATCTCACGCAAAGATGGACACAATAAAGGACAGAAATGGTATGGACCTAACAGAAGCAGAAGATATTAAGAAGAGGTGGCAAGGATATACAAAAGAATTATACAAAAAAGATATTAATGACCCAGATAACCACGATGATGTGATCACCCAGCTAGAGCCAGAAATTCTGGAGTGCGAAGTCAAGTGGGCCTTAGGAAGCATCACTACGAACAAAGCTAGTGGAGATGATGGAATTCCAGGTGAGTTATTTCAAATCCTAAAAGATATGCTGTTAAAGTACTGCACTCAATAATGCCAGCAAAGTTGGAAAACTCCGCAGTAGTCACAGATCTCGAAAAGGTCAGTTTTCATTCCAATCCCAAAGAAAGGCAGTGCCAAAGAATGCTCAAACTACTGCACATTTGCATTCATCTCACATGCTAGCAAAGTAATGTTCAAAATTCTCCAAGTGAGGCTACAACAGTATGTGAACTGAGAACTTCCAGATGTTCAAGCTGGATTTAGAAAAGGCAGAGGAACCAGAGATCAAATTGCCAACATCCGTTGAATCATAGAAAAACCAAGAGAATTCCAGAAAAACATCTGCTTCATTGACTACGCTAACAATTTGACTGTGTCAAGCTGTGGAAAATTCTGAAAGAAATGGGAATACCAGACCACCTTACCTGCCTCCTGAGAAACCTGTATGCTGGTCAAGAAACAACAGTTAGAACTGGACATGGAACAACAGATTGGTTCCAAATTGAGAAAGGAGTGCATCAAGGCTGTATATTGTCACCCTGCTTATTTAACTTATATGCAGTGTACATCATGTGAAATGCCGGGGTGGATGAAGCACAAGCTGGAATCAAGATTGCTGGGAAAATATCAATAATCTCAGGTAGACAGATGATACCACCCTTATGGCAGAAAGTGAAAATAAATTAAATACCTTCTTGATGGAGGTGAAAGAGGAGAGTGAAAAAGATGACTTAAAACTCAAAATTCAGAAAATTAAGACCATGGCATCTGGTCTCATCACTTCATGGCAAATAGATGGGGAAACAATGGAAAACAGTGACAAACTTTCTTTTCTTGGGCTCCAAAATCACTGCAGGTGGTGACTGCAGCCATGAAATTAAAAGACACTCCCTGGAAGAAAATACATGACCAACCTAGACAGCATATTAAAAACGAGAGGCCTTTGTCAACAAAGGTCCATCTAGTCAAAGCTTTGGTTTTTCCAGTAGTCATGTATGGATGTGAGAGTTGGACCGTAAAGAAAGCTGATCACGAAAGAATTGATGCTTTTGAACTGTGGTGATGGAGAAGACTCTTGTGAGTCCCTTGGACTGCTGGGATATCCAAGCAGTCCATCCTGAAGGAAATCAGTCCTGAATATTCATTGGAAGGACTGATGCTGCAGCTGAAACTGAAATTACTTCAGTTTATTACCTGATATGAAGAACTGACTCTTTGGAAAAAAACCCTGGTGCTGGGAAAGATTGAAGGCAAGAGGAAAAGGGGCGGCAGAGGATGAGATGGTTGGATGGCATCACCGACTCAATGGACATGAGTTTGAGCAAGCTCCGGGAGTTGGTGATGGACAGGGAAGCCTGGCATGCTGCAGTCCATGGGGTTGCAAAGAGTCGGACTTGAGTGAGTGACTGAACAACAACAACAGCAACTACTGATAGGTCTTCCTCCCTGGTTTTTGGTTTTACAATACTTGGTAGAGGAAGGTGTCGTCACCCAGATAGAACATCCATCTCCATAAGACATTCAGGTGAAGTTGATACAACTTTATTACGTAATAGCTGCTTTAGCATTGCAACTTTCATTCCACATCATGCCATCCATTACATTTTACATGCTTTCAATATAATTGTAGCCCAAGTGAGGACTTAGGCAAGGGGTTTCGCTACCACAGTTCACAAAACTCTTGTAGAAAGTGAAAGTGAATGTCGCTCAGTCGTGTCTGACTCTTTGTGACCCCATGGACTATACAGTCCATGCAAGTCTCCAGGCCAGAATACTGGAGTGGGTAGCCTTTCCCTTCTTCAGGGTGTTTTCCAATCCAGGGAAAATCCAGGTCTCCCACATTGCAGGGGGATTTTTTACCAGCTGAGGCACAAAGGAAGCCCAAGAACACTGGAGTGGGTAGCCTATCCCTTCTCCAGCGGATCTTCCTGAATCAAACTGGGGTCTCCTGCATTGCAGGCAGAATCTTTACCAACTGAGCTATCATTCAGGAAAACTTATCTTTCCTGTCCCTTATCAGTTTACTTACTCTTGTGCAGAAAGCTTTGATTCTTATGAGGGATTGAGCCAAGGCACCCTGCCCTTTTTCAGTCTTTATTTTGAATAATTTGCTGAACCACTGTCCCAGGATGTTGCATGTCAGGTTTCTCATTGTAATTTCTGCTTTCTGACTTTAAATTTTTTCCAAACTAGGGTAAATAGGATGGATTTGTTTCAGGCCGTTTAATGTTAGAAGGCCAGCAGGGGACCGGGGTCTCTACCTCACCTAGCCTTTGGTAAATGACTGTATTAAAAACTTTTTAACCTATCATAGGTTAAATAGGATAACCTATTTGTTTATCCTATTTCATAACAACCTCCAAACACTTTGCATCCTGCTGAGATGAGTCCTGTGATTCTCCCTCTGTCATTCTTCTTTTTTCATTCCTATCAGTAGTTGCTTTATTCACCTTATTTCTTAATAACCATTAAACATTTCCATTTATTGGAAAGAGTCCCTTGACTCTCCCCTGGGCCTCTTCTCTGATTATCCTAATGTTTTTATTAGCATCTGTGAGACCTATGAGGGGAAGATGAGTCAGCAAATTTGATAAAGTTCCTGGAACTGTTTTGGTTCATGGGCAATAAGGTATACACGGGATACTCATGTGAAAGGGACCCTTTAACAAAGAAAGGCTTTTATGATGATATTCATAATGGGTATATTCAGCGGGTGAGTATCCCTATAGGCCAGTCCAACATGGCTTGCCTGAAGAGTATATCAGCTGTTTCATCTGGGGTGTTCCGCTTGACATTTATAGATTGTGATGGATGATTCCCTTTACTCAGGGAAATCAGACCTTACAGTGGCTTTCTAAAAAATCTAGTCTTCCATACTGGCTGTTTTCTCAGGAATAATCTCTTACGTGTCTGAATCACAAACCTGTGATTGTTCTGTAGTGGTGCTCTTTTACTCTTCCTCATTCACAACCAGAGAGACCTAAATTAGTCACTCTCATAATCCATTTCAGTAAAGTTTCCTTAGGAACCTGATGATACTGATCTACAAAATTAAACAAATCCTTCACACTCTACCACCTCTTCTTTGTGGTGACCAGGGGTCTTAGGGATGCTTTCTGTTGTCCTGCATAATTTTTCCCTTGGGCAGCAGATTTGAGGCCTGTGCCCAGGTGGAAAAATCTGAACTTGGTCTGTCAGTGTCCAACTCGGCACTCCTAATTTTGTTTTAGCTGTTATAGATAATGATAACCAAAAAATTACATATTTCATCTTTTTCATATTAGTTTATATTTCCTTGTGCATCCTGTGAACTAGCTCCTAGGGAGCTGTCTCTCAATTCCTTTGGTAACTTTTTCCTTTAGTAATTACAGAACAGCTTCTGCTCCATATCATGGCTGACCACGTGGCCACCCAAGAATCGTAGATTGTTCATCAGAATCACTTTCATCCTTTCTCTTCCTAAGCCACATTTCCCTGAGCTAGGCCATTCTAGCAAATCCCACCTCTGTCATGAGCTTACATTCTGACACCAATTCACTTTCTAATACCAATTCTGATGTAGTTTCCCCTCCCCTCACCCATACCATCAAGCAGTTAATTCTGATTGTTTAC
This sequence comes from Bison bison bison, assembly GCF_000754665.1. Lineage (NCBI taxonomy): Eukaryota > Metazoa > Chordata > Mammalia > Artiodactyla > Bovidae > Bison > Bison bison. The sequence goes on from NW_011494628.1 coordinate 4,852,715, forward strand.
TTGAGATAATACTATCAGGTCCCATAGGTTAAAGGCTCAGTTTTACAAGACTGCTGTCCTTCCCACCTCATGCTACTTGTAAGACCATGTGTCTCTTGTACCTGATCAGCCGGCTGGATGATTAGAGGTTCTAACAAACTCCTTCCTTAGGTTTGCTTAGTTTGCTAGAGAAGCTTGCTCACACAACCCAGAGAAGCATTTTACATACTATATTACTGGTTTATTAGAGAAGCTCAGAAACTCCTAGATTGAAGAGATGCATAGGGCAAAGTTTGGAGAAAGTGGTGTGCAGTTTCTGTGCTCTTTGCACTACTCCCCTGAATTGCCAGGTGTTTATCAACTCAGAAATTCTTCAAACCCCATTATTTTGGTTTTTATGAACCCTTTATTACAGAGGCATGATTGATGAAATCTTTAGCCATTGGTAATTGAATTTAACCTCCACGCTTCTCCCCAGAGGGTGGGAGGATGGGAGGGCTGGATTCCAAGTTCCAACCTTCTGATCTGTGGTTGGTCCCCCTGGCAACCAGTCCCCCACCTTAGGTTACCTAAAGGCTTTCCCCACATCACCTTAACATGACAAAAGATACTTATTGCTCTCTTCTTTTAGAAAATGTCAAGTTTTGGGAGCTCCCTGTTGGGAATGAAGACAGACAGAAAGCAGTTGACCCTTGAACTACATGATTTGAGTTACATGGATCCACTTAGATGTGAATTTTTTTTTTTTCAATAGGAAAGAGTATAATAATAGTACACTGTGTGATGAGTTGAAGCTCAAAATACAGAACCTTGGTTAGAGAGGATCCAGGGATACAGTGGACTGACAAATTATATGTGGATTTTCAACTGCATGACGCATTGGCTCTCATAACCATTGTGTTGTTAAAGGGTCAAGTGTATAAATTCCTTATTATAAATCAAAGAATTATTTCACATCATCTGTCAGCAGAAGCTACAATATGTTTGGGCTTCCCGGGTGGCACTAGTGGTAAAGAATCTGCCTCCCAGTACCGAAGATGCAAGAGACTGTTGTGATCCCTGGGTTGAGAAGATCCCCTGGAGTAGAAAATAGCACCCTACTCCAAATATTCTTGCCTGGAAAATTCCATGGGCAGAGGAGCCTGGTGGGCTGCTGTCCATGGGGCTGCAAAGAGTCAGATATGACTGAGCGCGTCCACACACACACACACACACACAATATGTTCAGGGAGAGAGACATATTAATAATCAGAGACTTTAACACTTCCCTCTTCATCCAAGATAGATCATATTCATGAACAATAAGCAAGTATGTAGACTACCTTAAGATATGATCAAGAGTGGATCTTGATTATAGCAAATTCTAAGCCATGACATTAAAGTACTATATTTACTTTTTAAGCACACACAGAATGTTAATGAATTTTGAACAGGATAGAGGCCAACAAAATTACTCTGATTTACAAAGAATGGAGATAATAAAAAGAGTATTTTCTGATCATAATGCAATGCATTAAGACTGAACAGCTCAGTCCAAAAACAGCAAGAAAGGAGAAAAATGATTCATAGAAAACCTTGAATCAGTTCAGTTCAGTTCAGTCGCTCAGTTGTGTCTGACTCTTTGTGACCCCACGAATCACAGCACACCAGGCCTTCCCGTCCATCACCAACTCCTGGAGTTCACCGAGACTCACGTCCATCGAGTTAATGATGCCATCCAGCCATCTCATCCTCTGTCGTCCCCTTCTCCTCCTGCCCCCAATCCCTCCCAGCATCAGAGTCTTTTCCAATGAGTCAACTCTTCGCATGAGGTGGCCAAAGTACTGGAGTTTCAGCTTTAGCATCATTCCTTCCAAAAAAATCCCAGGGCTGATCTCTTTCAGGATGGACTGTTTGGATCTCCTTGCAGTCCAAGGGACTCTCAAGAGTCTTCTCCAACACCACAGTTCAAAAGCATCAATTCTTCGGCACTCAGCTTTCTTCACAGTCCAACTCTCACATCCATACATGACCACAGGAAAACCCATAGCCTTGACTAGACGGACCTTTGTTGGCAAAGGAATGTCTGCTTTTGAATATGCTATCTAGGTTGGTCATAACTTTCCTTCCAAGGAGTAAGTGTCTTTTAATTTTATGGCTGCAGTCACCATCTGCAGTGATTTTGGAGCCCCCAAAAATAAAGTCTGACCCTGTTTCCACTGTTTCCCCATCTATTTCTCATGAAGTGGTGGGACTGGATGCCATGATCTTCATTTTCTGAATGCTGAGCTTTAAGCCAACTTTTTCACTTTCCTCTTTCACTTTCATCAAGATGCTCATTAGTTCCTCTTCACTTTCTCCCGTAAGAGTGGTGTCATCTGCATATCTGAGATTATTGATATTTCTCCTGGCAATCTTGATTCCAGCTTGTGTTTCTTCCAGTCCAGCGTTTCTCATGATATACTCTGCATATAAGTTAAATAAGCAGGGTGACAATATACAGCCTTGACAAACTCCTTTTCCTATTTGGAACCAGTCTGTTGTTCCATGTCCAGTTCTAACTGTTGCTTCCTGACCTGCATACAGATTTCTCAAGAGGATAGATAGTATCAAATGACAAAACTAAAACAACTTTCTAATGGGTTTATTCTTTATTCAAAAGAAAGCAGTGCATGGGTTGAAGAAGTAAGTTCAGAGGCCTCACAGCTATGGAACTCTCCAGAGGGATTTGGACCAGAGGGATTTTTATAGAGCACTGGAAGCTGCAGTGTAGAAACGAAGCATGATTGCTGGGGATGCATATCTATCATTATTTAGAAAGACTGAGGAACAAGGAAAGAAGTATAGAGTCCAGCCTTGACTTTGCATCTGGGGTTCAACTGACTGGATATACTGCTATTTTGGGCAAAGGAAGCATCTATAGGAGCACCAAAGTTTGGTTTGCTGATGTGGCAGTGGGCAGAAACTACTCCATCCTGGACCTAGAAACTTATTTCAACAATAGAAAGCACAAAGATGATAGAAAAAAATTAAGGTGTCAATAAGTCATAGTGGAGTGTATATAATAGTACATGACTGAGGACTTACCTGGCAGCCCAGTGGTTAAGGCTTGTATTTCCACTGCAGGGGACACAGGTTGCATTCCTGGGTGGGGAACTGTGGCACGCCATGTGCTACATGCCATCTCCTTCCTGCACACCGCCCCCCCGCCCCCAAAAGAAAAACTAACCGTATATGACTGAGATTATACTTTGGGGAAGAAAAGGAAATTCCGGTGTATGCTTTTTACAACAAATATGTAATTGGTAAAAAGAAGATGCGCCAGGTAATTAGCACTCCTCTTCACCACCCCTTACCAAAAATTAAGCAACTTTTTAAAGAGTACACAAATTTGAATTCAAGATAAAGAGGATAAAGAGGGTCACTAAATGATTATGTTTGGGTTCATAATCCATAAATGATTTTGATTCCACCAAGTTTGTGATTGTGTGTTCCCATATGGTTCAGGAATATGACACCCTAAAATTTTCATCCATGTACATTTTATTTCTTAAGTTGAATTTTGGTCTGATTTAGACTTAGGAGCATGCTTTATCTTCTCTTTTAGATCGTAAGTCTAGTCAAATCTTTTTTGAGTTGCAGGATATTTGAAATATTTTGCTGAGATGAAAAAGGAAATAAAAGCACACACACAAAAACAAAACGCTGCAACTGAAGAGTACGCAACTGAACTTGGATATGTCACTACTATGCTTTGTTGTTTCCTCTTGAATAGTTTCTTGTTTTGTTAATGCCTTTTAGGTCCATAATATCCCGTTTGGGAAGCAATTCTTGTGTGTTAGGGATATCTCTATATTTTTGCCTCTGCAGAAATTATCAGTGCATTTCTTTGATTTGCACTTAGCTTATTTATTTCAGCAAGTCGTATCATTGAACAAAATGGTCATGACATTCCAAGTGAGTACATAACATCATAAAGGTATTATCTGGTTGAAGATTGAAAATAAATAGAAATTAGAATAACCAGTGCTTGCCTAGAAATTTCTCATCTGAAAAGAGAGTAATAGAACAAACAGTGTGACTTTGCAGTTGACATAATGCAGTTATACACATGGTAGAATCAAAATATAGCTAATGTCTTTATTTTAAGAAAGCTTGAGAATTCAAAATGGTTTAATGTTTTATGATGACAATTATTGTTTTTCCCAGTTTTTCATTGCTTCACTTATTATATATCTGTCATGCATTCTGCTACTACTGATTACCATTTATGTGTCAGGCAATTAATTATTGTATATAAAATAGTGAACTATATTTTGGAAGACAGTTCTCCATTTTGGGGGGCATATTTTGTATCATTGTTTTTTTTCAATAATTTTTAAATCTTTGAATCTTTTCATTCTTTTCATGGGTTTTTGTATAGAAAACATACTTGATGGAGATATTTAGGACACAAGGCAAATTCTTTTCCTAACCATAATAAAGAAGATGTCTCCCTCTAAGACAGAGGTTAGTCAGGCTTGCTAGCAACCCCTGTGAAAGATTGGAGTTTCTGTGTGTGCAGCAACTGCTTGGGCTTCTCTCTGCATCAGCTTTATGGGACTTTGGAGGGCAGAGCAAACCAATGCATACCTGAAGCTCATACAGCCTGCTGTGCTTGAGTAATAGAATGCCCTGTCTCTGACCCAGTAGCCTCTGGCTTTTGCCAGCATTTATGAAATGGGCAGGCTAATTTGTTAGCTTGCAAGTAGGGCAAAATCTCAGACCTTTCATAGTTTTTTCATAGTTCTTGACCCAGTAGATTCTGGGTGCTTGATCTTACAGAATTTGTTTTCTAGTGGAAGTGACAGACTATGAAACAGTCTACACTGTGATAATTGTTGTGATGGATAATTACAGTTAGTGTTGAAGTACCTACCAGGAACACTTAGCTAACCTCATTAAAGGGAATCAAGGAAAACTTTCTGAGGGAACTGACATGATAAAAACTAGAGAAGAAGTTAGCCAGGGAAACGACAGGAATGCAAAAGAGTTATACTTCTTGAAATGTGTGTGCATGATTGTCTTATACTTTGTTTTGTGTTTATGAATTATCTTGTTCACATTTTAAACTTCTGGAATACAGGCACCATTTCGTATCTCCCACAGATTCTATTCTGTGCTGTTCCTCATGTTTAAGATATATTTTTTCATTTCTTGTAAGCTGCACCTAGTTGACTGTTTTGTTCTTAAAAATATATCCAGTTTGACAGTCCTCATCTTTAAATTGGAGTGTTTAATCTCTCTACATGTAATGTAACTACTGATGTATTTGGCTTTAGTCGTATCATATTACTCTTAGCTTTCTATTTTTCTTGCCTGTTTAGCATGTTTTCCTCATGCTTATTGACTTTTATATTTACTTTCTAAAATTATTTTCACCCCCTCTATTAAGTTTTAAAAGTGTATTATTTCACTTTCAGTGGTTATACTAGAAATTATAATGTATATCTTTGATTTATTAAAGGGTGAAATAAAATCCATTCTTTTTATCTCTCTCCCAGCTTTAGAGCTTTTGTTTTTATTTATTTTAATCTTTTGTATCTTTTAAGCCTTTTTTGACTTTGTTGTTACTGGGATATATATATATATATAATAAATATTTATTTAGATTTACCCATATTTTTACCGTTTTCCTAAGTTGTAATTCTTCTGTCGCCTATGTGTGTATGAAACTGTTTTAGTTTCCTTTGATTTTTGAAGAATGTATTTCTTGTTATTCAGTTGCTCAGTCATGTCTGACTCTGCAACCCTATGGACTGGCTTCCCAGTCCTTTAGTATCTCCCAGAGTTTGCTCAGACTCATGTCCATTCAGTCGATGATGCGATCCAACCATATCCAACCTCTGTCGCCCCCTTTTCCCACCTTCAGTCTTTCCTGGCATCAGGATGTATTTCTGGATATAGATAAAAAATGATAGTTCTTTTCTCTCCTCACTTAGAAGATAAAATGACTTGTTTTGATATCTTCTGACTTTTTATTTCAGTTTTAAAACAGTATCTTGCTACCTCTTTGAAGATAATGTGCTTCTTCTGGTTACTTTTTAAGATATTTCTTTGTATATTTTTGGCACCTTTTCTCTGATGTGCACAGGTGTGATTTTCTTAGTGAACTGAATGATAGAAGTGATTCTTAAACCTATGGCTTAATTTCTTTAAAAAAGCCTTGAAAAGTCCTCTACCTTTGTGTGTTTAAATAGTGCCACCTGTCTGACTGGAGATCTAATTATCCATATAATAGATCTATTAATTTCATTTCATATCCTTCCCCCCCACCTCATCTATTTTAATCTTTATTTTACTCTGTGCATATGTCTGCATTTTTTGCAAGCATGTTCCAGTTCACTAATTCTTTCTTCAGCTGTTTGTAGTCAGCTATAAGACTCACTGTTAAGTCATTTATTTCAGTTATTTTATTTTTCAGTTGTAGAAAGTACATATTATAGTCTTATAGTTTCCAATTAACTGCTGAAATCCTAAATCCTATTGCTTATTTCCTTGAGCACATTAGTTAAAACTGGTTCAAATTATGAGTCTCATAACTCCTTGTATTTGCTTCCCAGGTGGCTCAGTGATAAAGAATCCACCTGCAATACAGGAGACGTGGGGTAGATCCCTGGGTTGGGAAGATTTTCTGGAGAAGAAAATGGCAACCCACTGAAGTATTCTTTCCTGGGAAATCCCAAGGACAGAGGAACCTGGTGGCTAGAGTCCATGGTATCGCAAGAGAGTTGAACATGGCTTAGGCACTAAAAACAAAAATATATTTGCTTCATATATGTCTCTTATTTTTCTTGGCTTTCATTCCCATCTTTTCTTATGACTGGCTATTTTTGTGTAAGGTCTGAATAAAGTGTATAAAAAGTTGTGGAGCTAATTTGAGGCTTTGTGTGTTGTTGTCATCCTCCAGGGGTTACTTTTGCTTTAGGCAAGCACCCAGGCTTGAGACCCTAGCAGTCTCAGATTGTCATAATGCAGTTAGGAATTGAGATGGTTTGAATTTCTGTTTCATCTCTGCAAGGGCTTTTCTGTTTCTTTCTTTTTAAAATTGGTATAAAACTCACATTGAGCAATTCACCATAACCATTTTAAAGGATACAATTCAGTGCCTTTTAGTATATTTACAGTGCTGTATGACTGTTACCACTGTCTAATCCCAGAATATTTCTATCACCCCAAAAAGAGACTGTTTACCTCCGAATCTCCCATCTCTCCATCTTTGACAACCACTGATCTACTGTTTGTCCCTGTGAATTTGCCTTTTCTAAGCGTAATCATACAATAGGTGGTCTTTTGTGACTGACTTCTTTTACTTGGTATGTGTGGGCTATATTTTTTTCCGCCTTACCCCTGGTTAGTAGCTCTTCATGATAGCAAGAAAGAGGCCCTTGTTTGTAAAGATTCTTCCCTTGTAAGATTCTGAACCTTAGTTTTTGTCTATTTCCAGAGGTAGGTGAAAATATATGTTCAGGTTCTCAGCCTTTCACTTATTTCTTTTGCAGTGACCATTTGGCTTCAGGGGAAAAATAGCTTTAATACTGAGGTTATTTACTTCTCTGAGCTTTCTTCCTCTCTAAATCTGGCTTGGGAATTGAATTCTTTATTGTCTTCAGAGATCCTGATGTCTTCAAATATTGTTTTTATATTTTCTAGTTCTCAGGGGGATGACGGTGGGGGTGGGCTCCATAAATTTTCCTGAACAGCTGAATTCATTTATTCAGCGAGTATCTATTGAACGACATATAGGTGCCAGGTGCTAGCGTATAGCTGTGTACAAAGCAGAGAGAAGTCTGTGGTCTCATAGTGGTGACATTCTAGGGACAGGTAGTATGAAATAAACATATACTAAATTGGACCATACAGAAAGCTGAGCACCGAAGAATTGATGCTTTTGAAACGTGGTATTGGACGTCAGGATGGGGAACACATGTACACTCATGGCTGATTCATGTGAATGTATGGCAAAAACCACCACAATATTGTAAAGTAATTAGCTTCCAATTAAAATAAATTTTTTTTTAAATTTTATTTACTTTTTAAACTTTACATAATTGTATTAGTTTTGCCAAATATCAAAATGAATCCACCACAAGCATACATGTGTTCCCCATCCTGAACCATCCTCCCTGCTCCCTCCCCATACCATCCCTCTGGGTCGTCCCAGTGCACTAGCCCCAAGCATCCAGTATCGTGCATCGAACCTGGACTGGCATCTCATTTCATACATGATATTTTACATGTTTCAATGCCATTCTCTCAAATCTTCCCACCCTCTCCCTCTCCCACAGAGTCCATAAGACTGTTCTATACATCACTGTCTCTTTTGCTGTCTCGTACACAGGGTTATTGCTATCCATCTTT
>NW_011494628.1:4861172-4861492 GCF_000754665.1 Bison bison bison
CTAAATTCCATATATATGCGTTAGTATACTGTATTGGTGTTTTTCCTTCTGGCTTACTTCACTCTGTATAATAGGCTCCAGTTTCATCCACCTCATTAGAACTGATTCAAATGTATTCTTTTTAATGGCTGAGTAATACTCCATTGTGTATATGTACCACCGCTTTCCTATCCATTCATCTGCTGATGGACATCTAGGTTGCTTCCATGTCCTGGCTATTATAAACAGTGCTGCGATGAACATTGGGGTACACGTATCTCTTTCCCTTCTGGTTTCCTCAGTGTGTATGCCCAGCAGTGGGATTGCTGGATCATAAGGCA
>NW_011494628.1:4862324-4866764 GCF_000754665.1 Bison bison bison
TCTAGCTCTGTGAAGAATACTGTTGGTAGCTTGATAGGGATTGCATTGAATCTATAAATTGCTTTGGGTAGTATACTCATTTTCACTATATTGATTCTTCCAATCCATGAACATGGTATATTTCTCCATCTATTAGTGTCCTCTTTGATTTCTTTCACCAGTGTTTTATAGTTTTCTATATATAGGTCTTTAGTTTCTTTAGGTAGATATATTCCCAAGTATTTTATTCTTTGTGTTGCAATGGTGAATGGAATTGTTTCCTTAATTTCTCTTTCTGTTTTCTCATTATTAGTGTATAGGAATGCAAGGGATTTCTGTGTGTTGATTTTATATCCTGCAACTTTACTATAGTCATTGATTAGTTCTAGTAATTTTCTGGTGGAGTCTTTAGGGTTTTCTATGTAGAGGATCATGTCATCTGCAAATAGTGAGAGTTTTACTTCTTCTTTTCCAATTTGGATTCCTTTTATTTCTTTTTCTGCTCTGATTGCTGTGGCCAAAACTTCCAAAACTATGTTGAATAGTAATGGTGAGAGTGGGCACCCTTGTCTTGTTCCTGACTTTAGAGGAAATCCTTTCAATTTTTCACCATTGAGGATAATGTTTGCTGTGGGTTTGTCATATATAGCTTTTATTATGTTGAGGTATGTTCCTTCTATTCCTGCTTTCTGGAGAGTTTTTATCATAAGCAGGTGTTGAATTTTGTCAAAGGCTTTCTCTGCATCTATTGAGATAATCATATGGTTTTTATTTTTCAATTTGTTAATGTGGTGTATTACATTGATTGATTTGCGGATATTGAAGAATCCTTGCATCCCTGGGATAAAGCCTACTTGGTCATGGTGTATGATCTTTTTAATGTGTTGTTGGATTCTGATTGCTAGAATTTTGTTAAGGATTTTTGCATCTATGGCAAGGAAGACGCTTGGCCTATAGTTTTCTTTTTTTGTGGGATCTTTGTCTGGTTTTGGTATCAGGGTGGTGGTGGCCTCATAGAATGAGTTTGGAAGTTTACCTTCCTCTGCAATTTTCTGGAAGAGTTTGAGCAGGATAGGTGTTAGCTCTTCTCTAAATTTTTGGTAGAATTCAGCTGTGAAGCCGTCTGGACCTGGGCTTTTGTTTGCTGGAAGATTTTTGATTACAGTTTCAATTTCCGTGCTTGTGATGGGTCTGTTAAGATTTTATATTTCTTCCTGGTTGAGTTTTGGAAAGTTGTACTTTTCTAAGAATTTGTCCATTTCTTCCTCGTTGTCTATTTTATTGGCATATAATTGTTGATAGTAGTCTCTTATGATCCTTTGTGTTTCTGTGTTGTCTGTTGTGATCTCTCCATTTTCGTTTCTAATTTTATTGATTAGATTTTTCTCCCTTTGTTTCTTGATGAGTCTGGCTAATGGTTTGTCAATTTTATTTATCCTTTCAAAGAACCAACTTTTGGTTTTGTTGATTTTTGCTATGGTCTCTTTTGTTTCTTTTGCATTTATTTCTGCTCTAGTTTTTAAGATTTCTTTCCTTCTACTAACCCTGGGGTTCTTCATTTCTTCCTTTTCTAGTTGCTTTAGGTGTAGATTTAGGTTATTTATTTGACTTTTTTCTTGTTTCTTGAGGTGTGCCTGTATTGCTATGAACTTTCCCCTTAGGACTGCTTTTACCGTGTCCCACCGGTTTTGCGTTGTTGTGTTTTCATTTTCATTCATTTCTGTACAAATTTTGATTTCTTTTTTGATTTCTTCTGTGATTTGTTGGTTATTCAGCAGCTTGTTGTTCAGCCTCCATATGTTGGAATTTTTCATAGTTTTTCTTCTGTAATTGAGATCTAATTTTACTGCATTGTGGTCAGAAAAGATGCTTGGAATGATTTCTATTTTTTTGAATTTACCAAGGCTAGCTTTATGGCCCAGGATGTGATCTATCCTGAAGAAGGTTCCATGTGTGCTTGAGAAAAAGGTGAAATTCATTGTTTTGGGATGAAATGTCCTATAGATATCAATTAGGTCTAACTGGTCTATTGTATCATTTAAAGTTTGTGTTTCCTTGTTAATTTTCTGTTTAGTTGATCTATCCATAGGTGTAAGTGGGGTATTAAAGTCTCCCACTATTATTGTGTTATTGTTAATTTCTCCTTTCATACTTGTTAGCATTTGTCTTACGTACTGTGGTGCTCCCGTGTTGGGTGCATATATATTTATAATTGTTATATCTTCTTCTTGGATTGATCCTTTGATCATTATGTAGTGACCTTCTTTGTCTCTTTTCACAGCCTTTGTTTTAAAGTCTATTTTATCTGGTATGAGTATTGCTACTCCTGCTTTATTTTGGTCCGTATTTGCATGGAAAATCTTTTTCCAGCCCTTCACTATCAGTCTGTATGTGCCCCCTGTTTTGAGGTGGGTCTCTTGTAGACAACATATGTGGGGGTCTTGTTTTTGTATCCATTCAGCCAGTCTTTGTCTTTTGGTTGGGGCATTCAACCCATTTACGTTTAAGGTAATTACTGATAAGTATGATCCCGTTGCCATTTACTTTATTGTTTTGGGTTCGAGTTTATACACCGTTTTGTATTTCCTGTCTAGAGAATATCGTTTAGTATTTGTTGAAAAGCTGGTTTGGTGGTGCAGAATTCTCTCAGCTTTTGCTTGTCTGAAAAGCTTTTGATTTCTCCTTCATACTTGAATGAGATCCTTGCTGGGTACAATAATCTGGGCTGTAGGTTATTTTCTTTCATCATTTTAAGTATGTCTTGCCATTCCATCCTGGCTTGAAGAGTTTCTATTGAAAGATCAGCTGTTATCCTTATGGGAATTCCCTTGTGTGTTATTTATTGTTTTTCCCTTGCTGCTTTTAATATTTGTTCTTTGTGTTTGATCTTTGTTAATTGGATTAATATGTGTCTTGGGGTGTTTCTCCTTGGGTTTATCCTGTTTGGAACTCTCTGGGTTTCTCAGACTTGGGTGATTATTTCCTTCCCCATTTTAGGGAAGTTTTCAACTATTATCTCCTCAAGTATTTTCTCATGGTCTTTCTTTTTGTCTTCTTCTTCTGGAACCCCTATGATTCGAATGTTGTAGCGTTTAATATTGTCCTGGAGGTCTCTGAGATTGTCCTCATTTCTTTTGATTCGTTTTTCTTTTATCCTCTCTGATTCACATATTTCTACCATTCTATCTTCTATTTCACTAATCCTATCTTCTGCCTCTGTTATTCTACTATTTGTTGCCTCCAGAGTGTTTTCAATTTCATTTATTGCATTATTCATTATATATTGACTCTTTTTTATTTCTTCTAGGTCCTTGTTAAACGTTTCTTGCATCTTCTCAGTCCTTGTCTCCAGGCTATTTATCTGTGATTCCATTTTAGTTTCAAGATTTTGGATCAATTTCACTATCATTATTCGGAATTCTTTATCAGGTAGATTCCCTATCTCTTCCTCTTTTGTTTGGTTTGGTGGGCATTTATCCTGTTCCTGTATCAGCTGGGTATTCCTCTGTCTCTTCATCTTGTTTAAATTGCTGAGTTTGGGGTGTCCTGTCTGTATTCTGGCAGTTTGTGGAGTTCTCTTTATTGTGGCTTTTCCTCACTGTGTGTGGGTTTGTACAGGTGGCTTGTCAAGGTTTCCTGGTTAGGGAAGCTTGTGTCGGTGTTCTGGTGGGTGGAGCTGTATTTCTTCTGTCTGGAGTGCAATGAAATGTCCAGTAATGAGTTATGAGATGTCTATGGTTTTGGGGTGACGTTGGGCAGCTTGTATCTTGAAGCTCAGGGCTGTGTTCCTTTGTTGCTAGAGAATTTGCTTGGTATGTCTTGCCCTGGAACTTGTTGGCCCTTGTGTGGTGCTTGGTTTCAGTGTCAGTATGGAGGCGTTTGATGAGCTCCTGTCTCTTAATGTTCCTTGGAGTCAGGAGTTCCCTGGAGTCAGGGTTTGGACTTAAGCCTCCTGCTTCCAATTATTTGTCTTATTTTTACAGTAGTTTCAAAACTTCTCCTTCTATACAGCACCATTGATAAAACATCTACGTTAAAGATGAAAAGTTTCTCTACTGTGGGGGTCACTCAGAGAGGTTCACAGCATTACATGGAGAAGAGAAGAGGGAGGAGGGAGTTAGAGGTGACCCAAATGAGATGGGGTGAATTAATAGTGGAGAGAGTGGGCTAGCCAGTAGTCACTTCCTTATGTGCACTCCTCAACTGGACCACTCAGAGATGTTCACGGAGTTATACAGAGAAGAGAAGAAGGAGGAAGGTGACAGAGGTTGCCAGAAGGATAAAAGGGGGGAATGAAAAGGAGGGAGACAGATCCAGCCAGTAATCAGTTCCGTAGGTGTTCTCCACCATCTGAAACACACAGAAACTCACAGAGTTGGGTAGAGTAGAGATGGGTTAGGGAGGAGACACAGGCGACCTGGTGGAGAAAAAGGAGAGTCCAAAGGGAGGGAGAGCAGTCAA
>NW_011494628.1:4867374-4868348 GCF_000754665.1 Bison bison bison
GAAAAAAAAAAAAAACAAGGTCAAAAAATTATAAAATATATGTATATGAAGTTTGCTGAAGAAGAAAAAAAATAGGGTCTTTTTTTTTTTTTGCAAAGTAATAGGTTATAAAAGTGAAAATTAAAGGAACAATAGAGGACTTAAAAAATTTTTTTTTTTAAAATTAAAAAAAAAAAGAAAGAATGATCGTAAAAATAGTAAAAATATATCTAGGACTTTTTCTGGTTTTATTGTGAGTATTGTGGGTTCAGTTCATTTTTGGCTAGTTCCTTGGTCCGACTTATATTTCTCAAGATCTATAGGCCCCTTCCTATGTAGTCCGTAGTAACCACGGGGTTTTAATCTATTGCCTGTAGCTTCCAAGGCTTTCCCTCTGTTATAACTTCTTCTGTTTGCTGGTCTCTTCAGTGTCTGGTTACCGCCCTGACACAAAGGCGACGGTGGGGGAAACTTTTTTTTTTTTTTTTAGGCTCACTTGTTCAGTCGCGCTGTGGGGAGGGAAGGATGCTGCAAACAAATAACACTGGCGTGCGTTCGCAGTGCCTCAGCCACACTGGGTCTGCCCCCGCTCACGGCGCGTGTAGCCTCCCTGCCCGCACTGCTTGGGCTCTAGGTTGTTCCGCCGGGAACAATCCGAGGCCGGCCCTGGGCTGCATGTACCTCCCAGGTCCAAGCCGCTCAGGTTCAGGCACTCCGGTAGTCCTCAGAGGCGCAGACTCAGTTGGGCCTGCATTTTGTGCTCTTCCCAGGTCCGAGCAGCTCAGGTGATGAGGTGTTTGGCGAGCGCCAATGCTGTGACTTATCGCCTCCCCGCCACTCGGTTATCTGGGCGTAAAACTGGCGCACCTTCTCAGGCAAATGTTGACCGTCCAGACCCCCAAGAAGTTTTAGTTAGCAAAGAAGCCTGCTTACAGTTTTATAGATAATGTCTCTCTGGGGGCTGCGATTGCCCCCTTCGGCTCTGGCTGCCTGTC
>NW_011494628.1:4868448-4882881 GCF_000754665.1 Bison bison bison
AGTCCTTTGTTCCGTGCGCGGGCCTGGCGGTGTCTTAGGTTGGGGCTGGCTTTTTGCGTGGTAGATATCCCACAGTCTGGTTTGCTAGCCCAAATTATTTCGCTCAGATAGTGCTCAGGGTATTCAGGCCAGATTCTTACTCTGAGCGATGCAGCTTGCACCGCGCCTCCTGCCCAGCCCCCGCTTGCTAAGGGCGTGTGCAGGCGTCTGCGCTGCTTCTCCACTGGGGGAGTTACCGTAGGGCTCGCAATCTGCGAGTTTTAATTGTTTATTTATTTTTTCTCCCTGTTATGTTGCCCTCTGTGCTTCCAAAGCTCGGCACAGATTCGGCAGTGAGAAGGTTTCTTGGTGTTTGGAAACTTCTCTCTTTTTAAGACTCCCTTCCCAGGACGGAGCTCCGTCCCTCCCTCTTTTGTCTCTTTTTTTGTCTTTAATATTTTTTCCTACCTCCTTTCGAAGAGTTGGGTTGCTTTTCTGGGTGCCTGATGTCCTCTGCCGGCATTCAGTAGTTGTTTTGTGGAATTTACTCGACGTTTAAATGCTCTTTTGATGAATTTGTGGGGGAGAAAGTGTTCTCCCCGTCCTACTCCTCCGCCATCTTGGCTCCTCCCTAAAATAAATTTTAAAAAATGAAAAAAAAATGAAATGTGGTGTTGGAGAAGTCTCTTGAGAGTCCTTTGGACTGCCAGGAGCTCCAACCAGTCCATCCTAAAGGAAATCAGTACTGAATATTCATTGCAAGGACTGATGCTGAAGCTAAAACTCTAATACTTTGGCCACCTGATGCAAAGAACCAACTCATTTGAAAAGACCCTGAAGCTGGGAAAGAGTGAAGGCAGGAGGAGAAGGGAATGACAGAGGATGAGATGGTTGGATGACATCACTGACTCAGTGGACATTAGTTTGAGCAAGCCCTGGGAGCTTCCTATATTTTACTATCTCTTAAAGTTTTTGGTAATTTTGTTTTTTTAAATAATATTGCAGTTTTATCTTGTAATAGTATTAATCACTTGTCATTTAGATCTGTTGATTAGTACATGATGCTAATGAAGTTAATGTCATGAGTGTTGTTCCCATGTAAACCGGTAAGTTTCCTTTTCCTTCCTTATTTTTTCCTGGCTGCCCATCTCATCCTGGAAAAATAAGGGAAATAAGCGTTTTTTGTGTACCTGTTCTAAGCTGGTTACTGTTGGGTACTTAACATGGAATAGCTTCTTTAATCAACCAATGTACCTGTGAGGTAGGTGGTGTTATATCAAGAATTTACTTGCCAAGCCATGAATTCAGTGAGCTGCAGAGTCAGGCGTTGGTC
This sequence comes from Bison bison bison, assembly GCF_000754665.1. Taxonomy (NCBI): domain Eukaryota; kingdom Metazoa; phylum Chordata; class Mammalia; order Artiodactyla; family Bovidae; genus Bison; species Bison bison. The sequence continues at coordinate 4,869,761 of NW_011494628.1, forward strand.
CCAAGTTGGCCCAGCTTGAAGGCTTTGTGTCATGATCAACTGTGGGTCAGTGAAAACCACTTTTTACATAGAATATAAAAACAGAATAGTGGATTTTTAGCCTTGTGTTAGTGTATTGCTCCTTTTCTTCTTGGTTAAGTGGCATCCTTAATCAGTATTTCCTTGGACTACATCACCTTCCTTTAATTAGCTTTTATTTTATATTCTGATTAGAATTTGATAAATTGACATGTTAGGGGATGAAGAGAAATTGTATAAGGAAGGGACTGCTTAGAATATTATGGTGAGTTCCCTGGTGGCTCAGGTGGTAAAGCATCTGCCTACAATGCAGGAAACACGGGTTTGATCCCTGGGTCAGAAAGATGCCCTGGAGAAGGAAATAGCAACCCATTCCAGTACCCTTGCCTGGAAAATCCCATGGACAGAGGAGCCTGGTAGGCTACAGTCCATGGGGTTGCAAAGAGTCTGACATGACTGAGTGACTTAGGATATTACAGAGTGGAACTGGAGGTGGAAAGTTGAATGGCATTAGGGTTGCTTCTGATTATGTAAAGGATACCTCATTTTCATGGGAGAATTGGGAGTAATTCTTTGATCAAAAAGGCCAAAAAACTATAAAGTTGAAAATTCTAAAAATGTAAATACTATTTTATATCTCATTTTAAATGTACTAAGATCACAGAACTATATTAAATGCTTGTTTAGTAGGTACATAATAGTTTCAGTATTACAGTGCATACTGTATAGGTGCTGCTTATGGTTTGATTAATAAGACAAATGTGAGTCCTGTTTTCAGGGAGCTTATGGTCTAGTGTTTATATACAAATCTTGATAATTACAGTTATTACAGCCCTCTCCTCAGCTTATATTTTTCTTCTGATTGTAAAAATAAAAGATTTTCTTATTAGAAAATTTATAGAGTCAAAAGTATGTAAAGATGAAAAGATTGCCTACAACTCAGTTACAGTTTTAGAAACATTTTTATTCCTTTTCTCTCCATGTAAATTTATTAACACAGCTAGAACATTTGTCTCTTGAGATAAAGAAAAATTTACTGTTTTAATGTAGCTCTCTTTTAAATTTTAATTTTCAGAGTCTATTCTCTTTTTGTCTGAGAATTGTATATTACTATATTACTCATTTTCTCCTATGAATCACATTATGGATTTATTTACGAGATCTATAATTTTTCTATTTTCTAACCCATGAAAGAAAGAAATGGCAAACCACTTCAGTATTCTTGCATTGAGAACCCCATAAGCAGTATGAAAAGGCAAAAAGACAGGACAGTGAAAGATGAACTCACTAGGTCAGTAGGTGCCCAATATGCTACTGGAGATCAGTGGAGAAATAACTCCAGAAGAATGAAGAGATGGAGCCAAAGCAAAAACAACATCCAGTTGTGAACGTGACCGGTGATGGAAGTAAAATCCGATGCTGTAAAGAGCAATATTGCATAGGAACCTGGAATATTAGGTCCATGAATCAAGGTAAATTGGAAGTGGTCAAACAAGAGATGGCAAGAGTAAACATCAACATTTTAGGAATCAGTGAGCTAAAATGGACTCGATTGGGTGAATGGAATTCAGATGACCATTATATCTTCAACTGTAGGCAAGAATCCCTTAGAAGAAATGCAGTAGCCATCATAGTCAACAGAAGAGTCTGAAATGCTGTAATTGCATGCAATCTCAAAGATGACAGAATGCTCTCTGTTCTTTTCCAAGGCAAACAATTCAGTATCACAGTGATCCCAGTCTGTGCCCCAACCAGTATACTGAAGAAGCTGAAGTTGAATGGTTCTATGAAGACCTACAAGACCTAGAACTAACACCCAAAAGAGATGTCCTTTTCATCATAGGGGACTGCAATGCAAAAGTAGGAAGTCAAGAGATACCTGCAGTAACAGGCAAATTTGGCCTTAGAGTACAAAACAAAGCAGGGCAAAGGCTAACAGAGTTTTGCCAAGAGAAGGTGATGGTCAGAGCAAACACCCTCTTCCAACAACACAAGAGAAGACTCTACACATGGACATCACCAGATGGTCAATACCAAAATCAGATTGATTATATTCTTTGCAGCCAAGGATGGAGAAGCTCTGTTCAGTCAGCAAAAACAAAGCCAGGAGCTGACTATGGCTCAAATCATGAACTCCTTATTGCCAAATTCATACTTAAATTGAAGGAAGTAGGGAAAACCATTAGACAATTCAGGTATGAGCTAAAGCAAATCCCTTATACAGTAGAACTGACAAATAGATTCAAGGAATTAGATCTGATAGAGTGCCTGAAGAACTAAGGACGAAGGTTCATGACCTTGTACAGGAGCCAGCGATCAAGACCATCCCCAAGAATAATAAATGCAAAAAGGCTAAATGGTTGTCTGAGGAGGCCTTACAAATAGCTGAGAGAAGAAGAGATGCTCAAGGCAAAGGAGAAAAGGAAAGATATATCCGTTTGAATGCAGAGTTCCAAAGAACAGTAAAGAGAGATAAGAAGCCCTTCCTCAGTGATCAATACAAAGAAATAGAGGAAAGCAATAGAATGGGAAAGACTAGAGATCTCTTCAAGAAAATTAGAGATGCCAACGGAACATTCCATGCAAAGATGGGCACAATAAAGGACAGAAATGGTATAGCCCTAACAGAAGCAGAAGATATTAAGAAGAGGTGGCAAGAATACACAGAAGACCTATATAAAAAAGATCTTCATGATCCAGATAACCACGATGGTGTGATCACTGACCTAGAGCCAGACATCCTGGAATGTGAAGTCAAGTGGGCCTTAGAAAGCATCACTACAAACAAAGCTAGTGGAGGTGATGGAATTCCTGTTGAGCTATTTCAAATCCTAAAAGATGATGCAGTGAAAGTGCTGCACTCAATATGCCAACAAAGTTGGAAAACTCAGGAGTGGCCACAGCACTGAGAAGGTCAGTTTTCATTCCGATCCCAAAGAAAGGCAATGCCAAAGAACATTCAAACTACCGCACAGTTGCACTTCATATCACACGCTAGCAAAGTAATGCTCAAAATTCTCCAAACCAGGCTTCAACAGTACATGAACTGTGAACTTCCATATACTCAAGCTGGATTTAGAAAAGGCAGAGGAACCAGACATTAAATTGCCAACATCCATTGGATCATTGAAAAAGCAAGAGAGTTCCAGAAATACATCTATTTCTGCTTTATTGGCTATGCCAAAGCCTTTAACTGTGTGGATCCCAACAAACTGTGGAAAATTGTTAAAGAGGTGGGAATACCAGACCACCTGACCTGCCTCCTGAGAAATCTGTATGCAGATCAAGAATCAACATTTAGAACTGGACAGGGAACAACAGACTGTTCTAAATCAGGAAAGGTGTATGTAAAGCCTGCATATTGTCACCCTGTTATTTAACTTATATGCAGAGTACGTCATGAGAAATGGCCTGGCTGGATGAAGCACAAGCTGGAATCAAGATTGATGGGAGAAATATCAGTAACCTCAGATATGCATATGACACCACCCTTATGGCAGAAAGTGAAGAAGAACTAAAGAGTCTCTTAATGAAAGTGAAAGAGGAGAGTGAAGAAGTTGGCTTAAAACTCAGCATTCAGAAGATGATCATGACATCTGGTCCCATCACTTCATGGCAAATAGATGGGAAAACAATGGAAACAATGATTGAGTGTATTTTTGGGCTCTAAAATCACTGCAGATGGTGACTGCAGCCATGAAATTAAAAGACGCTTACTCTTTGGAAGGAAAGTTATGACCAGCCTAGACAGCATATTCAAAAGTAGAGACATTACTTTGCCAACAAAGGTCTGTCTGGTCAAGGCTATGGTTTTTCCAGTAGTCATGTATGGATGTGAAAGTTGGAGTATAAAGAAAACTGAGTGCCAAAGAATTGATGTTTTTGAACTGCGGTTTTGGAGAAGACTCTCAAGAGTCCCTTGGACTACAAGGAGATCCAACCAGTCCATCCTAAAGGAAATCAGTCCTGAATATTCATCGGAAGGACTGATGCTGAGGCTGAAACTCCAATACTTTGGCCCCCTGATGCATAGAACTGACTCACTAGAAAAGACCTTGATGCTGGGAAAGATAGAAGGAGAGAGGAAAAGGGGATGACAGAGGAAGAGATGGTTGGATGGCATCACAGACTCGATGGACATGAGTTTGAGTAATCTCTGGGAGTTGGTGATGAACAGGGAAGTCTGACAAGCTGCAGTCCATGGGGTCGCAAAGGTCGGACACAACTGACCGACTGACCTGAACTGAACTGAACCCATGAAATGACTTCTTCTTTACCATTTATAATTTCTTTTGTCATTATTTACTTGCTTTAAAATTTTTTTCAACCTCTTAAGTTAAATGTTTGAATCATTTATTTTTTATGTTTTTGTTGCTTTTTTTGAAAGTCTTTTAAAGGAGGAATTCATTCTTATTAGGATATAAACAGCCCTTTGGGAAATCACATTCCTGTCTTGGTTGTTACTGGTGAAAAACTTTTTATTTCATGCAACTTCTGTGAATTGTAGGAATCAAAGTTTAATATTTATTACTCTAATGACATATTTTTTATATCTTTCAAAGAGAAGTTTTGAATTAGTGAATCATCTCTTTAGCTTTTACCTCATAAGTTAACCTTTGGAATTCATTCATTACTTTACTTGCAGTCTTTAAAAATGACTTTACCCACTTTGGTCCTTAGATTATAAATTCTTTCCTTATTTTATGATATATACCATAGCTGTTGCATACATCACAGTGGTCTTCTCAATTAGAGGTTGTAGTACATTGTATCGTAGAACTAGAAGATCTAGAAAACATGTAATTTTGGCATATTCCCTTCTATATCAAGAAGTGTAAACTGAGGTTTGGGAGAGAAATACCCTGATGTACCTACCATACTAAATTAAGTATACTTTTGCCCATAGGTTTTAGCAGAGCTTTGATTTAAAAGCAGGGCTCTAGCTGTTTTCCATTTTACCAGTTTGTGCCTGATGAGTACTTGTGTGAGAAGAGTTTCTGCTAATAAATTCAGATAATTCAGATAACTTAGATATTCAAATATTAAAGAAATAAAAGTTCGTTTAGTAAAAAGGTTGTTGAGAAACTGATTATTAAGATCTAAGGGCTGTTGTAGAAAGATTAATTTGGCAGTGGTGACTTGAAGTAGGAAGATATTGCAAGAAGGCAAAAAAGTGATTTTCAAAATACCCTGTGTGAGAGCTAGGGAAAATTAAGGAGGTCTGAGTCAGGTATGAATAAGGATGAAATACTAGGGCTTGACATGAAAAAAGCAGAACAGTCAAAGGTAATGTGAAGGCATCAAGGGTTTATGACTGAACTACGAGAGTAGTTAATTTTATTTTAGGGAGATAGTTTTTAGTTTTTTTTTTTTTTTTCAATTCATGATGTGTTGCAGAATGGATGATGATCGTCTTTTTCCAAGAAGTTGAAGTTCTGAGGGATGTGTTTTATGTTATATAAATATATTCTGTTTCAGCTGAACGTCAGCTCTTAGGTTTAGTTAATTTTTTTCTTCATTGTTTTAATTTGTCATACATTATAGAGATTGTGTGCTTGTTCCTTGGGAAAGAAATTGGCAAGAGAGAGGTTGAAACCTTGAGGAGTTCAAGGTTGTGTTACTTACAGTATTCTGAGTAGTAGCTGAATACTGATAACCCATGACTTGAAGTAATACACTGCAATGATGTTTTTTGTTTGCTTGCTTTACTTTGTTTTTGTAAAATGAACCCAACAGTATATGTAATTAATGAATTTTACAAAGTTCTAGAATTCCAAGAAAATTTAAAGATGTAAGAAAAGTGATCATGGAACATGATAAAAATGATTGTTTCCTATTCCTTTTTATTCAAAATGTTTTTATTTTTCTTCTACAAATTGAAGTTTTATTGCATTCGTCTTATAGGTACAAACTTACTTTAAAATATTAGTATTTTTGTAATACGATTTCAGCTGTTTATTTGTTGGTTTCTTTATTTGATGCTAGAAATCCTTAAAAAATAAAAACCCAAAGTGAACAAACAGTGTTTATAAGTACTTTTTACTCTTTTTCAGTATTAGTTTTTAGATTTCTTTTATGTGAAATAAATCATTATACTGCTCTGTAACAACTAATGTCATATTAAATGATATAATTGTTGTTGTTGTTGTTAAGCCTTGTCTGGCTCTTTTTGACCCCATGAACTGCAGCACACCAGGCTTCTTGTCCTTCACCATCTCCTGGGAGTTTGCTCAAACTCATGTCCATTGATCCAGGGATGCTAACTAAGCATCTTATTCTCTTTTGCCCTTCTCCTGTCTTCAGTCCTTCCCAGGATCAGGTTCTTTTCCAGTGAGTTGACTCTTCGCATCAGGTGGCCAAAATATTTGAACTCTTCAGCATCAGTCCTTCTAGTGATCATTCAGGGTCTATTTACTTTAGGATTGACTGGCTGGATCTTCTTCATGTCCAAAGGACTCTCAAGAGTCTTCTTCAGTATCACAGTTTGAAAGCATCAGTTCTTTAGTGCTCTGCCTTCTTTATGGTCCAACTCTCACATCTGTACATGACTACAGTAATGACCATAGCTTTGACTATGGTCAAAGTCTTAGACAACATTTTTCAGAATTAAGATTAGAATAATTGTAATTGCAAAAATATTTTAGAATTTAATTTAACATTTAAAGATTTTCTATATATAGAAGAATGTATACTATAAAAATCCATGTATTATAGAAGTCCTTCTCTATGCTGTTTTAGAGAACTTACAAAATAACCTTACTTGACCACAAAAATACATAATGATTTATGTGCGTACGTTTTATATATATTTTCACAAAGTACTGGTGTATTTATGACTAAAATTTGAAATTCAGATAAAAAAATGAAAGTTGGATGTTTTTTCTTCTTGTATAATCCTGGTGACCTTTTATTCATCCTTTCAAAAAACATCATTCATTATGTAGTTACATTAAGTTCAGTTCAGTTCAGTCGCTCAGTCGTGTCTGACTCTTTGCGACCCCATGAATCACAGCACGCCAGGCCTCCCTGTCCATCACCAACTCCCGGAGTTCACCCAGACTCACGTCCATCGAGTCAGTGATGCCATCCAGCCATCTCATCCTCTGACGTCCCCTTCTCCTCCTGCCCCCAATCCCTCCCAGCATCAGAGCCTTTTCCAATGAGTCAACTCTTTGCATGAGGTAGCCAAAAAACTGGAGTTTCAGCTTTAGCATCATTCCTTCCAAAGAACACCCAGGGCTGATCTCCTTTAGAATGAACTGGTTGGATCTCCTTGCAGTCCAAGGGACTTGCAAGAGTCTTCTCCAACACCACAGTTCAAAAGCATCAATTCTTCGGTGTTCAGCCTTCTTCACAGTCCAACTGTCACATCCATACATGACCACAGGAAAAACCATAGCCTTGACTAGAACGAACCTTTGTTGGCAAAGTAACCTCTCTGCTCTTGAATATGTTATCTAGGTTGGTCATAACTTTCCTTCCAGGGTGTAAGCGTCTTTTAATTTCATGGCTGCAGTCACCATCTGCAGTGATTTTGGAGCCCAGAAAAATAAAGTCTGACACTGTTTCCACTGTTTCCCCATCTATTTCCCATGAACTGATGGGACCAGATGCCGTGATCTTCGTTTTCTGAATGTTGAGCTTCAAGCCAACTTTTTCACTCTCCACTTTCACTTTCATCAAGAGGCTTTTTCCTCTTCACTTTCTGCCATAAGAGTGGTGTCATCTACGTATCTGATGTTAGTGATATTTCTCCCTGCAGTCTTGATTCCAGCTTGTGCTTCTTCCAGCCAAGTGCTTCTCATGATGTACTCTGCATATAAGTTAAATAAGCGGGGTAACAATATACAGGCTTGACATACTCCTTTTCCTATTTAGAACCAGTCTGTTGTTTCAGGTCCAGTTCTAATTGTTGCTTCCTGACCTGCATACAAATTTCTCAAGAAGCAGATCAGGTGGTCTGGTATTCCCATCTCTTTCAGAATTTTCCACAGTTTATTGTGATCCACACAGTCAAAGGCTTTGGCATAGTCAATAAAGCAGAAATAGATGTTTTTCTGGAACTCTCTTGCTTTTTTGATGATCCAACAGATGTTGGCAATTTGATCTCTGGTTCCTCTGCCTTTTCTAAAACCAGCTTGACCATCAGGAAGTTCACAGTTCACATATTGCTGAAGCCTGGCTTGGAGAATTTTGAGCATTACTTTACTAGCGTGTGAGATGAGTGCAATTGTGGGGTAGTTTGAACGTTCTTTGGCATTGCCTTTCTTTGGGATTGGAATGAAAACTGACCTTTTCCAGTCCTGTGGCCACTGCTGAGTTTTCCAAATTTGCTGGCATATTGAGTGCAGCACTTCACTGCATCATCTTTTAGGATTTGAAATAGCTCAACTGGAAATCCATCACCTCCACTAGCTTTGTTCGTAGTGATGCTTTCTAAGGCCCACTTGACTTCACATTCCAGGATGTCTGGCTCTAGGTCAGTGATCACACCATCATGATTATCTGGGTAATGAAGATCTTTTTTATACAGTTCTTCTGTGTATTCTTGCCATCTCTTCTTAATATCTTCTGCTTCTGTTAGGTCCATACCTTTTCTGTCCTTTATCGAGCCCATCTTTGTATGAAATGTTTCCTGGGTATCTCTAATTTTGTTGAAGAGATCTCTAGTCTTTCCCATTCTGTTGTTTTCCTCTATATCTTTGCATTGATTGCTGAAGAAGGCTTTCTTATCTCTTCTTGCTATTCTTTGGAACTCTGCATTCAGATGCTTATATCTTTCCTTTTCTCCTTTGCTTTTCGCGTCTCTTCTTTTCACAGCTATTTGTAAGGCCTCCCCAGACAGCCATTTTGCTTTTTTGCATTTCTTTTCCATGGGGATGGTCTTGATCCCTGTCTCCTGTACAATGTCACGAACCTAATTCCATAGTTCATCAGGCACTGTATCAGATCTAGGCCCTTAAATCTATTTCTCACCTCCACTCTATAATCATAAGGGATTTGATTTAGGTCATACTTGAATGGTCTAGTGGTTTGCCCTACTTTCTTCAATTTCAGTCTGAATTTGGCAATAAGGAGTTCATGATCTGAGCCACAGTCAGCTCCTGGTCTTGTTTTTGCTGACTGTATAGAGCTTCTCCATCTTTGGCTGCAAAGAATGTAATCAATCTGATTTCGGTGTTGACCATCTGGTGATGTCCATGTGTAGTCTTCTCTTGTGTTGTTGGAAGAGTGTGTTATGACCAGTGCATTTTCTTGGCAAAACTCTATTTGTCTTTGCCCTGCTTCATTCTGTATTCCAAGGCCAAATTTGCCTTTTAGTCCAGGTGTTTCTTGACTTCCTACTTTTGCATTCCAGTCCCCTATAATGAAAAGGACATCTATTTTGGGTGTTAGTTCTAAAAGGTCTTGTAGGTCTTCATAGAACTGTTCAACTTCAGCTTTACTGGTTGGGGCATAGACTTGGATTACTGTGATATTGAATGGTTTGCCTTGGAAACGAACAGAGATCATTCTGTCGTTTTTGAGGTTGCATTCAAGTACTGCATTTCGAACTCTTTTGTTGACCATGATGGCTATTCCATTTCTTCTGAGGGATTCCTGCCCGCAGTAGTAGATATAATGGTCATCTGAGTTAAATTCACCCATTCCAGTCCATTTCAGTTCGCTGATTCCTAGAATGTCGACATTCACTCTTGCGATCTCTTGTTTGACCACTTCCAATTTGACTTGATTCATGGACCTGACACTCCAGGTTCCTATGCAATATTGCTCTTTACAGCATCGGACCTTGCTTCTATCACCAGTCACATCCACAGCTGGGTATTCTTTTTGCTTTGGCTCCATCCCTTTATTCTTTCTGGAGTTATTTCTCCACTGATCTTCAGTAGCATATTGGGCACCTACTGACCTGGGGAGTTCCTCTTTCAGTATCCTATCATTTTGCCTTTTCATACTGTTCATGGGGTTCTCAAGGCAAGAATACTGAAGTGGTTTGCCATTCCCTTCTCCAGTGGACCACATTCTGTCAGATCTCTCCACCATGACCTGCCCATCTTGGGTTGCCCCACGGGCATGGCTTAGTTTCATTGAGTTAGACAAGGCTGTGGTCCTAGTGTGATTAGATTGACTAGTTTTCTGTGAGTATGGTTTCAGTGTGTCTGCCCTCTGATGCCTTCTTGCAACACCCACCATCTTACTTGGGTTTCTCTTACCTTGGGCGTGGGGTATCTCTTCACGGCTGTTCCAGCAAAGTGCAGCTGCTCGCTGCTCCTTGGATGAGGGCTATCTCCTCACCGCCACCCCTTTTGACCTTTAACGTGGGACAGCTCCTCTAGGCCCTCCTGCGCCTGTGCAGCCACGGCTCCTTGGACATGGGGTTGGTCCTCTGTGCCGCCGCCCCTGGCCTCGGGCTTGGGGGCGTGGGGTAGTTCCTCCCGACCCCCGCCCCTGACCTTGGATGCGGGGTAACTCCTCTCGTCGTCGCCCCTGACCTTGGACGCAGGGTAGCTCCTCTTGGCCGCCTCCCCCTCGACCTCGGACTCGGGGTACCTCTTCTCGGCCCTTCCTGAGGCAAATAATTAAAGTTATAGTTTTATATCAAAGTCATCAGCTCTTAAAACCTTCAAATATTCAAGCATTATTATGATTAGAATTTTCAAAGTTAGAAATGAAATGCATTATGCTCTCATATAATTTTTGTGAGTTAGTCTTAGATGTGGCTGATTCCGCATAATTTCTTTGTCAACAGACACTGCCATATGTGTTTGTGTGCATGTATACACACATGTAAAATATACACACGTAAAATATATAATGAAAATTATATATTTATACACACATGTAAAATATATAACGAAAATTATTTGTGAAGGGATTTTTAAGTTTTATGGTGAGTAATGGAGTAAGTACTGTGTCTAATTGAGAAATACACTTTGTAGTAATTGATTCATCAGTTGCTTGAATTTCTAGGACCTCTTCAGTTGAAGTTACCTTATGTACCAGACACTGAGGTAGGCACTAGGATGTATAATGGAGAGCAAGACTCGGCCTCTGTCCTTCAGTGCTTGTATTTTTTATGAGATACAGATAAAATACATGTAAATCAAGTGCAGGTCTTAATTAGTTCTACGAATGAAATAATGTGTTTCAATATAGAATGATGGAGGCTTAACCTTAGGTAGAGTAACCAGTAAATGCCTCTTTGAAGAGATGGCAGCTCAAACTGAGAATTGAAAAGTAAGAAAAAGTTGATCATGCAAAGAAATAGTGAAAGAGCACTGCAAACAGAGGAAACAGTGAGCAAAAGGTCTGTGAGTTGGAGGAAACAAGGTCTTTTGAGGAACTGATCAAAATCTGGGTGATTGGAGTCTGTAGAGACAAAATGGAAGAGCAATGTGATTCAGATGAAGCCCATAAGGTAGACATTGAGATTTGTTAAGGTTTTACAAACTGGGGGACAGAGCTTATATTGTGTAACAGGAGCAGTGGGAAGCCATTGAAAGGCTAAAGGAGTGACACTGATGTTTTAATAAGATCTTTCTGTGGTGGTAGAAAGAGGCAGGGTCAAAGGAAGTGTAGATCTGGTATAGTGTTTTGGTCACATTAGCTACACAGGAATTTATTAAATTAATGAAATTAAAATTTAGCAGAAGAGTCTTGTTTCTAGCTGTTTCCAGTGAGGTTGTTTCCATTTGGTGACTATTAGTAAAATGCATGGTCATATTTCATTTCCCATGGGTAAATATCTAATAGTAGAATTACTGGGACATATGGGTAAATGTGTGTTTAACATTATTAGAAACTTGATCAATTGTTTTCCAAAGGTGGCTGTGCCATTTTGTATCCACACAAGAAACAAGGGGAGTTCTAATTCTTTCTTATTCTCTTTAACACTTTGTATAGTCTTTTTGATTTGAATCTAGTGGGTGCATAGTGGTTACTTACTGTGGGTTTAATTTGTATTTTCTTAATGACAAATAATGTTGAGCATCATTTTTTGTGCTTATAGGACACTTTTATATCTACTTAAAATTTATGTTTAGATCCTTTGCTTACTGAAAAAATGAGTTTTTATTATCATGTGAGAGCTCTTTATAAATTCTGGTATGGGTCCTTTATCAGATACATGATCTCCTGTTCTCTAAACAGTAAATTAATTTTGCAGAATTCTGAATTAGCAATATATCTTATGTAGTTTGTCTTTTTGTTGCCTGCTTAAAAATATCTGCCTAATCTAAAGTAATGCCAAAGAGTATCTACCTAATTTAAAGGCAATGCCAAAGAATGTTCAACCTGCTGCACAATAGCTCTCATCTCACATGCTATCAAAGTAATGCTCAAAATTCTGCAAGCGAGGCTTCAGCAGTATGTGAACCAAAAACTTCCAGGTGTTGAAGATAGATTTAGAAAAGGCAGAGGAACTAGAGATCAAACTACCAACATTTGGTGAAAAATAGAGAACACAAAAGAGTTCCAGAAAAAACATCTGCTTTATTGACTACTCCAAAACCTTTGACTGTGTGGATCCCAACAAACTGTGGAAAATTTTTCAAGAGATGGGAATACCAGACCACCTTACCTGCCTCCTGAGAAATCTGTATGTTCGTAAAGAAGCAACATTTAGGACTGGACGTGGAAGAACAGACTGGTTCCAAGTTGGGAAGGGAGTAGTACTTCAGGGCTGTGTGTTGTCACCCTGGTTGTTTAACTTATATGCAGGGTACATCATGAGAAATGGTGGGTTAGATGAAACACAAGCTGGAATCAAGATTGAAGGGAGAAACATCAATAACTTCAGATAATGCAGATGACACCACCCTTATGGCAAAAAGCTAAGAAGAATTGAAGAACCTCTTGATGAAAGTAAAAGAGGACAATGAAAAAGCTGGCTTAAAACTCAACATTCAAAAAACGAAGATCATGGAATCTGGTCTCATCACTTCATGGCAAATAGATGGGGAAGCAGAGGTGGACTTTCTTTTCAAGGGTTCCAAAATCATTGCAGATGGTGACTTCAGCCATGAAATTAAAAGACACTTGCTCCTTGGAAGAAAAGCTATAACCAACCTAGACAGCATATTAAAAAACAGAGACATTACTTT
>NW_011494628.1:4882981-4913387 GCF_000754665.1 Bison bison bison
AGTCAAGGCTATGGTTTTTCCTGTGGTCATGTATGGATGTGAGAGTTGGACTGTGAAGAAGGCTGAACACAGAAGAATTGATGCTTTTGAAGTGTGGTGTTGGAGAAGACTCTTGCAAGTCCCTTGGACTGCAAGGAGATCCAACCAGTCCATCCTAAAGGAAATCAGTCCTGAATATTCCTTGGAAGGACTGATGCTGAAACTGAAACTCCAATATTTGGCCACCTGATGTGAAGAACTGAGGCACTGGAAGAGACCTGATGTTGGGAAAGAATGAAGGCTGGAGGTGAAGGGATTGACAGAGGATGAGATAGTTGGTTGGCATCACTGACTCGATGGACATGAGTTTGAGCAAGCTCCAGTAGTTGGTGATGGGCAGGGAAGCCTGGCGTGCTGCAGTCCATGGGGGTCACAGAGAATTAGACACAATTGAGCACCTGAACTGAACTGAATCTAAAGTAGTAAAAGAAATTTTTCTAGATGTTTTATAGGCTTAACTCCTATCATTGTGAATAGTGTAAAGTATAAGTCAAGGTTCATTTATTGGCATGTGGGTGTCCAGTTTTTCCTGTTAATAAATAATGACCATTTATCATTGATATCTTGTTTTTTGTCAACTGATCATCCACTGATATGATTTGTGTGTGTCTATTTCTGGACTTCCTGTAATGTTCTATTAATTCAGATGTTAATTCTAATGGCAATACCACGTTGTCTTCCTTTTTGTTACTTTGTCATAAAATTTAGTAGTTTAGGACCTCTCAAATTTGTTCTGCATTGGATTTATTTGGTCTGTTAAGCATGTGTGCTAAGTCGCTTCAGTTGTGTCTGACTTTGTGTTATCCTAGGGAGTGTAACCAGCCAGGCTCCTCTGTCTATGGGATTCTCCAGGCAAGAATACTGGAGTGGGTTGCCTCCTCCAAGGGATCTTCCCAACCTAAGGATCAAACCCACTGCCCTTAAGTCTCCTGTGTTGACAGACAGTTTCCTTACCACAAGGGCCACCTGGGAAGCCCTTGGGCTATTATAATCTCCTTTAATTTCCATGTGCATTCTAGGATCAGCTTGTGAATTTCTGACAAAAAGTCACAATTTTGATTTGGAGTATGGAAAAACTGGAGTAGGATTAACAAATGATGCATTTCTATTTCTGTTTAGGTTTTAGTTCTCTCTTTTGATAAAAATCTTCGGAATGTTTTCTAGTTTTAAATGTGTAGACTTTACAAATATTTAGATAAATTTCTGAGTATTTTATGTTTTATGCTATTTTTAAAAATTATTTTCTTATTAATTTTTAAAATTAATTAATTATATATTTTTCAAATGTGTATATCTCTCCTTTGCCTTTAGCTTCTCTTCTTTTTTCAACTGTCTGTAAGGCCTCCTCACACAACCATTTTGCCTTTTTGTATTTCTTTCTTTTGAGTTTGATCTTGATCACTGCCTCCTTTACAGTGTCGTGAACCTCCATCCATAGTTCATCAGGCACTCTTTTCTGTCAGATCTAATCCCTTGAATCTGTTTGTCACTTCCACTGTATAATCATAAAGGATTTGCTTTAGGTCATACTTGAATGGTCTAGTAGTTTTCCCTACTTCCTTCAATTTAATTCTGAATTTGGCATAAGGAGTTCATGATCTGAACCACATTTAGCTCCCAGTCTTGTTTTTGCTGACCATATAGAGCGTCTCCTTCTTTGGCTGCAAAGAATATAATCAATCTGATTTCAGTATTGACCATCTGGTGATGTCCATGTGTAGAGTCTTCTCTTGTGTTGTTGGAAGAGGGTGTTTGCTCTGACCATCACCTTCTCTTGGCAAAACTCTGTTAGCCTTTGCCCTGCTTTGTTTTGTACTCTAAGGCCAAATTTGCCTGTTATTGCAGGTGTCTCTTGACTTCCTCCTTTTGCATTCCAGTCCCCTATGATGAAAAGGACATCTCCTTTGGGTATTAGTTCTAGAAGGTCTTGTAGGTCTTTGTAGAACCATTCATTTTCAACTTTTTCATCATTACTGCCTGGGGCATAGACTTGAATCACTGTAATATTGAATGGTTTGCCTTGGAAACAAACAGAGATCATTCTGTTGTTTTTGAGATTGCCTCTGAATACTACATTTTGGACTCTTTTGTTGACTGTGATGGCTATTCCATTTCTTCTAAAGGATTCTTTCCCACAGTAGTAGATATGGTCATCTGAGTTACATTCACCCATTTGAGTCCATTTTAGCGCATTGATTCCTAAAATGTTGATGTTCACTCTTGGTATTTCCTGTTTGACCACTTCCAATTTACCTTGATTCATGGACCTAACATTCCAGGTTCCTTTGCAGTATTGCTCTTTACAGCGTCAAACTTTACTTCCATCACCAGTCACATCCACAACTGGGTATTGTTTTTCCTTTAACTGTGTCTCTTCATTCTTTCTGGAGTTCTTTCGCCTCTTTTCTCTAGTAGCATATTGGGCACCTGCTGACGTGGGGAGTTCATCTTTCAGTGTCATATCTTTTTACCTTTTGATATGGTTCATAGGGTTCCCAAGGCAAGAACACTAAAGTGGTTTGCCATTCCCTTCTCCAGTGGACCATGTTTTGTTAGACCTCTCCATCATGACCCATCCATCTTGGCTGGCCCTACATGACATGGCTCATAGTTTCATTGAGTTAGACAAGGCTGTGGTCCATGTGATCAGTTTGGTTAGTTTTCTGTGATTTTGTTTTTTATTCTGTCTGCCCTGTGATGGAGAAGGATAAGAAGCCTATGGAAGTTTCCTGATAGGAGAAACTGACTGAGGGGAAAACTGGGTCTTGTTCTGATGGGCGGGGTCATGCTCAGTAAATCTTTAATCCAATTTTCTGTTCATGGGAGGGGCTGTGTTCCCTCCCTGTTGTTTTACCTGAGGCCAAACTATGGTGGAGGTAATGAAGATAATGGTGACCTCCTTCAAAAGGTACCATGCAAGGACTGCTGCTCTTAGTGCCTAGGTCACTGCTGCAAGCCACTGCCAACCCACACTCCTGGACACTCTTGGGCAAGTCTGAGTCAATCTCTTGTGGGGTCACTGCTCATTTCTCCTGGGTCCTGGTAGGCACAAGGTTTTCTTTGTGCCCTCCAAGATTCTGTTTACTCAGTCCTGTGTAAACTCTGGTGGCTCTATGGTGGGGTTAATGGCGGCCTCCTCCAAAAGGGCCTATGCCATACCTGGGTCTGCTGCACTCAAAACCCCTGCTCCTGTGGCAGACCACCGCTGACCCATACCTATGCAGGAGACACTCAGACACTCAAAGGCAGGTCTTGTCAGTCTGTGGGGTCTCCTGGTGTGCACAAGGTTTTGTTTGAGCCCTCCAAGCATCTCTGGTGGGTATGGGATTTGATTTTAAACATGACTTCCCTCCTACCATCTTCCTGGGCTTCTCCTTTGCCCTTGGATGTGGGATGTCTTTTTTTTGGTGGGATCCTACATTCTTTTATTGACAGTTGTTCAGCAGAAAGTTTTAATTTTGGTGTTCTCACAGGAGAAGATGAGCGTAGGTCCTTTTACTCCACCATCTATATACCCATTTGAATTGAGAGTTCCAAAGAATTGGAAGGAGAGATAAGAAAGCTTTCCTCAGTGATTAATGGAAAGAAATAGAGGGAAACAATAGAATGGTAAAGACTAGAGATCTCTTCAAAACAATTAGGGATACCAAGGGAACATTTCATGCAAAGATGGGTACAGTAAAGGACAGAAATGGTAAGGACCTAACAGAAGCAGGAGATATTATACAGAGATGGCAAGAATACACAGAAGAACTATACAGAAAAGATCTTCATGACCCAGATAACCATGCTGGAGTGATCACTCATCTAGAGCCAGACATCCTGGAAAGGGAAGTCAAGTGGGCCTTAGGAAGCATCACTACAAACAAAGCTAATGAAGGTGATGGATTTCCAGTTGAGCTATATCAAATCCTAAAAGATGATGCAGTGAAAGTGCTGCACTCAATATGCCAGAAAATTTGGAAAACTCAGCAATGGCCACAGTACTGAGAAGGTCAGTTTTCATTCCAATCCCAAAGAAAGGCAATGCCAAAGAACGTTCAAACTACCCCACAATTGTATTCATCTCACACACTAGTAAAGTAATGCTCAAAATTCTCCAAGCCAGGCTTCAATAGTATGTCCACTGAGAACTTCCAGATGTTCAAGCTGGATTTAGAAAAGGCAGAGGAACCAGAGATCAAATTGCCAGCATCTGTTGGATCATCGACTTCTGGTTTATTGACTATGTCAAAGCCTTTGACTATGTGGATCACAACAAACTGTGGATAGTTCTTAAAGAGATGGGAATACTAGACCACCTGACCTGCCTCTTGAGAAACCTGTATGCTGGTCAAGAAGCAACAGTTAGAACTGGACATGGAACAACAGACTGGTTCCAAAACGGGAAAGGCGTATGTCAAGGCTGTATATTGTCACGCTGCTTATTTAACGTCTATGCAGAGTACATCATGAGAAATGCTCTACTGGATGAAACACACATTGGAATCGACTACCGGGAGAAATATCAGTCAGCTCAGATGTGCAGATGACACCACCCTTATGGCAGAAAGCGAGGAACTAAAGAGCCTCTTAATGAAAGTGAAAGAGGAGAGTGAAAATGTTGGCTTAAAAGTCAACATTTAGAAAACTAAGATCATGGCATCTGGTCCCATCACTTCATGGCAAATAGATGGGGAGACAATGGAAAGAGCTCAAGACTCTTTTCTGGGGCTTCAAAATCATTGCAGATGGTGACTGCAGCCATGAAATTAAAAGATGCTTGAGCTTTGTAAGAAAAGTTATAATCAACCTAGACAGCATATTAAAAAGCAGAGACATTACTTTGCCAACAAAGGTCTGTCTAGTCAAGGCTATGTTTTTTCCAGTAGTCAGGTATGGATGTGAGAGTTGGAGTATAAAGAAAGCCGAGTGCCAAAGAATTGATGCTTTTGAATTTTGGTGTTGGAGAAGACTCTTGAGAGTCCCTTGGACTACAAGGAGATCCAAGCAGTCCATCCTAAAGGAAATCAGTCCTGAATGTTCATTGGAAGGACTGATGCTGAGGCTGAAACTCCAATACTTTGGCCACCAGATGCAATGAACTGACTCCTTAGTAAAGACCCTGATGCTGGGAAAGATTGAAGGCGAGAGGAGAAGGGGATGGGATGACAGAGCTTAAGAGGGTTGGATGGACTAGATCGACATGAGTTTTGAGTAAGCTCTGGGAGTTGGTGATGGTTAGGGAAACTTTACGTTCTGCAGTCCATGGGATCACAAAGAGTCGGACATGACTGAGCGATTGAACTGAACTGAACTGAACTGAATTATATATTTTCGGCCATTCTGGGTCTTCATTTCTCTATTTGAGGCAAGCAAGGCCTGCTCTCTATTTGTGATGTTTGGTCTTCTCATTGCTGTGGCTTCTCTTGTTGTGGAGCACAGACCATTGGTGCACAGGCTTCAGTCTTTGTGGTGCTTAGAGTTGGTTGCTCCAAAGCATGTAGTATCCTCCTAGACCAGAGGTCGAACCAGTGTCCCTTGCATTGCAAGGCAGATTCTTAGCCACTAGACCACAAGGGAAGCCCCTGCTTTATGCTTTTTCAAGTGATCTTCCTTTCGAATTTATTGTTCTAATTATTCTCTGCCTGTATAAAAAATGTAAAGGTTTTTTGTATATTGATTTTAAACCTTGAGAATTTAGTAAAATTTTTATTAATTTGTAAGTTTTGGAATAGATTCCTTAGGATTTTCCATGGAGACCGGTACAAGATTTGTATATGTATTTTTTCTTTTACAATTTATATGCCTTTTATGTATCTATTTTTCTTATCATTTTACATTAGCTTAAGCATCCAGTATAATGCTGAATAGAAGTGTTTGGAGAGGAAATCTTGCCTTATTCTTAAAAAGTGCATATTCATTCACCATTAAGTATGATGTTTACTGTAGATGTGTCATAGATGCCTTTTATCAGTTTAAGTTCCTTTATACCCCTACTGCTAAAAGTTTATTTAATGAATAGTTTTGGATGTTCTCAAATGATTTCCTATAATGATAATGGGACTTTTGTTCTTTATCTGTGAATCTATTGAATTACAGTGTTTCATTTTTTCATTGGTAAAACCTACTTCCTTTCCTGGGATAAAATGTATGAAGACATGATTTATTTTATTTTATTTTTTTTAATGTGCTGCTGGATTTGACTTGCTGTGTTTTGTTAAGATTTTTTCTGTGTCTATGTTCATAAGGGTTATTACGCTATAGTTTTTTGTTGTTCTTCCTGACATAGTTTTCTGTTTTTATTATCATGATATTGTTGGCCCACAAAATGAGTTTGGAATTGTTCCTTCATTTTAAAATTTGAGGAAACTATTGTGCAAAAATGATGGTCATTCTAAGTAATTGATAGAATTCATGTGTGAAATGTAAATTTCCATGTTACTCTCTCCATACACCTCACCCTCTCCCTCCTCCCCTACCCCCGTGTCCATAGGTCTTTTCTCTATGTCTGTTTTTCCATTGCTGCTCTGAAATTAAATTCATCAGTACCATCTTTTTATATTTCATATGTATGTGTCCATATGCAATATTTATATTTCTCTTTCTAACTTACTTCACTCTGTATAATAGGCTCAAGATTCATCCACCTCAATAGAATTGACTCAATGTGTTCCTTTTTATGGCTGAGTAGTAGTCCATTATATATATATACCACAGCTTCTTTAATCGTCTGTTGGTGGACATCTAGGTTGCTCTCATGTTCTAGTTATTGTAAATAGTACTGCAATGAACACTGGGGGTGAATGTGTCTTTTTCAATTGTGTTTTTCTAATTGCTTAAGGTAGAAGCAGAAGTGATTAATTTGAAATCTCACACCAACAGTAAAAAATCTGCCTGCAGTGTGGGTGACCTGGGTTTGATCCCTGGGTTGGGAAGATTACCTGGAGGAGGGCATGGCAACACACTTCCAGTGTTCTTGCCTGGAGAACCCCATGGAGAGAGGAGCCTGGCGGGCTACAGTCCACGGGGTTGCAAAGAGTCAGACATCATTGAACACACAGATGTGGGTTCAAATACAATTTCCCCTTCCCCCTTGGTAACATAAACATTTAATGCTACATATTTCTCTAAAGCACTCTTTTACTGTATCCCATAAATGTTGATGTGTTATGTTTTCCTATTCATAGAGATAAAAAGTAGTTTTCCTTGTGACTCCTTCTTTGACCCAGTTTACTTAGAATAATGTTCCAGATATTCTGTTAATTTCTTCCTGTTATGTATTTTTATTGATTTTTTCCTTAATTCCGCTGTGTTCTAAATTTTAAACTTTATTGAGAATTCATTTATAGCCCAGGATATTCTCATTCTGGTGAATATTTGATGTGTATTTGAAATGTGTTGCTTGATAGAGTGATTTATTTGCCTCTGTAACAGTTAGATCAGAGAAGGCAATGGCATCCCACTCCAGTACTCTTGCCTGGAAAATCCCATTGACGGAGGAGCCTGGTAGGCTGCAGTCCATGGGGTCGCTGAAGGTCGGACACAACTGAGTGACTTCACTTTCCACTTTTCACTTTCATGCATTGGAGAAGGAAATGGCAACCCACTCCAGTGTTCTTGCCTGGAGAATCCCAGGGATGGGGGAGCCTGGTGGGCTGCCGTCTATGGGGTCACACAGAGTCGGACACGACTGAAGTGACTTAGCAACAGTTAGATTGTGCTTAGTCACTCAGTTGTGTCTGACTCTTTGAGACCCCATGGACTATAGCCCACCGTGCTCCTCTGTCCATGGGATTCTCCAGGCAAGAATACTGGAGTGGGTTGCCATGCTCTCCTCCAGCGGATCTTCCCAACCCAGGGATTGAACCCAGGTCTCCCACATTGAAGGTGAACTCTTTTCCATCTGAACCAGCAGGGAAGCCCAACAATTAAATTAAGTTGATTGACAATGAGGGATTGATTCTGGATACCAAAATTTGAGGATGCTCAAGTCACATAGTTGGCCCTCTGTATCCAGGTTGCCTGCTTTCAAGGATTCAACCAATTGAGAGGATCTTGTAGTACTGTAGTATTTATTGGGGGAAAAAAAAAATACATGTCTTATTTAAGGGGGTGGCTGTTAAGGTTCTAGTATTTATTTTCTTTTCACATTTAGTGTTTTCTCTAGAGTTTACAATATGCATTCTTAACTTATCACTCTGTACCTTCAAATAATATACTACCTCAAGTATAGGGTATGAATATCTTCTAAAAGTGTACGTACATTTCTCCTTTCTTGTCATTTGTAATCTTTCTGTCATTGGTTTTACTTTCATGGGTTACAAATTCCTTAATGTATTATTATTTTTTGCTTTAGATAGTTTTCTTTTAAAGAGTTTTCAAAATGAGAAAAAAGAATGTCTTTTGTATTTAACAACAATCTTAACAATTCTGCCTCTCTCTGGTTTTTTTGTGACATTTCAGATTTCCATCTGGTATTGTTTTCCTTCTGTTGAAAGAACTTACCTTAACATTTTTTTTATAGTAAAAGTCTGTGGGCAGCAGACTCTCTCAGCTTTTATTTGTCTGCAGAAGTCTTTACTTTGTTTTTTATTTATGAAATACATTAATGTTTTCAGTGTTTGCCTGAGAATTAGAATTTAAAGGCATATTGTAGTTTGGCATTTAACAGATTTAGTTTTCCTTCAAACATCAACTGGCTCCTTGCTAGCTCAATGTATTTATCATCTTTGCTTGTGTAGTCTGACAAAACAATTATAAAAAAATGGTTGTACTGCTTTTAATAAAGTGCATGTTGTTTAATACATATTTTATAGAAGGCACTTACTGTGTGATAGTCATTCCCTTTGTTTTTTTCCTCCCTTCCCTAGAGTTTTTATGGATGGTATTTGTAGCAGCAATTGTTGTACTCTTGGGTATAGTTATTTCTATACCACAGAAAGATCGTCAATATAAATTACTTGTAGAGAGGCCTGGTGGGAAATAAACAGGAAAAAACAATTTTTTTTCTATTTTTCTTGCCTTGGTTTGTTGGGTATAGGATCATTAATTTTTAT
Organism: Bison bison bison; assembly: GCF_000754665.1. Lineage (NCBI taxonomy): Eukaryota > Metazoa > Chordata > Mammalia > Artiodactyla > Bovidae > Bison > Bison bison. The sequence continues at coordinate 4,892,059 of NW_011494628.1, forward strand.
TGTGTTCATGTCCAAATTATAAAGTGCTTTTCTGTTATTTACTGAACATTTTGCTGAAAGTCATTTATTATACATGTTAATGTGTAGCACCATATCTGGAAGGGTAGATGACTGGTGGAAATACATATTTATGTCTTGTGGATGATCTGTCTGGTAATGATATACTTCTTAATTTTTTATGATATTGAAAAGAGAATTCTGATGCTGACACTGGCTTAGGGACCTTGGGAAGCTTACTTAACTTATGCTCACCTCAGTTGCCTTGTTTGAGGTTCTCATCTTAGAGTTATGAGAATAAATGAGGCTATATGCTTTAATTACTCAAGACATAACATGTTCACAAAATGGTGGTTCTTCATTATCTTGTTTCTCACTTTTTTCTTTCTTTGTAAAATTATATACATGTATGGGGTTTCCCAAGTAGCTCAGTGGTAAATAATTCACCTGCCAATGCAGGAGATGCAGGTTCAGTCCCTGGGTTGGAAAGATCCCTTGCAGGAGTAAATAAATGGCAGCCCACTCTAGTGTTCTTGACTGGGAAATCTCATGGACAGAAGGAGCCTGGTGGGCTACAGACCATGGGGTCACAAAGAGTCAAACGTGACTGAAGCAACTGAGCATAGCTTTATACTGAAGATCAATTCTTTAGAAAATATTAATTCAAGAGCTTTATAATTTCTAAAAGTAATTTGATTGGCTAAGAGTAGAAGACATCTGTATACTAATAGAAAACAAAATGTAAGCTGAAAGAATAGAGGATGGAGATAAGATAAAAGTAGTTATCAGATATTGAAGAGAAAATTATTTTTTTTCTTTTGATAGGCCATTCTTTCCTGTCACTTTGTGTGTCTCATAATTTTTTTTTTAAAATTGGACGTTTTGAATATTGTTAAGTGGAAACTGAAAATTGAATTCTTTTCCTTACTCTCTTTTGTTTGTAGTTAATATTGTGGGTTGTTAGTGCTATTAAGAAAAAGATAATTATCTTCCTTTTATTTTGCTCTGTGCTGGAGAATTCTTCAATACTTAGGCTGTTTATATCTCTGCCATAGCTTTTACTTCTACTATTGTAGAACCTAAAGGTCAGCTACAAATGAAATCTTAAAGTCTTTGTAAGCCTTTTCTGAATGTGTGACGTGCCCTGGGCATACATGTGGCTTTCTGGATTACCCATTATCCACCGTATACCCACAATTGCCTTCTTTCCCCATATCTTCCTTGCCAGGCTTCTATATCTGTCTGTTGCTTGTGTCAAGTGTTCTCTTGCTCCAGACTGCTGCAGGTAATATGTGTGACTTTAAATGCTCTTAGCAAAAGTGTCCTAACTCTTGAGACGTTATGAGTTGGGTAAAGCAAAGGGAATTCTTTGGGTCTATCCTTGACGGAGCTGCCAGTCAGGTTTAGACTCACAGTTCTTTGAGAATAAGGTCCTTAGTGCTCCCTTTGGAACTAGCAGCCTTCACCATGGTGCAGGCTGGAGTCCTTGTAACTACTGAAGTCTGGGCTGCGGAGATTGAAGGTGGGATAGTGCTTCTCACCACAAAACGATAACTTCTTTTTAACCAAGTCTTCCTTTGTTTATTGTACATTTTTTACTTTATTTCAGAAATTTTCAGAAGTTAATGTGCCAGTTTTTCCAGATCATTAGTGTGTTTGTTTCTTTCTGTCTCTCTCTCTTTTTTTTTTAGGAGGACATAACTGCCCAGTCTGCTGTTTTTTGGTGACATCATTTCCAACATTCTTTTTCAAAGGAAGATGTTGTAACTGATTTCACTTGAAAATAGAAACTGGAAGTGAAAATATATTTAAGCCTGATTTTAATAACTAAAAATTGTGTGCTGAATACTTAGCCTCTTACTTAGACAATAATGTCTTCTAAATTTTACCTGTGAAACCTTACATATTTTCTAAGTGATAAAAGAAGAAAAAGTAAGGCAACCAAGGGATATAAACAAGAAGGAGGAAATGTTTTCTTTGGCTTTGTGATCATTGCTGGAATATTAAAAGTTATATAGCATTAAGAGCAATTCATTGCTGAAAGAGAAAAGTGGATTATGGTAGTAGAAAGTCTGGCTTACAACCTGATGGTGGACCATGAATTCGTGAAGTCCTCCTGCAAGCTTGCTTCCTTCCCTCTTCCTCTCATTCGGCCATCTTTTCATTCCATGTTAAATATTGAATAATTTGCATAGGTTTGTCAGTGTGCCAGTAATCCGGATAAGGTTGATAGATAAGAAACGGTCCTTACCCTTACAAAGCTTACTGTAAAGTGAGGGTTAGAAAAAAATTTGTAAACATCTGGGATATACTGAAATGATTGTGGTGATTTGGATAGGTTGTAATGAGAGTTCAGGGAAAGGCTCTGTTTGTAGTTAGTAGGAGGACTTTCTGCATTAAGTGCTATTTAAACTGATATTTGGAGGCTTCAGTTCATTTCAGTCACTCAGTCATGTCCGACTCTTTGCAACCCCATGGACCACAGCACACCAGGCTTCCCTGTCTATCACCAACTCCCGGAGCTTACTCAAGCTCATGTCCATCGAGTCAGTGATGCCATCCAACCATCTGTCTCATCCTCTTTTGTCCCCTTCTCCTGCCTTCAATCTTTCCCAGCATCGGGGTCTTTTCTAAGGAGTCAGTTCTTCGCATCAGGTGGGCAAAGTATTGGAGTTTCAGTATTTCAGTTTCAACATCAGTCCTTCCAATGAATATTCAGGACTGATTTCCTTTAGGATTGACTCCAACACTCACATCCGTACATGACTACTGGAAAAACCATAGCTTTGACTAGACAGACCTTTGTTGGCAAAGTAATGTCTCTGCTTTTCAATATGCTGTCTAGATTGGTCATTTGGAGGCTTAATGCAAGTTAAAATTAGAAGTTGGGAGAGAGCCCTATCTCATGAATAGGCAATAACATTAAAAAGAGTTTTAAAGGATTCCCTGGTGGTCCGGTGTTTAAGAATGTGCCTTGTAATGCAGGGGACATGGTTTCTTTCAATTCCCAACTGGGGAACTAAGATACCACATGCAATGGGGCAGCTAAGCCCTCCTGCCACAACTGGAGCACGCACGCGCTACAACTAAGACTGGATACAAGCCAAATAAATAAATATTTGTTTTAAAAAGAGTTTTACATGAAATGAGAAATGGCGTTACAGAAATGTTCTTAATGATAGTAGCTAGGGACTGGGAGGAGAAGGCAATGGTACCCCACTCCATACTCTTGCCTGGAAAATCCCATGGACGGAGGAGCCTGGTAGGCTGCAGTCCATGGGGTTGCTAAGAGTCGGACACGACTGAGCAACTTCACTTTCACTTTTCACTTTCATGCATTGGAGAAGGAAATGGCAACCCACTCCAGTGTTCTTGCCTGGAGAATCCCAGTGATGGGGGAGCCTGGTGGGCTGCCGTCTATGGGGTCGCACAGAGTCGGACATGACTGAAGAGACTTAGCAGCAGCAGGGACTGGGAAGTATAGGAAGCTGAATGTGGGATGCTGAATTGGGGCTTTATAAGCAACAGGACTAGAAAAGGTCAGTTTTCATTCCAATCCCAAAGAAAGGCAATGCCAAAGAATGCTCAAACTACTGCACAATTGTATTCATCTCACACACTAGTAAAATAATGCTCAAAATTCTCCAAGCCAGGCTTCAGCAATACGTGAACCATGAACTTCCAAATGTTCAAGCTGGTTTTAGAAAAGGCAGAGGAACCAGAGATCAAATTGCCAACATCCGCTGGATCATGGAAAAAGCAAGAGAGTTCCAGAAAAACATCTATTTCTGCTTTATTGACTATGCCAAAGCCTTTGACTGTGTGGATCAAAATAAACTGTGGAAAATTCTGAAAGAGATGGGGATACCAGACCACCTGACCTGCCTCTTGAGAAACCTATATGCAGGTCTAGAAGCAACAGTTAGAACTGGACATGGAACAACAGACTGGTTCCAAATAGGAAAAGGAGTACGTGAAGGCTGTATATTGTCACCCTGCGTATTTAACTTATATGCAGAGTGCATCATGAGCAACGCTGGGCTGGATGAAGCACAACTTGGAATCAAGATTGCCGGGAGAAATATCAATAACCTCAGATATGCAGATGACACCACCCTTATGACAGAAAGTGAAGAACTAAAGAGCCTCTTGATGAAAGTGAAAGTGGAGAGTGAAAAAGTTGGCTTAAAGCTGAAAATTCAGAAAACTAAGACCATGGCATCCGGTCCCATCACTTCATGACAAATAGATGGGGAAACATTGGAAACAGTGGCTGACTTTATTTTTTGGGGCTCCAAAATCACTGCAGATGGTGATTGCAGCCATCAAATTAAAAGACGCTTACTCCTTGGAAGGAAAATTATGACCAACATGGACAGCATATTAAAAAGCAAAGACATTACTTTGTCAGCAGGGGTCTGTCTAGTCAAGGCTATGGTTTTTCCAGTTGTCATGTATGGATGTGAGAGTTGGAGTATAAAGAAAACTGAGCACCGAAGAATTGATGGTTTTGAACTGTGGTGTTGGAGAAGACTCTTGCAAGTCCCTTGGACTGCAAGGAGATCCAACCAGTCCATCCCAAAGGAGATCAGTCCTGGGTGTTCATTGGAAGGACTGATGTTGAAGCTGAAACTCCAATACTTTGGCCACCTGATGTGAAGAACTGACCCTGATGCTGGGAAAGATTGAGCACAGGAGAAAAAGGAGACAACAGAGGATGAGATGGTTGGATGGCATCACGGACTCAATGGATATGAATTTAGGTAGACTCCAGGAGTTGGTAATGGACAGGGAGCCCTGGTGTGCTGTGGTTCATAGGGTCGCAAAGAGTCGGACACGACTGAGCGACTGAACTGAAGCAATGTTATCTAGCTTAGAGTTTATCCACAGAGTTGCAAAGAAATCCAACAGGTTAATGATTATCCAGTTTGATCTAATTAACATAAACTGAATTATTCTTACGATCCTAACTAATAATCTTTCAAAATAAAGATATTTAAGACTCAATACTTAAAAAATAAAAGATACTTGAATTGCTAGTTATTATAAACCATAGAACTTTTAGAAGATAGTACATTTCCATGTCATGATTTTATATTCTAAATTTTTATACAATAATTTTTATGCTTTAATGTAAACACAATTTAGTTAACTAAAAAAGAATATTTTGTTTATTTTCTTAGTTATTTATTTTTTTATTGCCAATATTCATGTAATTGGGCCTTCAGTTTTCTTTACTGTGATTTACTATCTCTGAATGTTTCATTTCTTACCCACAGAAATCATTTTGTCTTTCTTCATTTTACCCATACACCATTCTTCAGTTCAGTTCATTTCAGTTCAGTCGCTCAGTCGTATCCGACTCTTTGCGACCCCATGAATCACAGCACGCCAGGCCTCCCTGTCCATCACCAGCTCCTGGAGTTCACTCAGACTCACATCCATCGAGTCAGTGATGCCATCCAGCCATCTCATCCTCTGTCGTCCTCTTCTCCTCCTGCCCCCAATCCCTCCCAGCATCAGAGTCTTTTCCAATGAGTCAACTCTTCACATGAGGTGGCCAAAGGACTGGAGTTTCAGCTTTAGCATCATTCCTTCCAAAGAAATCCCAGGGCTGATCTCCTTCAGAATGGACTGGTTGGATCTCCTTGCAGTCCAAGGGATTCTCAAGTCTTCTCCAACACCACAGTTCAAAGGCATCAATTCTTCGGCGCTCAGCCTTCTTCACAGTCCAACTCACATCCATACATGACCACTGGAAAAACCCTAGTCTTGACTAGACGGATCTTTGTTGGCAAAGTAACGTCTCTGCTTTTGAATATACTATCTAGGTTGGTCATAACTTTTCTTCCAAGGAGTAAATGTCTTTTAATTTCGTGGCTGCAGTCACCATCTGCAGTGATTTTGGAGCCCAGAAAAATAAAGTCTGACACTGTTTCCACTGTTTCCCCATCTATTTCCCATGAAGTGATGGGACCAGATGCCATGATCTTCGTTTTCTGAATGTTGAGTTTTAAGCCAGCTTTTTCACTCTCCTCTTTCACTTTCATCAAGAGGCTTTTTAGTTCCTCTCACTTTCTGCCATAAGGGTGGTGTCATCTGCAAATCTGAGGTTTTAAGGCACTGATTTTTTTCATAGAGCTACTATGACATGTCCCAGATTTATTTTTTAAGTTTATACCCTTGACTTCATAACACGGCATTTCATTACATTTTTTAGTCTAGATTAGAAGTTTGGATCTGCCACCTAACTCATGTGTGACTTTGTTTATATTGCTTACCCTCATTTATCTTCAGTTTCCTTCTCTGAAGGCAACTATGTCTTTTCCTCATAGTGTTGTTAAAGAATTGTTTAAATAATGAAGACTGATTGTTTCTACTTTTTATTGTGTGTATTCTTTGATAAATACTGAACTATAATATCTCCCTAATGGTGGAATTATAGTTATAAGCAGTTAGCCTCCTTAATACTAATGTGTTAACACTAATGTGTTAAAAATTAATAGGGTTAGAAAGACCATCTGAAAACATACGTCCATTCTGTTATAACGCATATAGTAAATATTGTTACAGTTTCTGGCAGTGAAATCAAGGAGCTGTAACTTTTTTTTTTTGTAATTAAGTGATGTGTAGAAAGGGGCATTTTTTTTTTTTTAATTGTGAAAGATGGAAACTTAGGCTTCACATAATAGCCTGATTGTTAGAATTAAACATTATAATTGTTCATTCCTTTAAAAACAGAGTTTTTTTTTTTTTTTTTACTACTGAGCCCATTTCTGCTACTTATACATTTGATAATGTTTCTTGATTATACTAGATTCTATTTAAGCATTTACAACTAATTAAGGAGATCAGTCTGAAGAATTTGTCAGTGTTCTTCCATTGTAGTGTATGCTAATTTTACGTACGTTTATTCTGAGGCTCACAGAATTAAACTTTGGAATCTACTTTTTTTAGTTCAGTCAGTAAGTTGTCCACGTCATTCTTTTTCAACCTACTTTTTTTCTCTGTATGGTTTGCTTCTTGAGAACCTCTTCTGAGTTACTGATCATAGGTCTACAAGTTGACAGTAGTGACACAAGTCAGTTGGATATATAAATATGAATAAATAAGCAGTTCTTGGTTTGAAGATGGCATAGTTAAAATGTTGCTGGAGTTTGTTTTGCTAGATTGACAAGTAATATCTAAGGGAGTACACAGTCCATAATAATTTATCATTTACCAGAAACATAAAGGTTACACTGGCTGTTTCTTTGTACTTTAGATGTATGTGGTCAGATGACTACTTTTTTTACCTCAAAGTTGGGGTTAGAGAGTAAGTAATATCTAATTTTAACTCCTTGATTGAATGCTCCTGACTTTGTTACTAAGTGCTTATAACCCAGCTACTTTATTTATTTAATCTTCACAACAGGCTATTAGCTAGGAACTTTTATTCCCATATTATAGATGAATTGACTGAGGCTTAGAGATGTAGCATCATTAAAGGTCACATAGCAAGTGAGTGGTACAGCAAAAGTCAGCAAACAGGAAGTCTGAATTCAGAGCCAACCTCTTAACCTTCCTCATAGCTATTTTTGTTAATAAACCAGAAATAGGAGGAGGAGTTGAAATTGTTTGCCATGTAGAAGTAAAACCAAGGTTTAACCAGACAAAATATTTAGTTCAGTAAAAGGTCAGCATAAGGTTATAGTCTCTTATAAAATTGAATTTTGGAGCTGTTACAAAGAAAATAATATATGCAGCATATAATATTTCACAATTTGAGAATACTTTGTTTTTAAACTCTTAATTTTAGAAGGCTTTTAAAATGTTCTTAAATGAGATTTTATTGCTTTTTTGAAGTTTTGTAAAGAAAGACTTAGTGGATTTTGGTCCTGGGTTCTCTATCTACTAGTTTTGTGAAATTTTTTCATGTTGCTTGAACTTTCTGTACCTGTGATTCCTTACCTGTAAAATGAAGATAATAATAGAGTTCTTTGTCAAGCACTTAGAATAGTTCTAAATGACATATGAAGTTCAGTTCAGTTCAGTCGCTCAGTTGTGTCCAACTTTTTGCGACCCCCTGAAGTACAGCATGCCAGCCTTCCCTGTCCATCACCCAGAGCTTACTCAAATTCATGTCCATTGAGTCAGTGATGCCATCTAACCATCTCATCCTCTGTCGTCACCTTCTCCTGCCTTCAATCTTTCCCAGCATGAGGGTCTTTTCCAGTGAGTCAATTCTTTACATCAGGTGGCCAATCAGCTTCTTCATCAGTCCTTCCACTGAATATTCAGGACTGATTTCCTTTAGGATGGACTGGTTGGATCTCCTTGCAGTCCAGGGGCTCTCAAGAGTTTTCTCCAACACCACAGTTCAAAAGCATCAATTCTTTGGTGCTCAGCTTTCTTTATGGTCCAACTCTCCCATCCATACAGTACACGACTCAGTGGACCTTTTTTGGCAAAGTAATGTCTCTGCTTTTTACTATGCTGTCTATGTTGGTCATAGCTTTTCTTCCAAGGAGCAAGCATCTTTTAATTTCATGGCTGCAGTCACCATCTACAGTGATTTTGAAGCCCAAGAAAATAAAGTCTGTCACTATTTCCATTGTTTCCCCATCTATTTGCCATGAAGTGATGGGACTGGATGCCATGATCTTCATTTTTTGAATGTTGAGTTTTAAGCCAGCTTTTCATTCTCCTCTTTCACTTTCATCAAGAGGCTCTTTAGTTGTTTGCTTTCTGGCATAAGGGTGATGTCATTGGCATATCTGAGGTTATTGATATTTCTCCTGTCAATCTTGATTCCAGCTTTTGCTTCATCCAGTCCAGCATTTCTCATCATGTACTCTTCATATAAGTTAAATAAGGTTAAGTAGTGTTGTTATTATTGCAATTATCTTCCCATCTATATTATATTATGTGCTCATCCATCTGTATTAATGAACACCTTTAATGGATGGAAAATTAATTCCACTTCTTGAGTCTAATCTCTAGTCCCTAATCTTATCTTCCTTTATTTCCTCTTTCTCAGCTACTCACTGTTTGTCTTCTTTTATACTTTATATAATTTGTAAGCCAACCTCAACCTTTTTTGGAATAAAATAGAATATATGTAAATATACATTTTTATTTCTAGAACTTAGCACTGTTAGTGCATGAGATTTTTGTGTCCACAGATATATTTCTATTTCTTAGAACAGGAAGTTCTAGTCTTTAATAAATAAAATATCTATTGAATGAGGAAATAAATGACTTCAAATTTGTCACATATTTTGTATATGCCTGTTAGCTTCTGCCTAAATTTCCTATTCTCTAGATCCAAAAGATATCCAAGTTGTTAATATTTTTCTTAAAAGTGGTACTGATTACTGTATAAACTAATTCATGTGTGATTTGACCAGTATAGAATTAAGAGGATCATCATATCTTTTATTCCATGTGTATTTGTCTGTCACGGTACTTAAAGGAGCATTTAGGAGGGACAGCAGTACTTATGACTCACTTAGCATAATGTCACAAGTCAAATATGTTGCCACCTTTCCCAGTTTACATGTTTTTTTTGTTTTTTAAGTACCACTGGATATTAGGTATTTCTCTTTTAAACAATTTTACCATTACTTTTTTCAACATTTATTATAAGTTTGCTAATATAGTTTCTCATTTCTTCATATTCTATACATGGAGATTAGACCCAGTTATTCTTTTTTTGTTACATCTTTTTTGTCAGTCTAGTAATATAAAAGAAAATGAGTTTCCATGCTTTGACATTCATCTTTAGTGATCTGCATCTTCTAGGATTTATCCCTTTTCAGACTCAGTGCCTTTTTTAAGAAGATTTGTCCCGGAACTTACCTCTTAGTCATTTGTTCTACTTTGCTCTATTCTTCTAGATTTGAAATTGCCTTTTCCCATTTGAAAGAAAAAAAAAAATCTCTTAGATAGTTTTATTTCTTACAGTACCTTTCACTTATCTGTAGTGACATTTTTTTAATCAAAATTAGTTTTTGACTAGAAAACTTGAAATTTTTTAGACTCCTAATATGTTTTTGCTAGCTAAATATTTGTTTTGTTGTATATATAACCTCTCATATTATCATTAGTAATTTTTTTCTGTTTCTTTTCAGCTGGTTGGTGGAGAATTTGACTTGGAGATGAACTTTATTATCCAAGATGCTGAGAGCATAACGTGCATGACAGAGCTTTTGGAACACTGTGATGTCACATGTCAAGCAGAAATATGGAGCATGTTTACAGCCATCCTACGAAAAAGTGTTCGGAATTTACAGACTAGTACAGAAGTCGGGCTCATTGAGCAAGTATTGCTGAAAATGAGTGCTGTAGATGACATGATAGCAGGTATGGGATTATCTGATAGGAAAGTATAATTTAAATGTTCATATACTTCTTTTATTCTCTAGTTTAATATACGTTTGTTGAAGCTACTTTGTTTTAAAATAGATAAGTCAAGATGTATTGGAAATGTGCCTTTTATATTAAGAGAAAACCTGAAGAATGAAAGATGATTTCTGTTATTAGACAGATATAATTACTATTTTGGTTTTCCAGGTTTTAGAAAATCTGAGTAATGTGGAATAAGTGCTCTGAGATCTATCAGAAAAAGGAACAGTACCTTTCGATGTAGTACTTAAACTTTTACATAATTAAAATACTACAATACATATTACATTTCTATAAAATTAGTACTTTATTAAAAATTCTCTGAATTCCATCTTCTTCAGTCTGACATTTATGGAACAGGAAATGCTAAAAGCCTTAGGACAAGCATGTTGTGATTTTTGAAAGTGTCAATCTTACTCTGATATTTTCTGGAAGAACTTTTGTCTTAAATGCAGACATTGTGGATTAGACAATTTGAGTGAAATTTCAAGATAAAAGTTTTAATAATTTTGTGTTGTTATGTGTTATTTGAAATAATAATTTTGATATGTGTAATTCTTCATCATCAGTCCTTTACTCACCTGCAAATCCATTTCCCTCTGGTTAAATGCACTTAAGTAAATATTTTGAAAGATGGTACCAGAGCACCAGCTATTCCCAGAAAATAAGGAGTTTGTGATGATTCTCTTAAGCCATGAGTCTTTAGCCTAACTTTCTTCTGACATGAAAAGGTTTCATAATTCTAAAAGTGCTAGTATAATTCCTCACAATATCTGATCATATCTGATCCTTAAAAATAATTCAAACACCAGAAAATCCTCTATAATGTGTTGCTTTATGCATAATTAGTATTAATATCAGTAGAACAAAATATTAAACAGGAAAGAAGGAATGAAGAACAAAGATCAATGCTTTTTAAAATTTAAACAATATTTCACAATTTTGTTTTTCTTATAGAATATGTTAAAATCATTTGTAATTGCTTTCAAGGTGGCATGTATCTCTATTTAGAATAATTTAGCATTCTCTGTCTTGGTTACTGATGGTTAACTTGAAAAATAAGAATCAAAATTAAAAGGTATTTTTGATGGAGATATGGTACCATTTCGCTAAATTTTAGCATTAGCATGAATTTATTTGTATAAACTTCGTGTACACATGTTGTATAGAACATCATTTGATCTTTAAATCCTCATATCTGAGCTTAAACCCTTAAAATTTTTTCCCTTTTCTTTCTTTCTTTTTTGTAAATAAAGTGCACTTTATAGAGTACACTTTAGAGAGTGAGCCACAATTACGAACATACTTCATGAGTACATAATTCATGAGTACTGAAGTAAGGTGATAGTAAGCTTGATATTACCAAGAAGCTCATATCTTCACATTTTCTGTTATATAAAGCCTCTTAGTTCCCTTATCCCTTATTCTCATTAATAGTATGGATAACACAAATTTTTCACTTTTTGTTATTTAAACATTAAAAAAGTGTTAGAAAAATTTCCTCTACCTTACTTTTCAGTAGAGAAATTAGAATCTAGATAACATACTAATGAAGCCCCAGTAACCACCAAAACGCTACTAAGTTTTCATTCTGAGTATTTTGTAACATGCTACATTAAACAAGATTCTTTTCATGTAATAATGTTGAAGGTATCACTAGAAGGTGTTTAAACATCTGTTGTAAATTGATAGTATATTTTCATAGTATTTTTTCTTCTTTAAAAATCTTGTATGAGAAAAGAAGAGTTGTTATAGTGAAATTAATACTTGAGGTGCTTATGTTACCTGTATAATAAATAAGAAATTTTAATAATTATGTAATTAAATGCAAATTTAGTAGATCTTTTTTTGTGACGTATATAGGAGATGAGATAAAGGTTTGGAAATACAATTCTTTTACTGTAGTATGTGTAGACATACCTGAAAGAAATCTTTGATGAAGATTTTGCCTTTTCAGCTAGTTGCTTTAAAATGCTTAATATTAACTTGAGGTTTTAAGGTGCTTGGTTTTTATCTAGAATTTTTTCTTAGAAATAGATCACCTGGCTAATATGTAGTAACTTTGGACATTTTTATTATTTGAATAATGAATGATCTTTCATTAAAAATGTCTCTTTAAAATGGCATGTCCACAGTCACAGTTTTATCATAGAGATTGCTTATTTACAATGGTGTTATGAGTAAGTCAGTTTATTGATGACTTAACCATATTACATTTCTATTTTGAAATACATACATAATAAATATTTTTAAAATCTCAAAGTTCAGCTATTAATCTGTGATATTAAATAATGTATATATCAATAACTAATTATTTCAGTTTATCCTAACCTAAACTATTAATTGATGATAAGCTTCTTATAATGTTTATATGTATTTATTATAACTTGTGTAGTATCTGAATTCTTAGTAAATGCTTTAGAAATTGAGATATGTAGATTTAAATGTTTAATATCTTGCACAGAATGACTCATAAAGGTACTATGACTCACAGTGTATAGAGATGAGAAAGTAATCAGAGACAAGAGATTAAATGTATAATTTTTTTCTTATTATGTAGTGAGCCGTTATGTCTCTTATATGCACATAAATACATTGTCATAATGGATATCACTAGTCAGGGGTTGAAATGGTGCTTCCATTTGGAGACTAGTGGGTAAAAATCAGAGCTCTGAAGACATATTGCCTAGGTTTGAATTTTAACTGTACCACTTACTAGAGTGTGTGCTTTGGCAATGGAATTAAGTTACCTGTGCCTCACTTCCTCATTTTTAGAAGAGGTTAATGATAATACTTAAGCTTGTTACAGGGATTTGTGAAGTTAATGCTTGTAAACCACTTGGAATGATGCCAGGCAAGGAGTGAGTACTCAGAATTGTTGCTGATGGGCAAAGGGATATTTCAAGAATATATTTTATTAAGAGTAGATAATTCCAAAACAAAATGTGGTCAAACATCAGTTTTCATTTGAAAATAACAAATTTACAATGTTAAATCATTGTACCTTTGCATATTTTTGCCTGTCTTTCCCTGCATATAGCAGATTTATGTGTATGTATGTATATTCTGGGAATTTATAAAATCATTTTTTTATGACTTTGCAAAGAGAACTTAATTGAAATCGTAATTCCGGGTGGGGAAAAAAGTCTTTAAAGTATTTTTTTCTTATATGATGATTGATAATTGTTAATTTGAATGGCTATTCATGAGGTTATTTGGCTATAATGGATGCCAATATATATGTAGAAATGACGAGATAACTTTTGCTCTTTCTAAAAGTGTATTACCTTGACAGATGACAGCTTATGACTAGAGTTCAGAATAACTTTATTTTCCTTTGAAGATCTTCTAGTTGATATGTTGGGGGTTCTTGCCAGCTACAGCATCACTGTCAAGGAACTGAAGCTTTTGTTCAGCATGCTTCGAGGAGAAAGTGGAATCTGGGTAAGCTGTGGTCAAAGGGAAAAGTATTCAGTATCAGTGCATTAATACTTAATGTTCAGCAGTTTGTCTCTAGAGAGCTATAAACTTAAATTGGTAATAGAAATTGTTCCTCTTAAATAGTTCAGTAAATGATTTAAAAATAATTTTCTCTCTAGTTAGAAAACAGTCTGATGGTTAAGGTGATATATTAGATATTTTTGTTAAATTTGTACAGTGACATTTCTCTTTTTTGTTTCCTTAGCCAAGGCATGCAGTAAAATTATTATCCGTTCTTAATCAGATGCCACAAAGACATGGTCCTGATACTTTTTTCAATTTCCCTGGTTGTAGTGCTGCGGTAAGTTTTAAATACTTGTTTGTTTTAATTTACTTTAAGTCAATTCTATTATGCCATAATTTACCCACAGTCAATTCAGCAGTTTAAAAAGTACAGTTTGATGAGTTTTGAATAATAATCCCTTCACTGTCACCACAGTCATGATTTAGAACAATTCCATTACTCACCAAAATTTCCTTGTCTGTTTGAAGCCAGTTCCCTCTCCCTGGTCCTCTCCTTTGCAACCTTTGATTTATTTTGTGTTTGTATAATTTTACCTTTTTAAAAATTCATATAAATCAAATCAAATAGTATCTAAGTCTTTTTCTGTCAGCCTTCTTTTACTTAGCTTAATGCTTTTGAGATTATCCATTTTATAATAGATTATCAGGGGTTTATTCTATTCCTTTTATTCCGAGTAGTATTACATTTTATGGATATATACTTCAGTTTTCTATTCACTAGTTGATGGACTTTTGGGTTTTCAGTTTTTGGTTATTATAAGTAAAACTATTAGGTCTTGAATGTAGATCTTTTCCAGGGGTTTTCTTATCTCTTGAGTAAATACATAAGAGTGGGATTGCTGGGTTTCTTATTAAGTGTATATTTCGTTTCATAATAAACATGCAAATTGCTTTCTGTAGTGAAAAACTTTGCATTCTCATAAGCAGTATATGAAAATCTCAGTTGATATGCATCCTGGATATTCAGTTCATTCAGTTCAGTCCTGTCTCTTTAATTGGAGACTTGTAAATGGTAGTATAAAGGTATCTTATTGTAGTTTTAATTTTGTGTTGCCCTTATGGCTGATATTGAGGATTTTTCTTGTATTTATTGGCTATTCTTAAATCTTTTGTAATGTTTATGTTCAAATCTTCTGTTCACTTTAAAAATGTGATTGTTTGTCTTGTTATCTCAAGAGTTCACTATATATCTGGGATATAAGTTAATTTGGAAATGCATTTGTCAAATATTTTCTCCCAATCTGATGCTTGTCTTTTATTTTCTTAACAATATTTCTTGAAGTGCAAAAGATTTTAATTTTGATGAGGTTCAAGTAAAATTTTCTTTTATGTCATATGCTGTCTGTAGTCTAAGAATTGGTATAAATTCTTGGGTCATAGGGTTTTTTCTTTTCTGCATTCTACTGAAAGTTGGTTATATTAGCTCTTATATTTAGGTCTTATGTTAGGATCGCACAAAGATCCCTTTGTGTGAATTTTTTAAAATATGGTGTAAAGGAAGATTGGAAGTTAAGTTCTGTTTGTTTTAACATGTGACTATTAATTATTTCATAACCATTTGTTGAAGCAACAGTTCTTTTCACTTTGGATTATGTTGATACTTTTCTTGAAAACTGGCCATTTTTGTGTGGATCTAGTTCTGAATATTCCAACTCATGAAACACAGTATATTTCTCCCTTTGTTTTATTTTCTTTTGATTTTTCAGCATTTTGTAGTTTTTAGCATGCAAGTATTAAACATTTTTGGTTAAATTCATTCAGAAATATTCCATATTGTTTTGTGTTAATATATAAAAATGCAAAATTTTATTATTGTTTACCTTATATCGTGAGACCTTAATAAACTTACTTACTTGTCCTAGCAAGTTTTAATAGATACCTTTTAATTGCATTTCATACTTTATTACACTGGCTAGGACCTACAGTTAGTAATCATAAGAGTTTTGACTTAGTCTTAGGAAAAGCATTAAATATTTCACCATTGCATATGCTATTAGCATTACATTTTAAGATAATGTCCTTTATCAGGTTGAGGAAATTCACTTCTATTCATATTTGCAGGGCATTTTTTTTTCACCATCAGTATGTTAATATCATTGTTGAATTTTGTAAAATGCTTTTTCTGATTTTATTGAAATGATTATATAGTTCTTCTTCTTAATCTTATAAATGTGGTGAGTTACAGTAACTGATATTTCAGTGTTAAGTCACCTTTGCATTCCTAGGAAAAAATCTATTTGATCGCAGTGTAATGACCTTTTCATACAATACTGGATTTGATTTGCTAATATATTACTAAGAAATTTTAGTTATTTTTATGATTGATTTGAGGATACATTTTTCTTTTCCTGTAAAATCTTTCTCCGTTTGTGATCTTAAGAATCATAAGCTCATTTCCTCGTAAAATGAGTTGGGAAGTATTCATTTCTCTCTATTGAAGAGTTTGTGTAGTATGATAATACTTACTTTTGAATGTGGGCTTCCCAAGTGGTACTAGTGGTGCAGAACCCGTCTGCCAGTGCAGGTGACGTGAGAGACGCACCTTTGATCCCTGGGTCAGAAGGATTCCCTGGAGGAGGGCATGGCAACGCACTCAGCACACTCCAGTATTCTTGCCTGGAGAATCCCATGGACAGAGGAGCGGGCTACAGTCCATAGGGTGGGAAAGAGTCAGACGCGACTGAAGCAACTTAGCACACATGCACACACACACACTCTTGAATGTATGCTAGAATTCACTGTTGAAGCCATCTGGGTCTGGGATTTTGTTTGTGAGAAGGTTTTAAATTACAAATTTCATTTCTATAGATATAGGAAAGTTTTTTGTTTGTTTTGAGTGAACATTGGTAGTTTTGTGTCTTTCAAGTAATTCTTTTGGTTAATTTCAGTTATCAAATATATTGGCATACAATTTTCATCGTATCCTCTTATTATCCTTTTAATGTCTGTAGGATGTGTAGTGATGCCTCCTCTTCCATTCTTGTTACTGTAATTTCCCTCAGTCTGTCTCGCTGGAACGTGAAAGTGAAAGTCACACAGTCATGTCCTGCTCTTTGGGATCCCATGGACTGTAACCTGCTCAGCTCCTCTGTTCATGGAATTCTCCAAGCAAGGGAGTATTGGAATGGGTTGCCATTTCCTTGGATCTTCCTGACCCAGGGATAGAACCCAAGTCTAGCTGGAGGTGTTTCCATTTTGTTCCTCTTTTCAAAGAAATAGCTCTTTCAATGTTCTTGGTTTAATCATCTCAATCTATATGGTAATATTGTAGAGCATATGTGGAATTTTTGGCTAGAAGAACAAATTTTGATTTCTGAATCCTCTAGTTCATTATTGTAGAGGACTAGTCTTTAATGTTTCTTGGCTTACTTTCATGTAAAAGATTAGTACTTTTATAATGGAATAGGGGTTGTGAGCCGGTAATGAAATAATGTACTGTTTAAGCACTATAACGTTGTAAAACATCATGTAAATATTTATTGCTCTTTGGTTATTTTAAGTACTTCAGTGTTCTTGTAATCTCCCATTTTTTTAGCCATTCTCCTAATTTTATATTTTTTCCTGAATATTTTGTTACTAATCTTTTTTTTTAAGTTACAGTTTCACCAACTATGAACAAAACATCGGAACATTTAAAAAAAATTACATGATGGAAGTCAATCATTTTACGTATCTATTTGTTAGAGTGGAACATATATAATCTGCAGAGAAAATACTGTCACTGTCCCTAAGTGGGTGAGGGTTCTCTTAGATATAATAGTTCTGTTCACACACATACATACTTCTAACACACTTTACAGAACTGTTGCTGATCTGATGTCTGATAGGTTTCAGTCTAAGGTATGGGAAAGAAGAGCAAAGTGTTTTGAATGAAATATAAGCAAGTTCCTATTTTATATATAGAATTGACAAAGTTTAGCTAAAGCTAATGAATGACTCTGGTTTAATAAATTGCCTGAATTGCCTTAGTATGGTTGCAGTTCATCATGTTTTTAGCCATTTGGCCATCAATTACCTATCAATATGCAATACATTTTACATACACAGAACACGCACAGAGATAATTTTAATGTCATTCGTAGTATATGTTTGAATTGTTTTTGCTCATGGGATATTGGTTGATTTATACTATCTATTCCATTTTCCTGGTTTTCCGTGCATCACTCATTTTCATAAAGAGTAGTTTGGATCAAGGGTATATTCTGTGTAAAGGAGGAAGTAGGGAAGGAACTGGAACTTTTATAACTATTATTTCATTTGAGTCATACAGTCTGTACAAGATAAGTGACATTACTGCTGTTGTCAGTTAAGGAAACTAAGTAATAAGCCTCCTCAGTGTAAACATTGTTCATAGCCTTAAAGTAGAGTCACAACCTTAAGAATTTGCCTGATCTTAAATCCAGTATTTCATTTAACAACAAATTGGCTAATTATCAAATATGTTATTTCTGCTGTTGAACTGCTGAAAAATTTAGATAGGAGCTGATTTTAAACCCTTCCTATCACAGTGTTTTGATGATCTGTTTCTGAATGAGCATGAACCAGTGGCATTTTAGTAATAAAAAAGTACATAGTGTTTGGACCACTGCTCACATTGGTGCCTTTAGATGATTAAATTCATGATACCATTTACTTTCCCTCCAAAATGACCAAAATAACATATTAGGCCTTCTGAATTGTATTTCACATTGTGGAGATACTTTCTATGAGTTTTGTTGCCTCCATATGAGCAATTTGGTAATATTTACAGAGAGTTAAATGAGTTTTTCAGTGCTTTGTGTGAAGGTGAATGATAAATGTAAGATTACATTTTATATGCCCTGTCACCTTTATGAATATATTGTTTAGATTTGTTTTTCATAATTATTATCTATTTCATGAATTTGCTTAATTTAAGAAATAGTACATTTCTATATTCATTGAAATAGTTAACTGAACACATCCTATCTGAACATCAGAATCTTCTCCATTTGTATTTTTGCGAAATGAGACAGAAATGTAAATTTTGGAGTCAACCAGTCTAGGAGGCAGTGAGGGATACAGATTTCAGAGTTCTGTGGACTCACTGGACACAATGAGAGACCCTATTTATGGATACCAAAATATTGTAGAAGGAAGTATGGAACAAATGTGAAAGCAGCTTAAGTCCATAATCACAGACATAGTCCAAAGGAGATGCCATTATCACCATGGGAAAATGGGTATTTAGGCCTGAATGATTTGGGAGTGAATGAACCTGAGTTCCATATTAGGTGGTCGTCTCACAAAGTTAGCTTTTGTGCCCTGATTAAAGGAGCATGTATGCATTAAAGAGTTGAAAAAAACTAGGGATACAAAGTGTACTTTATGAAAGACTTTGGTTGGTACATAAGTAAGAACAGGAAGTTGAGTCATACCCTGTAGAAATGGGACATTTTGGGTCCCCAAAACATTTTTTCTAGCTGTTACTTATTAAATTTAAGACTATACTTCAGTAAAAGATAATTTTAGAATATACATGTAATAAAAAATAAATTTAAGAGAATGTCCTTGAGTAGAGTTAACCATCTTGTTGAAGAGATTGGCCATAAATAAAGATCCGTATTTATCTATGGAATTATTGTTGCTGTTCAGTCACTAAGTTGTGTCCGGCTCTTTGTGACCCCGGGGACTGTAGCCTGCCAGGCTCCTCTGTCAATGGGATTTTACAGGCAAGAATACTGGAGTGGGTTGCCATTTCCTACTCCAGGGGATCTTTCTGACGCAGGGACTAAACCCGTGTCCTTTGCATCTCCTAAATTGGCAGGTGGATTCTTTACACTAGTGCTACCTGGGAAGCCCCAAAGAATGTTATTATATCATATAATATGGGAAGCAAGACCGAAGACTATTGTCATATCATTATCACTGAAACTTATTATATTTTTCTTTAGTGAGATTTTTCTTTTTTGTGTTGTATTTGGTTCACTGATGTTTGCAACTGAATGTGATTTAGGACTCTTTCCGTCCTACCATTTGGATAGTAACAAATGAGTACCACATGTCTTTTCCATGGTGGAAGAATAGTTCTGGAAAACTTGAAGAGCAGTTCAATTCAATTTCTTTCTTGCATCTCTTAGTTCAATGCATTGTCTAAGTTCTGATGTAGAGCTCAGTAGACCATATGATGAGACTGATGATATATTAATAGAAACTGCTGGGGCCATTGGCTGGAAGTAAGAGATTGCTTGGATATGTGGAGTAATGGGGGAAAAGAGAAAGAGTGAGCTGCCCTCCTGAATGCTTATTAATACTGCTGTGGCAGTGTTGTCATGACTTGCCGTTGCTGATACGGAAGTGCACTTGGTAAGCTGATCATGGCAAGAGTTTGGAAACCATGAATCTAACCCTGTGCCTGTTATGTTCCACAGGCATTATGAACAAATGAGTACATGTAAGTTATTTTTATAATTCTGTAGAATCACCATTCAATGTCCTCAATAAATATTTCTCCTGTTTACCTTGGTACTCTGAAGCAGCTATAGTAGGTGATGTCTGGTTTAGTGAAACTTATGGATGTATCAGTTCAGTTCAGTCGCTCAGTCGTGTCCAACTTCTTGCAACCCCATGAACTGCAGCACGCCATGCCTCCCTGTCCATCACCAACTCCCGGAGTTCACTCAAACTCACGTCCGTGGAGTCGGCGATGCCATCCAGCCATCTCATCCACTTGGCAAGAATTGCATTTTACTAACAAGCAAACAAAAAAATTCAGTAAAACATTTTCCTTTTTTAAAAAGTTAAAAAAGCTATATTGACAAAGTGGACTAATTGCTTAGTATTAAAATCTGAAAGGACATGACATATTTGGAAAACTTGCATTTCATTTTTAAGGTTTCAGTCTTCATTTCAAATAGTATGTTTCCATTTATGTGTTTGTATGTGTGTTTTCCTTTTTTTTTTTTAAATGCAGTAGGCATTTTGCTACTTTGAGATTTTTCAGTGATCACATATTGAATGTTTTCTATGTCTTAAGTCACAATGCTGGGAGTATAAACTGTATTTCTGACTCTTTAGGAACTCTTTGGTATACATAAAAGCACCATGTTACAACAAGCTACTAAGTGCTATGTGCTAGGGACTAACTCCTATGGGAAAACAATGAAACAAGAAACTAGGCTATGGTGAAGTTCAGGAGAGCTTCCCAAGAGAGAATTGTATTAGCCTGGAATTGAGGGGTAATGGTATGGACCTAACAGAAGCAGAAGATATTAAGAAGAGATGGCAAGAATACACAGAAGAACTGTACAAAAAAGATCTTCATGACCCAGATAATCAAGATGGTGTGATCACTGACCTAGAGCCAGACATCCTGGAATGTGAAGTCAAGTGGGCCTTAGAAAGCATCACTACGAACAAAGCTAGTGGAGGTGATGGAATTCCAGTTGAGCTATTTCAAATCCTGAAAGATGATGCTGTGAAAG
>NW_011494628.1:4913510-4945837 GCF_000754665.1 Bison bison bison
AAGTGTGGAAAACTCAGCAGTGGCCACAGGACTGGAAAAGGTCAGTTTTCATTCCAATCCCAAAGAAAGGCAACGCCAAAGAATGCTCAAACTACCGCACAATTGCACTCATCTCACACTCTAGTAAAGTAATGCTCAAAATTCTCCAAGCCAGGCTTCAGCAATATGTGAACTGTGAACTTCCTGATGTTCAAGCTGGTTTTAGAAAAGGCAAAAGAACCAGAGATCAAATTGCCAACATCCACTGGATCATCGAAAAAGCAAGAGAGTTCCAGAAAAACATCTATTTCTGCTTTATTGACTATGCCAAAGCCTTTGACTGTGTGGATCACAGTAAACTGTGGGAAATTCTAAAAGAGATGGGAATACCAGACCACCTGATCTGCCTCTTGAGAAATTTGTATGGAGGTCAGGAAGC
The DNA here is from genome assembly GCF_000754665.1 of Bison bison bison. NCBI lineage: Eukaryota > Metazoa > Chordata > Mammalia > Artiodactyla > Bovidae > Bison > Bison bison. The sequence goes on from NW_011494628.1 coordinate 4,913,929, forward strand.
AACAGTTAGAACTGGACATGGAACAACAGACTGGTTCCAAATAGGAAAAGGAGTACGTCAAGGCTGTATATTGTCACCCTGCTTATTTAACTTATATGCAGAGTACATCATGAGAAACGCTGGACTGGAAGAAACACAAGCTGGAATCAAGATTGCAGGGAGAAATATCAATCACCTCAGATATGCAGATGACACCACCCTTATGACAGAAAGTGAAGAGGAACTAAAAAGCCTCTTGATGAAAGTGAAAGTGGAGAGTGAAAAAGTTGGCTTAAAGCTCAGCATTCAGAAAACAAAGGTCATGGCATCTGGTCCCATCACTTCATGGGAAGTAGATGGGGAAACAGTGGAAACAGTGTCAGACTTTATTTTTCTGGGCTCCAAAATCAGTGCAGATGGTGACTGCAGCCATGAAATTAAAAGACACTTACTCCTTGGAAGGAAAGTTATGACCAACCTAGATAGCATATTCAAAAGCAGACACATTACTTTGCAAACAAAGGTCTGTCTAGTCAAGGCTATGGTTCTTTGTGGTCATGTATGAATGTGAGAGTTGGACTGTGAAGAAGGCTGAGCGCCAAAGAATTGATGCTTTTGAACTGTGGTGTTGGAGAAGACTCTTGAGAGTCCCTTGGACTGCAAGGAGATCCAACCAGTCCATTCTGAAGGAGATCAGCCCTGGGATTTCTTTGGAAGGAATGATGCTAAAGCTGAAACTCCAGTACTTTGGGCACCTCATGCAAAGAGTTGACTTGTTGGAAAAGGCTCTGATGCTGGGAGGGATTAGGGACAGGAGGAGAAGGGGACAACAGAGGATGAGATGGCTGGATGGCATCACTGACTGGATGGACGTGAGTCTGGGTGAACTCCGGGAGCTGGTGATGGATAGGGAGGCCTGGCGTGCTGTGATTCATGGGGTTGCAAAGAGTCGGACACGACTGAGCGACTGAACTGACTAAACTGACTGACTGGGATCTTATTGGAGGCTGTGTTTCGGGCAGAAGTAGCACCATGTACAAACTTGGGAACAGGTAACAGATCAGAACATGTAACTGTTGGAACAGCTGGTATGTTCAGATATATTTTGGGATGTAAGGTAAGGCACTAGAAGAGAATAAGATTGAAAGGATTTGTTGGAGCCAGTGTGTAAAGAGCCTTGTGTAACCTTAAGAAACTTAGAATTTATTTTATATGCAGAGGATATTTAATATGGAAGCTATGTGTTATATTTGATTGAGTTCATTAGCAGCGATATGAAGGATCTGCTTGGAGGAACATATCAGTAATAAAATAATTAAGGATACTTATCTTTTATGTGAAGGAATTTGGATATCTCATAGGAAGATAAGTGAATCCACTTAGATATTTCTTGACTTCAGGTCAAGTAATATATTGCTTTCTCATTTCTTTTCCCGAGAGTGGCTAGTTGTTGTTTTTTTTTTTTTAGTTACTATTATCAACTGAATACTGTATTATTTCCTTTCCTACTTGTAAGTGGATCTGAGTCCTTTTTGATCATAAATTTCAATGGTTCAGTTTCTGAATGATAAACCTCATGTTCCCCTTCTTTGTTTCATTTCAGTATTAGTGTTATTTCTTAATACTTCTGTTTCTTCAATAGTGATTCCATTAAAATTTCTAACACAATTGTTTTTTGATTGAAAATTCAGCTTTTATCAAGTAAAATATTACTGAAAACCTAATGTAAGCTGAAAACTGAAAATTTTACAGCATATGTGTAAGGGACTGTATATTGGTGAAATTGAAGGAGGTGTTATTGGAGTACAGTTTGAACCATACTATATAACTTAGAGATGAAACTTTATCTATTGACTATTTGAAAGTGTAATGCTTCTATAATGAACAAGGAATATTAATAGATTAGTTTGATAAGATGATAATTTCTATTTTTATATTTGTCCATGATTCTTTGATAATCATACCTTCATTGTGTTTTAATCTGTGAAAGCCATACTTGACCTTAGTTACTGTCACATTTTCTTTAACTGATACTTTTCTATTTTTTATCATTATCTTGTAGGCAATTGCATTGCCTCCTATTGCAAAGTGGCCTTATCAGAATGGCTTCACCCTAAATACTTGGTTTCGTATGGATCCATTAAATAACATTAATGTTGATAAGGATAAACCTTATCTTTATTGGTAAGTGATATATTTAATTTTAGTACTTTTGTCTTAAGCATTTCAATTTTTAAAAATATGTAACAGAGTATCAAGGCAACATAGTATGTAGAATAAGTAAATAAATATGTTAAACCTATGAAGATACAGTTATGTCAGTTTATTTTATTCATTTTTTGCCGTTGATTCTAGGCTATCTGCCCTATTTTTTTTCCCCCTTAATTCCATTTTAAGAATCAAGTGTTACAGACCTTCTGTCTCGAGTCTGCACATATCAATTGAATGTTCTGAGTGAAGATGCTGATCGAGAAGAGAAAATGAAAAACAAACTACTCTCAGATATCTTTCACTTTGCCTTTTCACTTACATGGTTCTGTGAGCATAATTAAGATGTGCTTTGAAATACTGATTTTGATAACCATGTGCTGTTGCTAAGTTGCTTCAGTCGTGTCCGACTATGTGCGACCCCATAGACAGGATCCCACCAGGCTCCCCTGTCTCTGGGATTCTCCACGCAAGAATATTGGAGTGGGTTGCCATGTCCTTCTCCAGTGCGTGGAAGTGAAGCTGCTCAGTCGTGTCCAACTCTTAGTGACCCTATAGACAGCAGCCCACCAGGCTCCGCTGTCCACGGGATTCTCTAGGCAAGAATACTGGAGTGGGTTGCCATTTCCCTCTCCGGATAACCATGTGATGTTATAATTAGATAAGATTGATTATTTAGTAGATAATTAACAGAATGGGTGGATCATCCCAACAGTTCACCTGTAAGACTCAGAACTTGGTCATTTTAGATTACCAATAATGTCAAGTCACAAGAACATCAAACTTTCATTTATTACCTTACTATGTACTAGGCATTATAAGTGCTTACTTGTATTACATCATTTAATGCAGTGCTCTGAAATAAGATTGCCTGAGTTTAAGTCCTGCCTTTACCACTCACTGTTTATCCTGTACTTTGGTGTCTTCAGCTGTAAAATGAGGATAATAATAGTACCTATCATGTAGGATTTAATGGTAGCATAATATTTTATGTGCTTTTTATATATGACTAGTTCAGAAATGTGAGTTTTGAAAAATGTGAGCTATTGATAGGTTGTAGACTCTACTACAGAAAGATTACATGTGGATAGTATGTATGGATAGTATGAGAGAGAGTTTTAACGGACATCTGAAGTTCCAAACATAAATGGGGTTAAACTTCCAAAGATCATTTTGGGAGATCATACTTTTATTGCAGTAATACTGTCATTTGTCAGAACATTTACAGGTTTTTATGTGTGATTGAATTCACAGCTGGACGAGTATTTCTCTGGAAGAAAATAACTCTATCTTAGTCACATCTTTTTTTCTATTTTTCTGTTTTAGACAGTACATGTACTCTTTTGGTTGATTTTGCTTGATTACCTACCTTTTTTTCCAAACTTGGCTCTCACTTTTTCTGTAAATTTGTAAGCTGTTTTCAGAGATAAAGTAAAATTAAAGAGGAAGTTGTTTTTGAAACATTAACTGTGTATATGATTTCTATATATGCTAATCCAGGTGGTCATTGAAAGTTCATGAAATCTACTTGGTAGCCTTTTATTGACCATTAATTTGTTTTTATGTATTTGTGAAATTGAAATGTGAAAATATTCTATAGTCTTCTATTTTCCCAACTTAAATTTCTTCTTTTAGTTCTAAAGTTTTCCTGTTTTAGTCTTTATTGGTACCTGTAATACCCTTTCTACTCTATAGGTATACAAGTTTTATTTTTATAATTGTGTTTTTTATTATTTATATAATAGTAATCTTCAGGTATATTGTTCTTTGTAGCAGAAGATAGTATACTACTTTCAGTTTTCTTTGCAGTTTTCGTACTAGTAAAGGAGTTGGTTACTCTGCTCATTTTGTTGGCAATTGTTTGATCGTTACATCACTGAAGTCCAAAGGAAAAGGTTTTCAGCACTGTGTGAAATATGATTTTCAGCCACGCAAGGTATGTATAAGTAAATCATCTATTGAGAGTAATGCAGTTCACCATTCCCACTATCTTAAAACTTACCTATTTTGACTTCCATAATATTCTCTTTTATTGGTTTTTTCATGACTCCTATCTCTTATCTCTGTCTGCATTTTCTTTCTGCTTTTATGTCTAACTTTTGACATAAAACAGTTTCTTGACCTCTTGCCGTGTCTGATTCTCTCATTCACTCTCTCATTCTCTCTCTTGCTGTGACATTCTTTCAGTGAACACTCAGTGCATATTTACTGACTGTCAGACACTGTTGTAGGCACAGGAGAGATGACAGTGAACAAAACAAACAACACCCTTGCTTTTGTGGATCTTCTTTTTTTTTTTTTTTCAGGGAGTTTTATTCAGTTTCAGGGCATATTCTACCCCATATCCTCAGGAACCCAACCTAACAGATTTGGAACTCATGTAAGGTGGAGGGACTACTTCATTTCTTTTTCTTTGTCTTTTGTTATCCCATGTGTGTTGTGCCACATACTGAAGAAAATACTATTTTGAATGGGGTTTTCAAATATATACCTTTATTTTTTACAGAAGTCTAATAAAAAGTTTTCCCTTATGTAAGGGATAATTTAATTGTTATTTCTATTAAAGAATGACAATTTAGCAATAATTTATTAATATATTAGAAAATAGCTTGAAAGCAATGATTTTAAATAAATTTATACATTAGAAGGGGATTTCTTTTTTTCTGGATACAGATCCCACTAATTTTCATATAAGTCTCATTGACTGTCCTCTAGAAATTCTAATTTATTAGATTTGGGATGAGACCTAGGCAGTATCTGTCAAATGTGCCAAATTATTTTGAATTTTAGTGGGAATTTGTTAGAAATACTGATCTTGGACTTATTTTCATGGCAGGAATATGAGTTTTTAACAAATGCTCTATATGATTTTTCTCATCAGACAGGTTTGAGAAGCAGTGCTTCAAATAGTAGAAATAAGAAAACTTAAGAATCAAATAAAATTACCATTAATTAATAAAAAGCAGTTTAACCTGATTGTTCTCTCTCTCTCTTTTCTCTCTCTTTCTTTGTTTTTACATTGTTGCCTTTTGAAAAATACATTCCTATTTGTAACAAGTCTCTCTCTCTCTCTCTCTCTCTCTCTCTCTATATATATATATATATGTATATGTATATATGTGTGTGTGTGTGTGTATGTACATATATCTTGTAGGATCAGGGAGTGAAGTGGGTCTTGAAAGGCTTTCTGTAAAGATTTTTATAAAATCTTGAAAATCATAAGTATTTGATTTTGTGCTAAGTCACTTCAGTGGTGTACAACTGTTTGCAACCCTATGAAGTGTAGCCTGCCAGGCTCCTCCGTCCATGGGATTGATTCTCCAGGCAAGAATACTGGAGTGGGTTGCCATGACCTTCTCCAGGGGATCTTCCTGACTTAGGTATCAAACCTGTGGCTCTTACATTTCCAACTTTGGCAGGCTGGTTCTTACTGTTACATCAGTCAAGATAACTCCACTCTCTTATTTTTTCCCTTTGTTTAGTTTTTTCAGGTGATACCCTAGCTAAGTTGTTATCCTTCCTCCTAAGAAGTTTAATTAGACTATCAAGAAGTGTTTTCCTAGTGCTATCACTTAACCAGATGTTTGAACTTGTGGAAATGAATGTAAATGATTAGTATATTACCTCATATGTAGTAAGTGCTCAATGCATATTAACTACTATTGATATTTGTGTAAATATCATGTTATATTTTTCTACTGAATTCTTAATATAGGCCTTTTTTATTGTTCCTGTTAGTATCTTTCTTTTATAGTGCTATTTTTGAGTCTCAAACTAAAGGCAGACCTCAGTGTACATTTATAGTATCAGTATACATATACACTCTCCAAGTTTATTCCTGTTTCCTTTAGTCAAAAACTATCAAGTCAAAACTTGGGCTTTTTTTGGTTCAAAAAGTCACTTGTCTGTCATCTGTAGAGTACATCTTGATTTTCCTAAGGAAAGAAGATAGAAAAGTTTATTTTCTTATAAATAAGTATTATTCATTTTGAGATCATTCATTAAATTGTGTATTTATTTATTTATTCACCCATTTAATCATACATGTTGATGTTATGACCAAAAGCAAATTCCAAACTTAATTATCTGGCTAATAATTGGCTAACTTTATTAATTAATTAAGTTGGTTACCACTATCCATTTAAGTGAAAAATTGGAAACCTTTTTAGATTCCCTTTTTAAAATTAGCACCTCCAGTCAGTTTTGTTAGCTACTTCCTGTCCCCCCCTTTTAGAATTACCGATGCCTTTATCTTAATGGCATCACTCACTCGATGGACATGAGTTTGAGCATGCTCAAGGAGATAATAGACAGGGAAGCCTGGCACGCTCCAGTCTGTGGGGTAGCAAAGAGCTGGACACAACTGAGCGTCTGAACAACAACAGCTCTTAGTCCCAACAGTCTCACTTCCTCACTGCTGTCAGTTATGTTCCTAAGCTATGGAGATGATCATTTCACTTTCCTGCCTAAAATTCTTTAGTGATACTGCACTTCAGTTCAGTTCAGTCGCTCAGTTGTGTCCGAGTCTGCAATCCCATGGACTGCAGCACGCCAGGCTTCCCTGTCCATCACCAACTCCCAGAGCCTGCTCAAACTCATGTCCACCGAATCAATGATGCCAACCAACCATCTCATCCTCTGTCGTCCCCTTCTCCTCCTGCCTTCAATCTTTCCCAGCATTAGGGTCTTTTCCAGTGAGTCAGTTCTTCGCATCAGGTGGCCAGTGTATTGGAGCCTGAGCTTCATCCATCAGTCCTTCCAATGAATATTCAGGACTGATTTCCTTTACGATGGACTGGTTGGAGTCTCCTTGCTGTCCAAGTGACTCTCAAGAGTCTTCTCCAACACCACAATTCAAAAGCATCAATTCTTGAGTGCTCAGCTTTCTCTATAGTCCAATTCTCAATCCATACATAACTACTGGAAAAACAATAGCTTTGACTAGATAGACATTTGTTGGCAAAGTAATGTCTGCTTTTTAATATGCTGTCTAGTTTGAACATAACTTTTCTTCCAAGGAGCAAGTATCTTAATTTCATGGCTGCAGTCACCATCTGCAGTAATTTTGGAGCCCCCAAAAATAAAGTCACTGTTTCCATTGTTTCCCCATCTATTTGCCATGAAGTGATGGGACCAGATGCCATGATCTTAGTTTTCTGAATGTTGAGTTTTAAGCTAACTTTTTCACTCTCTTCTTTCACTTTCATCAAGAGGCTCTTTAGTTCTTCTCTTTCTGCCATAAGGGTGGTATAATCTGCATATCTGAGGTGATTGATTTTTCTCCTGGCAATCTTGATTCCAACTTGTGCTTCATCCAGTCCAGCATTTCTCATGATGTACTTTGCATACAAGTTAAATAAGCAGGGTGATGATATACAGTCTTGATGTACTCCTTTCCCGATTTGGAACCAGTCTGTTGTTCCATGCCCAGTTCTTAATGTTGCTTCTTCACCTGCATACAGATTTCTCAGGAGGCAAGTCAGGTGGTCTGGTATTCCCATCTCTCTAAGAATTATCCACAATTTTTTGGTGATCCACACAATCAAAGGCTTTGGCATAGTTAATAAAGCAGAAATAGATGTTTTTCTGGAACTCTCTTGCTTTTTCGATGAGCCAACGGATGTTGGCAATTTGATCTCCGGTTCCTCTGCTTTTTCTAAATCCAGCTTGAACATCTGGAAGTTCACGTTTCACATACTGTTAAAGCCTGGTTGGAGGATTTTGAGCATTACTTTGCTAGCCTGTGAGATGAGTGCAATTGTGTGGTAGTTTGAACATTGTTTGGCATTGCCTTTCTTTGTGATTGGAATGAAAACTGACCTTTTCCAGTTGACCTGACATTTTTTTGTAACTAAGGAAGAATGTCATTTTGTGGTACTTTATTTTGTGAGTTTTTTAGTGCACTATTTTATTTTGTAAATCAAAATGAGGAAAATTAATTTTTGTTCAAAGTATTTCAGGTACCTTGAAATAAATAATATTTTAGTGGTTGAGAATTACTGTTATGGCTTTATAAATATCATACAAAGTAATAAATAATTTTATGTCAAATAATTGAATAGTGTTTTTAAGTAATCTGAAGAACAAAGTTTGTGTTTTATATTTTTATGTTGTGGGGCGGGGGGGGATGAGTCTAAATCCCTCCTTACTGGTGAAAGCAAAATTGTTCAAACATCTGTAAATCATTTGTATTTTTCTGTTGTTTAGAAATAATGTTTACATATTATCTGTAATACACAATTATCTGAAGCAGGCTTCTATCTGAATTAGACTAAGGTTTAGATTCACAAATTGTTAGAGAACTTAAACCATCTCATGTCAGAGTGCTTTTTGTTGACACTAGTAACTATAAAATTAGAGGTCAGTATAAACTTATTTCTTGTTTCTTAATTTATAGTCATACACTGTTTAGTTAGAAAATATAATTACTCCTAGATTTAATAATTCTACATTGTGAAATTGAAATTATCTCAATATTATTATAGCTATTAAAATGGTGTTCCTTTGACAGATTTTGCCTGACTATACAATCCAAAGTAGAATCCTACATTATTCTTTCTCAGTTTACAGTGTCCTTTTCCACCCACAGTCATCATCATGGTTTTATAATTCTGTATTCATTTACTTGTCTAATGTATGGGTCCTTCCACTACTCCCTAAATTCCAGGGAATCTTGAATAAATAAATCTTGACCTAGGATCTAAAACTGTCACTGTGCCTGACACACTGCAAATATTATTAAATGAATGACAACAAATATAATTGTGTTTCCCCAATTTTTGGATCTTGATATAGTGAAAGGAATATCAGCCTAGGGCTCCAAAGGTTCTTGCTCTATTTCCATCATACATTTATTCTCTATAAATCATTTCTTTCATCTGTAAAATGAGAAATGGGAGAGGGAATTTGAAGTATTCATAGTGGATTATCATTAATATTACTTCAAGTAATTTTTTGTAGTGTGGGATAAATGTTATGATTGCCTTTAATCAATAATAACCAAACATTACATATTGATTTCCTTATTTTTCATTTAAGTGGTACATGATCAGCATTGTCCACATTTACAATCGTTGGAGAAACAGTGAAATTCGGTGTTATGTTAATGGACAGCTGGTATCCTATGGTGATATGGCTTGGCATGTTAACACAAATGATGTAAGTTTTTATTTATCTATATTTTAATGTATTTGAGTCTTTGATATATTACTGCTTATAGCATGAATTGAATAATATAATTGTTTGGTAGAAACTAGCTTTATTTTGAAGTTTTTTTCTGTTAAGTGAATTTTGCCTTAATTTTTAATAATGAAATGGCTAAAAGACCTGGCAACCCACTCCAGTGTTCTTGCCTGGAGAATTCCAAGGACAGCGGAGCCTGGTGGGCTGCCGTTTATGGGCTTGCACAGAGTCGGACACGACTGAAGCGACTTAGCAGTGATAAAAAAAAAAGAAAATCGGTTGGGCAGATTATTAAGTTTTAGGTCAAAATTTAAATGCAATATTCTGTTCTTTTCAGAATCTTAAGCATTAAAAGATGTGTCTTATACTTTATTTTGATGTGAAAGGAGTACCTTAAATAGAATCAATATGAATAGTATGTTAATATTGTTTATTAGATAAATGGTGGTAAATACTGTGGAGAAAGGTTAAGTGGGAACAAATATAGAAAGTGTAGGTGTAGGGAAGGGAGATGCCAGATCACCCAGAGATGGCCTTAGTGATGAGACTAGAGAAAGCCATGTGGGTATTTGCAAGAAATATCCCATTCAGTGGAAACGTGAATGCAAAGGCTTTGGGGCAGAAGTGAAAAGTTCATCTTGGTTTTTATATTTCTTTAAAGTTTTTTTTTTTTCTTTAAAGGCTCAAACAAAAAAATCAAAAAAGAATCTGTGACCAAAGCAAGTTGTAGATTGCAAAGTTTGAAAATATTTACTATCTATTCCTTTATAGGAATAGTTTGCTTATTCTGTCCTAGAAACTTATAGTTGGGTCATAGTCAATACATATTTATGAGAATAGTTTTTTTCCAAAATTAGAATATTCAGTAAAATTCTGCTTCATATTTGCCTTCCAGAGGGGACTGTCTTTTTATTGTAGGGTGATTTTGTTGACTGCCATTGACTCTATAGTCATATTTTTAAAAAGAAAGGAAACAAAGACTGATTTTTTAATTATTTGCAATAATATTCCAAGAAATGGAGAGGCCTAGAGAATAACACACACACACATGCACACATACATTATGTAGTCAGTTCTTCAGTTCCTGTACTTTTAATTAACGATTAGGTATTCTATGAGGAGTTTCTCCATTGGACCTCTTTCACAATTTTTTAGTTATATTATTGAGGCATCAAAGGGATGCCATACATATATAATGTCTTCCTCGTAGAATAACCTGTGAGGATGGGTAGTGAATAGTGACTACTTTCGCTGGTCTGGATAGATGGGGCCACGAGTTAGGTGAGATGTACGAATTAGAAGTGGGAAGGATCTTGTTAAATGTGGTTTTTTAGATGCTAAACTCCCCAGATGTAGAGCATTGGATAATACCATCTGCTTTTGTCAGCAGATTTTGATCATTATTGTTTATTTGATTCTGAGTTATACCAATTCATCTAGGAGAAGGAAGTGATTTTTCTTTGTGTCTTTAACTTAGGGTAGAGAAATAGAGAAATATATCCATAATGGAGAAATTAAGTAGAATTTAAAAATTTTGGTCCAGTGTGTTTATGGTTAAATTTGAGAGTCATTCTTTTGATTCAGGTAACTATTTATGGACAATTACAAATCATTATAGTTTAAAAAGTAAGTTATACTTTTGTAAATAAATAGTTTTAAGCTCTTTTGCTTTTAACTGTAGAATTTGGAAAGTTGGTCAAGTGATTATAGAATAGTCATTGTTTGCTTGCCAATAAATATGAAACATTTGACTGATTAACTTTCCCCAAAAAAATCTTTAGGTTTTTTTTTACTATTATTTAAATAATCCATAGAGTCTTAATTGTTGGTTTTTTCTGTTACTATTATTATGCTTTATGGTATTACTTACAATGAAGGCAGATATCCTTAAATATTTTGTCATTGCAAAATAAAACATTGGATTTTTTTTATGACTTTTTAAAAATAGAGCTATGACAAGTGCTTTCTCGGATCTTCAGAAACTGCTGATGCAAATAGGGTATTCTGTGGTCAACTTGGTGCCGTGTATGTGTTCAGTGAAGCCCTCAACCCTGCACAGATATTTGCAATTCATCAGTTAGGACCTGGATATAAGGTAGGAAGATCATCTTATTATAAATTCTGTGGAAAGTTATAGGTGTGAAAGGTGAAATACCATACACAATATAGTATATAATGATAGGTTTTCTTAAATGTGGTTTAAAAGTCATTTCAGTATTTTGGAACTGAGTCATTATTTTGTTTCATTTTGTTTCAAAGGTGTTGTTTTCTCTTTTTAACTATTTTCCCCTTCCCTTCCTGAACATTTTTTTATTCTTTAGAATGTTTTCTAATGATGAAGCCAGAGCTTTTGTTGACATAATTCTTAAATAACTTTTGTAAAACCATATTGCTTAACATGATATTTGAAATCTCAAATTATAAAATATATGAATTATATTATGAACAAATGAAATGTTAGAGATAACCCAAATAGAATAGTTAATGATTTTGAAGGAAAATGATGTAAAAAATTACATGTAGCTGAAACTACTCAGTGTTAGCGTCTATTTTTTTGTTTGTTCTTTGCTGTTGCATGGAAGTGGGCAGAGTAGTGCATATTGTACTTTTGCAAGACTATTTAGTGTGATTTACCATATTTTCTTGTTTTTTTGACTTTAAAAACAAAGATTTATTTAAGCAAGATATTGCTTTCACATATATGAATTCATTCTTAATGGGCAGTACACCTGGCTGGGGAAATATATAAGTTTTGTGTAAGTCACTTTTGGAATTGTGATATCCCAAACTGTATGGAGTTGAGAGAGAATACTACAGTATAATTCAAAGTGTTTATAATTCTGATGATCTTTCATGGAAGAATTGTTTTTCCTTTTTAAAACTTGGTGTTTAAATAATCAGTGTGAAGATTGTGCTATGGGAAAGGGAGTACTAAACATTAAAAATATTTTTCCTTTTGCCTTCGCATTTTTGCATTAGTATTTCTGTTTAAAATTTTATGTTCTATATTGGACATGTAAGTGACAGTTTGAATTTACCCTTATGAAAAGATGTTTCTGCTCCCAGTGATTTTAATAACCATAATAATATTGAATGACAATAGTGCTCTCATTTCTCTGTCAAAGTGACAGTACTTGCTGCCATCTTTTGTCCATTTTATTTGTTTTGCTATCCACAGAAGTGAATTTGTGCTTGTTACAGCCACTTTTTCTTTCATGAGTACTCTGCTGGGTTTGAGTCCTAGTTATGCCATGTGTTGAATTTGCATGGAAATGTTTCTATAATTCAAATTTTTGAGTTAATATGCCACTTGCCTTCCTTTCATACTTCTTTTCCTTATTCCATATAAATATTTGAAGTTGGTTTCTTCAGGCATTAACAGAAGGATATTAAGTCAGGTGACAAACCAGTGAAATATGAATAAAGTAGAAAATAAAATACAGCTATGAAAGCCATAAATCCAGTGTGGTTGCTATAGTGAAACTTCAGAATTGATGGGACCTTATTAGCAGCAAAGGAAAAAAGAAAAGATTAAACATGAGCAGGTATTAACTCTCTCTTTCAGAAAGGAGCAAATATTGTTCTGAACTACTTTACAAACTTAGCAGTTTGTCATGTGGCTCTTTCTTATCACATTATTTTATACCAGCGGTGAAAATAAGTAGTAACTCTGTGTCACTTTGTTCTATATGCAAGTACTCATGTGATAAAGAATATATTCCTTGAACCTTAACGTAACAATAGAGTATATGTCATTATCTGCATCAGAGTCAGAACCTTTAAAAGAGAATGCTTTTCAGGATATCCCTGGTGGTCCAATGGTTAAGACCCTATGCTTCCACTTGCAGGGGGCACAGGTTCAATCCCTGGTCGGGGAATTAAGATCCCACATGCTGTGTGGCATGTACCCCCGACCCCCCAAAAAAAATTCCCAGAATTAAAGTAATGCATTAAGAAAAAGAGAAAGAAAAAGAAAATGCCTTTTGGGCATTTCCTAAAAAAAATTTTAAGTTTTGAAAGTTCCCAGTCTCTAGGCTTAGCCTGTGGGTTTCCTTATTGTTAATGAAGGTTGACTCTTAAGTTCATGGGTGTGTGTACTTCCTCAACTTGTGAATTTAAAAAGTACAATATCATCAGGACAGGCACCTGCGAAAATTTTGACATTGAAACTTTATTTCTGGAAATTTAGAAAATTAAGGAAGGGTACAGAGGATGCAAATGAAGATCAGATTGTGTTACGACAGGGGGCAAAGCTGAGGTGGCTCATACATTATAGTCTCAGTTTCCTTGGTGAATAGGAGGCAAAGTCACTTCCTGAGAGAGAAGGGGTCGTGCGTTGCAGTGGAAATTTTAAGGTATGTCAGTCAGTCAGTTCAGTCGCTCAGTTGTGTCCGACTCTTTGTGACCCCATGGACTGCAGCATGCCAGGCTTCCCTGTCCATCACCAACTCCTGGAGCTTGCTCAAACTCATGTCCATCGAGTCATTAATGACATCTAACCATCTCATCCTCTGTCATCCCCTTCTTCTCCTGCCTTTAGTCTTTTCCAGCATCAGGGTCTTTTCTAAGGAGTCAGTTCTTCACATCAGGTGGCCAGAGTATTAGAGTTTCATCTTCAGCTTCAGAATATTCAGGACTGATTTCCTTTAGGATTGACTGAAAAGATCTCCTGGCCGACCAAGGGACTCTCAAGAGTCTTCTCCAGCACCACAGTTCAAAAGCATCAATTCTTTGGTGCTCAGCCTTCTTTATGGTCCAATTCTCACATCCATACATGACGACTGGAAAAACCATAGCTTTGTCTAGACCAATCCTGGTCAGCAAAGTAATGTCTCTGCTTTTTAATATGCTGTCTAGGTTAGTCATAGCTTTTCTTGCAAGGAGCAAGCATCTTTTAATTTCATAGCTGCAGTCACCATCTGCTGTGATTTTGGAGCCCAAGAATATAAAGCCAGTCATCATTTCCATCGTTTCCCCATCTGTTTGCCATCGAGTGATGGGACCGGATGCCATGGTCTTAATTTTCTGAATGTTGAGTTTTAAGCCAGCTTTTTCACCATTTCACTTTCCTTTTTTCCTTTGCCTTTTGGTTCTCTTCTTTGCTCAGCTATTTGTAAGGCCTCCTCAGACAACCATTTTTCCTTTCTTTTTCTTGCAGATGATTTTGATCACTGCCTCCTGTACAATGGCACGAACCTCTGTCCATAGATCTTCAGGCACTCTATCAGATCAAATCCCTTGAATCTCTTTGTCACTTCCACTGTATAATTGTAAGGGATTTGATTTAGGTCATAACTTGTATGGTCTAGTGGTTCTCTCTACTTTCTTCAATTTAAGTCTGCAGTGTGCAGTAAGGAGTTCATGATCTGAGCTACAGTCAGCAAAAACAAGACTGGGAGCTGACAGTCAGCTCCCAGTCTTGTTTTTGCTGACTGTATAGAGCTTCCCCACCTTCGGCTGCAAACAGTATAATCAATCAGATTTTGGTAGGGTATATTAATTAGTTGGCATTTGGTTTAAATTAAAAATGAAGCTTATATCAGTTATTATATAATAACAATATTTGTATTTTTTTGCCTCAAAATGTCTGCAGAAAAGAGACACCACGGAAAGCATTGTAATAGTCAGACCGTATTGTCTGTGATTTGGAGCTTAATGTAGATAGCATGTCAACATCTGGGCTTTGAAATAAATAAGTTAATTCTCTCCACAAATAATGTCTTCACACCATCTATACCATGAAACCTGTCTCAAGTGATTTTCATCTGTAGATCATTAGAGTGCTAGGTAATTTTCTTTATCTGGAATGCCTGGTTTTAAGCACTGTAACTTGTCAGTGAATATTTTGTACCTGGTTATCTTTGGTAAACAGTAAATGAGGTAGGATATCACTGGTTAATTAAATAAATCATTGTTTGTGAGTAATTCATGGAAGACAGAATTTCTCACTGTAACTTTCTGTAGTTTAGTAAAGTTGTAGCTCATCTGGTAAAGAATCTGTCTGCAGTGCAGGAGATCCCAGTTCAGTTCTTGGGTCGGGAAGATCCTCTGGAGAAGGGATAGGCTACAGACTAGTATTCTTGTGCTTCCCTGGTAAAGAATCTGCCTGCAATTTGGGAGACCTGGGTTCAACCCCTGGGTTGGGAAGATACCCTAGAGAGGGGAAAGGCTACCCACTCCAGTATTTTGGCCTGGAGAATTCTAAGAGTCAGACATGACTAAGCAGCTTTCACTTTTCACTCTGAGTTAGATTGATTTTGGAGCTCCATTTGATTGTGGTTATTGAATTGTTTGCAAGGTTATGGAGTCATCTATAATATAAGATGGCATTTTGACATAAACTTGCAAAACACATGTTTACAAAGTTTAGATATTTTATAATCATTACTGGAGATTTCCTAATTGTGAAATAAACATGTGACAAACAATCTTTATTTGCTGTATATTTCAGTATTTGGTTTTGTGTTCTGTCATTCAAGAAAATGGTAGCATCATGATTTTTAACAGTGTTTTATATTAAGATTAAGATCTAAGTGATAGGGGAAAATGTATAAGACAGCCATCAGAATTAAAAGTCACTTTGGAGATTTTTCAGTACTTGTATGGAAGAGAAAGTTCCTAAGAAACTGATGTTCCCACAGATAACCATATAAAAAGTCTGGATGTAATGCAGAAGACATCAGAGCCTTGGAGACTGAATATAAAGCAGGCAAGTTTTAGAGGAGAGTCAAAACATGGAACCAGGCAGTCAGCATGGGCTAAGTTCGTCATTTTTTATCTTGATAGACAATCTTCCTGGCCAGAAAATATAAGGTAACAAGCATTGGGGTAACTAGCAATACAGGATGAGTAATGGGCCCCTAGAAAAGAGGCAGTCATAAAAGGGTATGAATTCTGTGTTAACAACAACTAAAAGAAAACAGTTGAAGTGTGTGGCTGACCCATGAAACCATGTATGATCATGATAAATGGATACTAGATTGTAAATAACAGTTCAAGAAATGAACTGACATCTGAGATGCCACACATAGAAAAAATGACAGTCTGTAATCATATCTAAAAGAGGAAATGATCCCCTGAAACAAAAGCATCAGGATATTTCAGAATATAGTCTCCACAGAATAATATCCAAAATGTCCAGCATATCATCACAAATTATTCATCCTATGAAAGGTCAGGAAAGTGTGACTTATTTTCAAGGGAAGAGAAAATTAGCACATACCCAACTCCAGGATAACCTAGAATTGTTTAATTATCACATGAGGACTTTTGGGGACTTTTTGTAACTAATAGGGTAAAAAAAAAAGTGCTTGTAATGAATTAATAGGTGGAAATTATCAACTGCAACATACAAATATCAATGGAAATTTTGGAACTGAAAAATACATCTAAGGTAAAAAAGAAATCCAGTCTTTGCCTATTGCCAGAAAGAGAAATGAACATGGACATGAAAGAGATATGAATGAACTTGGATATAGATTGATAGCAACGTTAGAAGAGAGGTAGAAAAGATGGAGGGATCAAGAACCAAAGAGTTGTATGGGTGCAACCTTGAAATCTAGTATGCAAAATGATGAATTAAAAATTCACGTACGAAGGTAAGACAAGAAAAATTTAAACATAAGATTTTTCTCTGCTCTCTGAACTCCTTTCTCCCTTTTAGTATGATTGTGCATCTGCATTATGCATTAACCAGACCTTGCCCATGGCAGAAATACCTGCTCAATTCTAAAGATCAGTTTTTCTTCTTCTGTTGCCAGCTATATAATTCCTTAGAATCCACAAGGAATCACAGGAATCTACTGTAATATCTCTCTACTCCATTTCCATCACTTTTTCCTTTTGAGGATCTGTTTATAGGTAGTTTTTTTTTTTTTTTCTGATCTCATTCTTACTTCCTTTTGCTGTCTTACACATATATTTATGTCCAATACATTTGTAAATTAAATTTTTATAGAAATAAAAACCTCTGAGTAATTGGTACTTAATGTGCCTATGAAGTATGGTTATATAAATTTGCTATGTAAAATAGAGAAACTATTTTTAAACTATAATATTTAAAATGATTTTCCTTTTTAGCCAGTTAGTTTTGGAAGATATATGCATATTCAAAATATGTTACCATTTTTCAAGTTAATTGCATTTCTTTTTTGAAATTGCCTGCAGGGTCAGTTTTTAAGTGACACAAGGAAACAGTTCTCATTACTTTAGAGATAAACTGTATTTTTGATGAAAGATGGTTTTATGATGGCTTCAGGTCTTTTATTTTATTCTTTTTCCCAAAATTAAATCAACCCCTTGAGGATGACAGTTTGCCTTCAGAAATATAATTTAAAATGCTATAGAATTCAGTTGGTAGTGGGAGTGCAAAGCCAACTCCGGAAAGCCCCGAGTCGCATCATCATCTCCCCAAGAACCTCAGCTGCCTCAGCTGGCCCCAGTCATTATTGCAACCATGAGCATCCAGGCCCTGGCACGACCAGCCGTACCACCAGGAGCAGTGGCCCTGGTCACCTTACATCTTCAATAACTGCGCACAGAAGCAGGAATCTCATCACAAGAAGAAATGAATACAGCATTTCAGCAACAAGAAATGAATGAGAGTTGTTCAGACCTCAAGTACTTGCTTTTCAGCCCTTATTTGTTGTTGTTTAGTTGGCTAACTTGTATAACTCTCTTACGTGTAGAACTCTCTTATGACCCTGTAGACTGTAGCTCACCAGTCTCCTCTGTCCATGGGATTTTCCAGGCAAGAGTACTGGAGTGGGTTGCCATCTTTTACCCCATAACCAGATAGTAGAACTATTACCTGCACTACATTACCTGAGCAGGCTCGAGTTTTTATTATCTTTACCTAAAGACTCTTCAGTGATGACAAACATGTTTGTTTTTTGTTGTTGTTGTTTGTTTTTTTAAAGCCTGTTTTTTAAATATACCTTTAAAAGTTTTTCTTTCATATCCATTCAAGTTGAGATTTTTAAGAACCTCATTTTCAGTTTGTAATAAAAGTTTACGATGTGATTTTTTTCCAAAAATGTCCACAAATTGCAAGCACCTGTTAATTAAGGTCTTTTAAAAACTCTTTAGATTCTGCAAATATTTTTAAAACCCTAGATATAATGAATATTTTGAGTATTGGAATATATGTGTAAGTAGTTCTGAGAGAACTCTTTTGCAAAATACAACACTCATTTGGTCATATTTGTTAAGGTGTATTTGCTTTAAAATACCAGGCATATTACTTAATAGCTATAGTATATTTAGAATGCTAGAATTTCCATGAATGGAAAGAAAACTATTCTGTATGTTCTTCCAAAGTTCTAGTTTTATTCCTTCAGTGCAATGCCTTCAGCAGAATCTTATTTCCCATAGTCAAATAATTGTTACCCATTGGTCATAAAATGGTTAATTTCTACCAGATTTTTATCTAGTTAATGTACTAACAACTTTCTCCTCTGCCAACTCTGATTAATAAAGCTACCTAATGTTCTCTCAAGGGAAATAATATAATCTAATGTCATTCCTCATTGTTCAGAGATGTCCAATTACTATTTTTTAAAGTGTCATTATAAGGTTAGAGATTTAAGTGTATTTGAGGTGTTTCAACCAATTGTAGTTACTGTGTTTTTCTTTAAGAAGTTCAGATTGCTCCAAATCTGGGCAATTCATATCCCTTCTAGTTGGTCCCTTAGTCCTTTTGACATGACTCTAGTCTTTCATAACATCCTTACTATTTCCTATGACGACATGTCTGGCTCATCCTGAACGTTTTATTGTTTCAACCCTGAAGTCAATCGTTACTCCAGGAATCCCTAGTTTTTATTAATGGGAAATGTAAAATTTGTCTTGACCTCTTAGTTAAATATGTATCTCTTTTCTTCCACTTCGAGAGTTCTTGTGGCAAGTACACATATTGTTATAGAATTAGAAAAGCCCATAATTACACAAGTAACAGTCTAAGAATAGCTATGCCAACACTATTCTACTAATAACTGAAAACACTTAACCTTGTTTTGCATATACTCTCTCTATTCTCCTTGCCATTTTTAAATTTTGAGGTATATTATGGGCTGACTTGTGGTTCCCCCAAAATTCATATGTTTAAATTCCAACTCCCAGTATCAGAATGTGTCTATATTTGGAGATAGGGTCTTTAAAGAGGTAAAGTTAAATGCAGTCATTAGGGTGGGTCCTGATACAATATGAATATTGTGCTTATAAGCAAAGGAACTTAGGATATAGACACTCACAGAATACCACGTTAAGGCATAGGAAGGAAAGTGGGCCATTTACAAGCCAAGGAGAGAGGTTTGGGAGAGGATTCAGAAGAAACCAACCCTGCTAACACTTTGAACTTGGATTTCTAGCCTCCAGAATTGTGAGAAAATAAGTTTTTGTTGTTTAGGCTACTCAGACTTTGGTGTTTTGTTATGACAGTCCTAGAAAACTAAATATAAGAGATTAGCTACATTGTGAGTCATGTAGTTATTACATATTATTGTTGTTGTTGTCCAGTTGCTCAGTCATGTCCAACTCTTTGCAACCCCATGGACCGCAGCATGCCAGGCTTCCCTGCCCTTCACCATCTCCTGGAGCTTGCTCAAACTTATACCATCGAGTTGGTGATGCCATCCTACCCTCTCATCCTCTGCCGCCCCCTTCTGCCTTCCATCTTTCCCAGCACTGGACTCTTCTGATGAGTCAGCTCTTGGCATCACATGGCCAAAATATTGGAGTTTCAACTTCAACATCAGTCCTTCCAGTGAATATTCAGGACTGATTTCTTTTAGAATGGACTGGTTGGATCTCCTTGCAGTCCAAGGGACTCTCAAGAGTTTTCTCCAACACCGCAGTTCAAAAGCATCAATTCTTTGGCACTCAGCCTTCTTTATGGTCCAACTCTCACATCCAGACATGACTACTGGAAAAACCATAGCTTTGACTAGATGGACCTTTGTTGGCTAAGTAATGTCTCTGCTTTTTAATATACTGTCTAGGTTGGTCATAGCTTTTCTTCCAAGGAGTAAGCGTCTTTTAATTTCATGGCTGCAGTCACCATCTGCAGTGATTTTGGAGCCCAAGAAAAGTCTGTCACTGTTTCCATGGTTTCCCCATCTATTTGCTATGAAGTGATGGGACCATATGCCACGATCTTCATTTTTGGAATGTTGAGTTTCAAGCCAGTTAAAGACTCTAGTTCCCCTTTGCTTTCTGCCATAATGGTGGTATCATCTGTGTATCTGAGGTTATTGCTATTTCTCTCAGAAATCTTGATTACAGCTTGTGCTTCATCCAGCTTTTGCATCATCATTTCATATGATGTCCTCTGCATATATGTTAAATAAGCAGGGTGAAAATATACAGCCTTGATGTATTACATATTATTCTCCTTCTTTTTAAATTCTTAGTCATAGTTTTATAAGTATATATTTGATATTCATCACAGTCCTTACATTGATCTGCTTGCCTGTGCTGTGCTGTGTCGCTTAGTCATGTCCAACTCTTTGGAACCCCATGGACTGTAGCCCGCCAGGCTCCTCTGTCCCTGGGGATTCTCCAGGCAACAATAATGGAGTGGGTTGCTGTGCCCTCCTCCAAGTGTTCTTCCCAGCCCCGGGATCGAACCCTGGTCTCCGGCACTGCAGGTGGATTCTGTACTGTCTGAGCCACCAGGGGAGCCCATTCTGTTTTACCTATCTGAAGCTAATTATATAGCTTATTCCTCAGGAAGGACTCAGAATAATGTTTTTGAGAGCTACATTTCCGTGTTAGTTTATCAAGAGCCATTATGTTTGATAGCCATTTGCTTGGCTATATCTAGACTGACATTTCTTTGTACCACTCAAACATGTTACTGATTTTCTTCTGGCTTAAAGTGTTTTGTTCAAAGGACTATTTCTTTTTAACTTCTTCCTTTGAATTCAGCAATTTTGCTGGATATGTCTTGGCTATCCTGAGTTGATTTCTTAGTTAAGTGATATGCACTTTCAGTATGCAGTTTTGCATGTTTTTGTATTACAAGGAATTTTTGATACTATTTACTGTTTGTTCTATTTCATTGCTTTTGTTTTCTTCAGAGACTTGACTATACTTGTTTGGTTTACTTTGCTTATCTTTAATATTTGTCACTATCTCTTGAATTTTCATCCTTTTTTCTTTCTCATTCTTAAACTTGAAAAGAAAGTGAAACTTATAGAAAAATTACAAGCACAGTAGTAAGATAAATTTCTCCCCTGAACCATTTAAAAGTATTGCAGACATAATGCCCTGTCTTCCCTGACTATTGTGTTTATACAAACAAGACCATTCTTTTACAGGATTTCTAACATCAGTGTGTTACTACCATTTAATTCACAGACCCCGTTAGAATTTTGCTAATTGACCCATAATGCCCTTTATAGGAAAATTATCTAGTTCACAGCGGTTATATATAATGTATCTTTTGTCTGCTCAATAAAACAGTTTCTTAGTCTTTGTCTCCCATACCTGGATAACTCTGTTGGGTGAACACCCTCCTCCCCTCTATAGGACTTTGACACCATGATGCTTCCTTGTGTGGTTATGCTCCTGACTTTGCTCAGGGCTCTGCTATGCTTCTGGCCACTGCAACTCCTCATCTTTCCTCCTAGTGCCAACTCCTTCCTTGTTTAGCCCTTCCTGTTAGCTTTATGAATTTTCCGGAAGGCAGGGAAAATAGCAAGAGGAAAAGAGCTCCATTTAAAAATTTTTATTTTTATTTTTGTTGAACACCCAAAACATTTTATGTTGGGGTATAGCCAATTAAAAATGTTGTGACAGTTTCAGATGAATAGTGAAGGGACTCAGCCATACATATACCTGTAGCTGTTCTCCTCCAAAACCACCTCCCATGCAGGCTGGAACATTATATTGAGCAGAGTTCCATGTGCTATACAATAGGTTTTTGTTGGTTATACATTTTAAATACAACAGTGTACACACATGACCTTCCCAAAGTCCTTAACTATCCCTTCCTCCGGCATTCATGAGTTTGTTTTTATTTGTGTAACAGCTTTACTGAGGTATAATTTACATATATGCAATTCACTTGCTTAAAAACTGAATTATCCGGTGGTTTTAGTAATGCAGCTATCAACATAGGGGATTTTAGAGCATTTTACCATCTCAGAAAGAAACGTTGTACCCTTTAGCTCTCACCTTTTTATTCTCTCAGTCTTCCTCATTCCTAAGCAGTCACTCTATAGATTTGCCTATTCTGGGCATTTCATGTAAATTTTGAAATTGGGAAATGCTGGATCTCTGTCATTTCCACATGAATTTTAGGATCAGCTTGTCAATTTCTGGGGTCAAAAATAACAAAACAGTAACAACAAAACCCAGTTGGGATTTTGTGGAGATACTATTGAATCTTCAGATCAATTAAGGGACATTTACTAACTACACAATAGTAAGTCTTTCAATCCTTGAACATGTATGGCTTTAGATTTATTTGTCTTAATAATTTCTTTCAAAGATGTTTTGTACTTTTTCAGTTCAGTCAGTTCAGTCACTCAGTCATGTCTGCCTCTTTGCGACCCCATTGACTGCAGCACGCCAGGCCTCCCTGTCCATCACCAACTCTCAGAGTTTACTCAGACTCATGTCCATTGAGTCAGTGATGCCATCCAACCATCTAATGCTCTGTTGTCCCCTTCTCCTCCCACCTTCAATCTTGCCCAGCATCAGAATCTTTTCAAATGAGTCAGCTCTTCGCATCAGGTGGCCAAAGTATTGGTGTTTCAGCTTCAGCATCAGTCCTTCCAGTGAACACTCAGGACTGATCTCCTTTAGGGTGGACTGGTTGTATCTGCTTGCAGTCCAAGGGACACTCAAGAGTCTTCTCCAACACCACAGTTCAAATGCGTCAATTCTTCAGCACTCATCTTTCTTTATAGTCCAACTCTTACATCCATACATGACTACTGGAAAAACCATAGCCTTGACTAGACGGACCTTTGTTGGCTAAGTAATGTCTCTGCTTTTTAATATGCTGTCAAGTTTGATCATAACTTTTCTTCCAAGGAGCAAGTGTCTTTTAATTTCATGGCTGCAGTCACCATCTGCAGGGATTTTGGAACCCAAGAAAGTAAAGTCTGCAACTGTTTCCACTGTTTACCCATCTATTAGCCATGAAGTGATGGGGTCAGGTGCCATGACCTTAAGTTTTCTGAATGTTGAGCTTTAAGCCAACTTTTTCACTCTCCTCTTTCACTTTCATCAAGAGGGTCTTTAGTTCTTTTTGCCATAAGTCAAATGCCAGAATTCTTGGACTTCTTTTATTAAATGTATTCTCTAGTATTTTATTATTTTGGTGCTGTTGTAAGACAGAGTTATTTTTAAATATTATGTTTGGATTTTCTTTACTAATATATACTGTAGATTTTTGTGTTTCATTTCTGTATACTGCATCTTGCTGAATTTATTCACACTAATAGTTTGTGTTTGTGTGTGTGTGTGTGTATTCTTTAGGATTTTCTATGTACAAAGCTATGTCATCTGCAGATAGAGATACATTTACTTCTTACTTTCTGAGTGCTTTTTCTTATCTATCTAGAATCTCTAGTATAAGATTGAACATTAGCACAGTTATCTTTGTCTTGTTACTGATATTAGTGGGAAAACTTTCAGTTTTTAGCATTAAATGTGTTGTTATCTGTGAAGTTTCCATTGATGCATTTTATCAGAATGGGATAACTTCATTCTGTTCCTGTTTTGCTGGACAGTTTAAAATAAAAGGTACTGGATTTTGTCAAATACTTCTGTGTTTATTAAGATGATCACCTCTTGAGATGATAATATTAACATATTAAATAGTCTAGGTACAGGTTTGCCACTTTTGATCTTTACAAAGAATCAGCTTTTTTGGTTTTGTTGTATTTTTCTCTGCTGTTTGTTTGTCTTATTCTCTAGTAATTTTTCCTGTAATTCTTAGTCTTTATATTTTTGTTCAAGTCTTCTCTTCTCTGTTGACTTCTGCCTAGTTGTTCTCTCCACTATTCAAGTTGGGAATTGACGTTTTCGTCTGTTACTGTCAACTTTTCTATTTCTTTCTTTTTACCTGTCAAGTTCTTCATGTATTTTGGTGCTTGGTTGTTAGGTCCACATATATTATCATTTTCCTAATGGTTTGACTCTTTTATTATTATTAAATGTTTCTCTATATCTAGTAATATTTTTTTTGAAGTGTTTGTCTCAGATATTAGCACAGTTATTGGAGCTTGTGATTTATTGATAAATTTTCCCTTTCATTTACTTTGAATCCATTTTCAACTTTGAATCTGAAGTATGTCTCCTATAGGCAACACAGTGTAGGTCTTGTTTTATTATCCTGTCTAATAATATTCTCTTTTGATTGTATTGTTTTTCCATTCACGTTTAATTTTACTGATATAGTTGAATTTACATTCATCATTTTATTTGTTACCTATGCATTATGTTCTTTTGATTCCTTTATTCCTTCTTTACTGCTTTATTTTGAATTAAATGATTATTTTTTACTGTAGCATTTTCATTTGTTTTTTCACTTTTTTTTGGCCTTATTTATTTAATGTTTGCTGTAGTACTTGCCACTTAAATTTTAACTTAGAATCAGCTTCAGGTTTATACCAAGTTAATTACTGTGAGATATAGAAATGTTACTTTTATAGGTCTATTGTGTTTTTTGCTTTTTGTGTTAAATTGTTATATGTAGTACATACTACAGTGTTGGTTACAAACCCAACATTACATTATTCTAATTATTATATTATATACTTATATGTCTTTTAAGGAAGTCAAGAAAGGAAAAGTAACTGGTTTATAGATTTTGTTATATTAAGCTCATTTTTTATTTATGATTCCCTCATTTGTTCATTTACTACCTGAACTTACTTCGTTAGCTCAATATGGCTTTTTCCACCCTCCTCCTTTGTGTTGTTATTAGCAAATGCATTACATTTTTATGTTATAGGCAAAAGCGTACATAATGTGTATATATTTTATAAAATTGCTTTGAAATCAATTAAGAGGGAATAAAGGAGAATAAATATACATTTTTACCATCTTTTATAACTTCATGACTACTTGATGCTCATTGTTTTTCATGTCAATTCAAATTGCTGTCTGAGCTCTTTACTTTTAGCTTGAAAGACTTTCTTTGTTATTTCTTGTGTTTATGTAATTCATGAAATTAAAGGACGCTTGCTCCTTGGAAGAAAAGCTATGACCAACTTAGCATATTAAAAAGCAGAGATACTACTTTGACGACAGAGGTCCATCTATTCAAAGCTTTGGTTTTTCTAGTAGTCATGTATGGATGTGAGAATTGAACCATAAAGAAAGCTGAGTGCTGAAGAATTGATGCTTTTGAACTGTGGTGTTGGAGAAGACTCTTGAGAGTCTCTTGGACTGCAAAGAGATCCAACCAGTCAATCCCAACGGAAATCAGTCCTGAATATTCATTGGAAAGACTGATGTTGAAGCTGAAACTCCAATACTTTGGCCACCTGATGCGAAGAACTGACTCATTGGAAAAGATCCTGATGCTGGGAAAGATTGAAGGTAGGAGGAGAAGAGGATGACAGAGCATTAGATGGTTGGATGGTATCACCTAGTCGACGGACATGATTTGAGCAAGCTCCGGCGGTTGGTGACGGATAGGGAAGCCTGGCGTGCTGCAGTTTTTGTGGTCGCAAAGAGTCTGACATGACTGAGCGACTGAACTGAACTTAGATCAGCTAATAGCCCTTTATATCAGTTTTTATTTACTTGGGCATGTATCTTGTTTTCCTTTTAGATTGCTGGATATAAATTCTTGGTTGATTTTTATTTTTTTCCTTTGAATACTTTGAATGTTTTATTCCTCTGTGTTCTGGCCTCCATTTTTTCAGATGAGAAGTAAATAGTCATTTTTCTCTTGCTGCTTTTAAGATTTTCTCCTTGTGTTTCAGCATTACTATGTACGACTTTTCTGTTAGCAGATTTCCTTGCTTTAATTCTTCTTCAAGTTCATCGGCTTGCTGAATGAGTAATACAGTGCTTTTCAATAAATTGATAACTTCTATCCATTAAGGTTTTGAATATTTGCCTCTCTTTTCTCTTTCTTGTCTACCTCTGATATTCTCTTTCTTTATATGTTCATACACTTGTTTCCTCCATTTTTTCTGAGACTTTGATCATTCTTCAGTATTTTTCATCTCTGATTTTTGGATTGCATAATCAGTATTTATATTTGCTAATTCTTCTGATTTTTCACATCTACTGTTCACACCCTCTGTAGAATTTTTCAATTCAGTTATACTTTTCAACTCCAGAATTTCTATTTGGATTGTTTTTATAGTATCTTTCTCTCTTTTAAGAAATAATGTTAAATTTTAATTATATTACTATTTTAAAATACAAATTTTACTGTTATTTTAATAAAATACTAATTTTATTAATTTTTTCCAGTTTTATATAGAAGTATTTGGCATACATCACTGAGTAAGTTTCAGGCATACATCATGGTGATTTGATTAAATAGACTGTGAAATTACTATTATAATAGATTCAGCTAGTATCCATATTCTGATACAGATATGATATAAAAAAAAGAAAAAAGACAAAAAATTTCCTGTGATTAGAACCCTTAAAATTTATTCACTTCACTTTCCTATGTAGCATTATCTATCTCTTAATTGATACCGTCTGTTTAATGTGACCTTTTCATAACTGTATTTACTTCTCTGATTGTGGTTTCCTTTAGTTCTTTGAACATATTTTTAATGGCTTCTTTGAAATCTTTTTCTGTTAAATCTGACATCTGGGCTGTTCTCACAAGCCGTTTCTGTTGCCTGCTTCTTTTTCCATATATGTGTCATATTTTCCTCTTTCTTTCTCTCTCTCTTGATGTTTGGTTGGAAAGCAGACATTTTTAGGTAATATATTGTTGCATGTCTGGGTACTAGAGCCTTGTTCACATTCTGTGGCTTGTTTGTTTATTGACTACATGGATTACTTTAGTATCATTTTCAATTTTCTTCTTCTTTTTTTTTAATTTAATTTAATTTTATTTTTTAACTTTACAATCCTGTATTCGTTTTGCCATACATCGAAATGAGTCCGCCACAGGTATACATGTGTTCCCCATCCTGAACCCTCCTCCCTCCTCCCTCCCCATACCATCCCTTTGGGTCGTCCCAGTGCACCAGCCCCAAGCATCCAGTATCGTGCATAGAACCTGGACTGGCTACTTGTTTCATATATGATATTATACATGTTTCAGTGCCATTCTCCCAAATCATCCCACCCTCTCCCTCTCCCACAGAGTCCAAAAGACTGTTGTATACATTCAATCTTCTTCTTTTAATTTTCTCTTCAGTATTTGTAAGAACTCACCATTGAAGTTCCAGCCTACAGTGTTCTCTGTATAGAAATTAAAACATAAATACAGATTTTTAAACAAATGTCAGAGAATTCATATTTTATATTTCTTGGAATGCTTTTTAATTTTACTTTTCAAGGAATATATGCATTTCATTCATATGATTTTAGTCTTTGGAAATTTGCTGAAGTTTGTTTTATGAACCCAATTGTGTTCTTTTTGCTAGTCATTCCATGTGTCCTTGAAAAGAATGTATCTTGTCCTCTTTTTTCATGTAATATTCCATACTGAAATATTATACTGAAGTGTTCTATATTTAAGAAAGCTGCATCATATGTCACTCCTTTGAGAATGAAAGTGAAAGTGCAAGTCGCTCAGTCATGTCTGACTCTTTGCGATCCCATAGACTATACAGTCCATGGAATTCTCTAGGCCAGAATACTGGAGTGGGTAGCCTTTCCTTTCTCCAGGGTCTCTTCCCAACCCAGGGATCAAACCCAGCTCTCCTGCATTGCAGGAGGATTCTTTACCATCTGAGCCACAAGGGAATCCCCCTTTGAGAATAATTAGTGCAAAATGTTCTTGAATGTTTTATTGTTAACATATGTAGCAGTTTTATTGACATATAATTTACAGTTCTCTCCTCTTAAGTATACACATTATTTTATCTATGTTTATAGAGTTGTGCAAACATCACCACAATCCAATTTTAGAACATTACCACCACCCCAGAAAGATCTCACATGCCTATTCACAGTCATTCCTTGTTCTCATCCCCATCCTACTCATATCGTTTTATATAATAATTCTCTTTTTAAAAATGCTTCTTAAACTAATAATGCAATAAATATTTATATTTATGCATAGATCAGCTTATTATTTGACTAGTTGGTAGTGATCTGAATGCCACAAATGGGATTAAGTCAAGACAATTATATTTACATGATTGATTATATGTTTACAGTCATTTAAATTGGATCATATTTTTTAAATATGATACAATTAATTATGATATGAAATTGTTTTGCTGCTATAAGCCAAACTACAAAATAATGATCTTTATATAACAGATTGAAAAAATTAAGACCATTTTTTTCCCAAGTAAGGCTAGGTTTTATTAGACATCTTACATTATATTTCCCCTCCCAAAATTTTATAACTTTCAAGAGACTATATTAAACATTTCTGATTACTTTGTTAGCTCTATGAACAAAATGAAAGTAAAGGTTTATTATCTGATAATGGGATGTACATATATTTCAGCAATGTTAAAATGCAGACATGGAGAAGCTATTTATACATTTGCAGTATTTTGTTTCAGTCATTATTTTTAGAAACCATAGGCTCTGAGTTCATAAGCATCATAGTTATAATGATACCTATGATACATAGGTATTATACATAATTATACTCCCCCAAAAAACAAACAAAAAAGGGAAAGAAGTATCACTAAACTGCTTCACAAAAATTGTTTTTAAAAAGTAGTGATTATGAGCCAGAGTGGAAGTTTTGCATAACTTTTTACTTAAATTTACTTAAATTCATTAAATATTCAGTGCATAACTGTTGCATAACTTTTTACTTAAATTTACTTAAATTCATTAAAAGTTCAGTGTAGGACAAAGGACATGAGTGGTTTCATATCTGTACTTAATGATTCTTACTTGGCACTTACGCTAATTTGATATTTTGTCTTAATTTTAGGATTTGATTGGTTGGGTCATTTTAAGCTATGTTGAAGTACTGTCTTCACTTCATTCATTGAAATATTCTATACTAATCCATTTGCCCTTTTTGTTGGCACAGTTGTGGCTATATAATCTTTTCTTTTCTCTACATTCTTGTTTATCAGGGACTGGTAATCATGATTGTAGGGCATGTGTTGGGCTTCCCAGCTGGCACTAGTGGTAAAGAACCTGCCTGCCAGTGCAGGAGACATAAGAGACGTTGGTTTGGTTCCTGGGTGGGAAGATCCCCAGGAGGAAGAAATGGCAACCCACTCCAGTATTCTTGCCTGGAGAACACCATGGATGAAGGAGCCTGGCAGACTACATACAGTCCATAGGGTCGCAAAGAGTCAGACACGACTAAAGCGACTTAGCATGCATGCATGCAGGGCATGTAGTTGAGTAAAATTAAATAACATATTAAATAGTTGTTTTATTCAATGAACCATTCTAAGCTTTGGAGATTAAAAATGAGTAAGCTTATACTTTATTATGAGAATAATTGTATATGTAAACATTTGTAATTAAAAGTTGGTATGTATACCACAAAGAAAGTATAATGCAGATACTATTAACATTTTGTGGAATGATGATTAATTCCAGCTACAGAAGATTTAGGAACTCCTCATAGAGAAATATATTTTTTAGGGTTCTTGAAAAAATAAATTTAAGAGGCAGAGCAGGACAGTGGGCATGAATGAAGAGATAGAAGCAAGGGATATGTTTATGGATTGTTCCATAATCAGGTGTGACTGCAAAGCAAAATAGAGAGTAGATAGAGTGATTTGTGGTAGAATGTGAGAGTGATTACTGTAAGCTGAAACCAAGTTGATGAAGGCTTTGAATATCAAAATAATTTCCTTTAATGTGGAATTATCAAAAAATCGCTAGCAGGAGAATGGTTTAATCCTATTTATGTATTTGCCTTGAGATGTTTGGAGATATTAGAGTTTGGATGCTAATTTTTTAATGAATTCAGATGGACTATTTATTCATTTTGAAGAGAAAATCATTGTACATTATATAAGTGGAAACATTCTCTTAATTGTATATCAGGAAAAGTGATTCCTTGAATATTGGAATGTCATTACTATGTTAATATCAGCAACATTTGTCACATAATGAGTCTGGGGAAAGGAATAGATTTTGTCATATGTATGTTATCCTAACATAAATTCAATGATAAATGACTATATTTTTGATGCCTGTGAAGGTTTCAGAGATTAGTGTTAGAAAATAACATGCCTCTGCTCATATAATAATTAGATAAACAGTTTTCTTGCATTTAGCAGTGTTGTGACACATTTTCTCATATTCGTGTTAAGTAATTCCAGTTTGATTGATTAAGGTTCTACTCAGTGAAATTTTGCCTAATTAGCAGCTATGTCAGTTACCTGAATTTCACTGTCATCTATATATTATGCCATTACCATAAAGTTTATGGTGAATGTTTTATGAGTAATATTTAAGAAAAATTAACATAGAAGATGTATAGTATTAAGTAGAAAAGGATATAGTGATAATAGCAGCTACCATTTGGCTTTAAAAGTACCAGGTATTGTTTATAGTGCCTTATTTATAGTATTTTGTGTGTTGGGTGTGTAGCAGATGAAAGGCAAATAACTTGTGGGTGGTTTCACAACTGTAGGTGATAGAGTTGAGATTCAGATGCAAGTCTAACTGGTTTTGAAGCTACAGATTTTAACTCCGTTGTACTGTACAGACAATATGATATTCTTTTTTAATTTTTAAAGCTTTTTGTCCAGTTTTATTGAAATGTAATTTATCATAACTTCTCTTAGTTTGGGTTTCCCTGGTGGCACAGTGGTAGAGATTCCACCTGCCAAGCAGAAGATGCGGGTTCGATCCCTGAGTTGGAAAGATCCCTTGGAGAAGGAAATAGCAACCCACTGTAGTATTCTTGCCTGGACAATCCCATGGATGGACAACAGAGCCTGGTGGGCTACAGTCCATGGGGTTGCAAAGAGTGAGACATGACTTAGTGACTAGACAATAACAACAACAAATTTCTTACTTTAATGTGTAGAGCATAATGATTTGACATGTATGTATTGCAAGATTTATCACAGTAAAGATAATTAACAAATCTGTCACCTTTCATAGTTATAATTTTTGTGTGTATTGAGAACTTTTAAAATCTACTCTCAGGAACTTTCAAACATACTGTTATTAACTATAGTCAACATTCTTCTTTTTGTTTGTTTTTTAATTTTTTTTTAATTTTATTTTATTTTTAAACTTTACATAATTGTATTAGTTTTGCCAAATATCAAAATGAATCCGCCACAGGTATACATGTGTTCCCCATCCTGAACCCTCCTCCCTCCTCCCTCCCCATACCATCCCTCTGGGTTGTCCCAGTGAACCAGCCCCAAGCATCCAGTATCGTGCATCGAACCTGGATTGGCATCTCGTTTCATACATGATATTTTAC
>NW_011494628.1:4946113-4951809 GCF_000754665.1 Bison bison bison
ATACTCCATTGTGTATATGTACCATAGCTTTCTTATCCATTCATCTGCTGATGGACATCTAGGTTGCTTCCATGTCCTGGCTATTATAAATAGTGTTGCGATCAACATTGGGTTACACGTGTCTCTTTCCCTTCTGGTTTCCTCAGTGTGTATGCCCAGCAGTGGGATTGCTGGATCATAAGGTATATTGCATACCCAGAACTTATTTATCTTATAACTAGAAGTTTGTACTCTTTGACCACCTTCATCCACTTTCCCATCCCTTACACTTACCTCTTGCAATCACTAGTCAGTTCTCTGTATGTAGGCCTCAATTTTTGATTCTCCGTATGAGTAATGTTTGTCTTTCTCTGACTTATTTCACTTGACTTAATACTCTAAGGGGCTTTCCTGGTGTCTCAGATGGTAAAGAATCTGCCTGCAATGCAGGAGACCTTGATTTGATCTCTGGGTCAGGAAGATCCCCTGGAGAAGGGAATGGCAACCCACTCCAGAATTCTTGCCTTGAGATTTCCATGAACAGAGGAACCATGGTGGACTACAGTCCATGGGGTCGCAAGGAGTCGAAAAAAGTCGGATATGACTGAGCATGGATACACTTTCCCTTTCGATCCCCTAAAGGTCCATCCATGTTGTTGTAAATCGCAAGATTTCCTTCTTTTTTATAGTTGAATAATTCAGTTCATTTCAGTCGTTCAGTTGCGTCCAACTCTTTGCGACCCCATGAAATAATTAATACCATCTTATCTTTATTCATTCATCTATCAATGGGTACTTAGTTTGCTTCCATGTATTGGTTAAAGTAAATAATGTTCGGTGAATGTGGGGCTGTGTATATCTTTTCTAGTTAGTGTTCTTGTTTTCTTTGGATATATATCCAAAAGTGAGGTTGCTGGGCCACATGGAAGTTTTGGTTTTAATTTTTGGAGAAAACTCCATACCAGTTTCTGTAGTGGCTGCAGTAACTCACTCAACAACTCTTAGTGGAGCTTTCGAAGAAAACAAAGATGGCTATTGCAATCTTTACCCAAGATGGGCTGTTTTACAGATAAAATAAATACAATGTCAGAAGTTTAACAGTATGTAATAGTAGATTATAGTTAATTGAATATTTGTAAGCTGTTCTTGAAGCTTGAATTTCCATTGGAAATTCTAGGTGGTATAGCATGGTAAACTAAAAACTGTCTTAAGTATTGGAATCAATAAAGTATGGTTTTCCAACATGAATTTCGGTTACAGGCTGAGACTTTGGTTTATCTTGCTCTTTGAAAAGAATTTCAGGTTCAAATTCTACAAAATTTTAGATACAACAGTGTGTGTGGTCTAAAAACAATTTTCATCTGCTCTTTCCTCAAGAGTTTTACTATCTGTGTTACTTACCTCCTCTCTCCTCCAAAGGGTCAGATGCTCATGTCATTCTGCGTTAAGAACAGTGAATATGACAGCTCATCGGAATTAGGAAGTTGTATAATTTATACCTTCACACTTTGACATGTTAAGAGACAATTTGAGGATTGTGTAACATTTAACATGTTTACATGCTGCCTTTTTAGAGAATTTTTGAAGTACATTTATTTATATTTCTAATTTCTATTTTCTAGATATTTCAAGACTAATTATTTTTGTTCCATAAGCATAGAATTTTATTTAGGAAAATAAATTTTTAAAATATATAAATTTATATTGAAAGCTAGTAAGGGGAGAGTTAACAAATTTGCCGTGTTTTTGCTGGTGTTGCATATATTTTAAGATTAATTTTTAAATTAAAATGCTTGATTATGAGTGAACACTAGGTAGCATGTTGTTTATAATCATTATTATTTCATGCATTTTACTGTTTTGGCAAACATTTATGAGTAAACATTATTTATATTAATTCACATTGGAAGAATGAATATCTGTTGGAGCTGAAAAAAAAAATGAGTCTGTTAGCAATACCGTATTTGAAGGATCCCAATGAAACCAGCAGAAAATCATCTAATGGGCCTATTTGTATTTGATTTATTAGCTAAAGTAGAGTTTTTATATAGATTTGTCAGAATTGCCCATATTTTATATTTAAAAAGCACTAATAAGCAAAGTCTGTAATTAGGAAGCAAAATCTCCTCT
This sequence comes from Bison bison bison, assembly GCF_000754665.1. Lineage (NCBI taxonomy): Eukaryota > Metazoa > Chordata > Mammalia > Artiodactyla > Bovidae > Bison > Bison bison. The sequence goes on from NW_011494628.1 coordinate 4,948,223, forward strand.
AGGAAGCTGTGCTTAAAAGAAAACAAAGCAAAAACAAAAAACCAGAACATCAGAATAATCTCCTCATTGGGTACATGCTTCCTGGGTAAAATGTTTTATAAGATATTTGGGAATAGGGTTAGGATAGACCTACCTTATATTGGGAGAAGGCAATGGCACCCCAGTCCAGTACTCTTGCCTGGAAAATCCCATGGACGCAGAAGCCTGGTAGGCTGCAGTCCATAGGGTCGCTAAGAGTCGGACACGACTGAGCGACTTCACTTTCACTTTTCACTTTGATGCACTGGAGAAGGAAATGGCAACTCACTCCATTGTTCTTGCCTGGAGAATCCCAGGGACGAGGGAGCCTGGTGGGCTGCCATCTATGGGGTCGCACAGAGTCGGACACTACTGAAGCGACTTAGCAGCAGCACCTTATATTGACTTATGCTTCATAATGAACAATAATTCTGGTGACACTTTTAGATATTTCCCACTGGTTCTGGCTACAACAGAATAATTGAGAAATCAGCATTTACCAACGATACTCAAGATAGCTGAAGTATGCACGCCCAGTACATAAGTGTTTGTGCAGAAGAATCTTAATTCTACTCATGATCTCGTCTTTTGTTTGCTGTATAAATCTCTACAAAACTTTTTTCCCCTTTTTTTTAACTTAGAAAAATTAACATACAATTGAAATATATTAGTTTCAGGTGTACAACATGATTGTATATTTTGAGTATATTGCAACATGATCACCACAATAAGTTCTAGTTAACATCCATCATCATAGTTACAAATTTTGTGTGTGTGTAATAAAAACTTAAAAAATTTTTTCTTTTAGCAACTTTAAAATATACCATACACTATCACCCTGCTGTATATTACATTCCTATTTTATAACTGGAAGTTTATTCCTTTTCACCCCTTTCAGCAATTTAGCCACCCCCCCAAATTCGTGAAACTCAAAGTTAAAAAAAAAAACACAAAACACTTAGATCATAGTGTCCAGTCCCAACACTTCATGGCAAGTAGAAGGGGAAACAATGAAAGCAGTGACAGATTTTATTTTGTTGGGCTCCAAAATCACTGCAGACCATGACTTGCAGCTACGACATTAAAAGATGATTGCTGCTTGAAAGGAAAGATATGACAAACCTAGAAAGCACATTAAAAGCAAACATCAGTCTGCTGACAAAGATCCATATAGTCAGGGCTATAGTTTTTCCATTACTCATGTAAGGATGCGAGAGTTGGACCATAAAAAAGGCTGTGCTAAATTGCTTCAGTCATGTCTGACTCTTGGCTACTGTGAACTGTAGCCCTCCAGGCTCCTCTGTCCATGGGATTTTATAGGCAAGAATATGGGAGTGGGTTGCCATTTCCTTCTCTAGGGTATCTTCCCAACTCAGGGATTGAACCTGTGTGTCTTACATCTCCTGCATTGGCAGGCAGATTCTTTACTACTAGTGCCACCTGGGAAGTCCTAAAAAAGGCTGAGCACTGAAGAATTGCTTTCGAATTGTGGTGGTGGAGAAGACTCTTGAGAGTCCCTTGGACAGCAAGATCAAACCAGTCAATCCTAAAGGAAAATAAACTCTGAATATTCATTGCTGAAGCTGAAACTCCTCAATACTTTGGCTGCTTGAAGGGAAGAGCTGACTCATTGGAAAGTACCCTGGTACTGGGAAAGATTGAAGGCAAAAGGAAACAGGGGTGGCAGAGGATGAGATGGTTAGATAGCATCACTGACCCAATGGAAATGAATTTGAGCAAATTCCGGAGGATAGTATAGGACAGAGGAACCTGGTGTACTGCAGCCCATGGGGTCACAAAGAGTCAGACATGACTTAGAGACTGAACACCACCACCACCTCCTTTATCTCTGGCTAACCATCTGTCTGTTCTCTGTATCTGTGAACTTGATGTTTGTTTGTTTTTTTCTTTTAGGTACCACACACAAGTGAGATCATATATTTTTTTCCTGTCTGACTTATTTTACTTTTCATAATGCTCTTAAGGCCCATGCATGTTGTTGTAAATGGCAAGATACCATACTTTCTTTATGACTAACATTCCAATGTACATATATCCCACTTTTTCTTTGTTCATTTATGTATCTTTGGATATGAACATCCTTGTTATTCTCTGCCTTTCTATACATCCTCACCAACGTTTATTATCTCTTGTTTTTCTGATAATACTCTTCATTGTGGTTTTGATTTGTGTTTCTCTGATGGTTAGTGACTTTGAGTAGCTTTTCATGTACCTTTGGGCTATCTATTTTACATCATATTCAGAAAAAATATGTGTGTTCACATCTTCTGCCTGTGTTTTAAATGAATTGTTTCTTTGCTGTTGAGTTGTGTGTTACTTTTATATTTTATATATTAACCCCTTATCAGTTCATTTCAGTTCAGTTCAGTCCCTCAGTTGTGTCCGACTCTTTGCGACGCCATGAATCGCAGCACACCAGGCCTCCTTGTCCATCACCAACTCCCGGAGTTCACTCAGACTCACGTCCATCGAGTCAGTGATGCCATCCAGCCATCTCATCCTCTGTGGTCCCCTTCTCCTCCTGCCCCCAATCCCTCCCAGCATCAGGTTCTTTTCCAATGAGTCAACTCTTCGCATGAGGTGGCCAGAGTACTGGAGTTTCAGCTTCAGCATCATTCCCTCCAAAGAAATGCCAGGGCTGATCTCCTTCAGAATGGACTGGTTGGATCTCCTTGCAGTCCAAGGGACTCTCAAGAGTCTTCTCCAGCACTACAGTCCAAAAGCATCAATTCTTCGGGGCTCAGCCTTCTTCACAGTCCAACTCTCACATCCATACATGACCACAGGAAAAACCATAGCCTTGACTAGATGGACCTTTGTTGGCTAAGTAATGTGTCTGCTTTTGAATATGCTATCTAGGTTGGTCATAACTTTCCTTCCAAGGAGTAAGCGTGTTTTAATTTCATGGCTGCAGTCACCATCTGCAGTTATTTTGGAGCCCCCAAAAATAAAGTCTGACACTGTTTCCACTGTTTCTCCATCTATTTGCCATGAAGTGATGGGACCGGATGCCATGATCTTCGTTTTCTGAATGTTGAGCTTTAAGCCAACTTTTTCACTCTCCACTTTCATTTTCATCAAGAGGCTTTTTAGTTCCTCTTCACTTTCTGCCATAAGGGTGGTGTCATCTGCATATCTGAGGTTATTGATATTTCTCCTGGCAATCTTGATTCCAGCTTGTGTTTCTTCCAGTCCAGCGTTTCTCATGATGTACTCTGCATATAAGTTAAATAAGCAGGGTGACAATATACAGCCTTGACGTACTCCTTTTCCTATTTAGAACCAGTTTATTGTTCCATGTCCATTTGTAACTGTTGCTTCCTGACCTGCATACAAATTTCTCAAGAGGCAGATCAGGTGGTCTGGTATTCCCATCTCTTTCAGAATTTTCCACAGTTTATTGTGATCCACTCAGTCAAAGGCTTTGGCATAGTCAATAAAGCAGAAATAGATGTTTTTCTAGAACTCTCTTGCTTTTTCGATGATGCAGCAGATGTTGGCAATTTGATCTCTGGTTCCTCTGCCTTTTCTAAAACCAGCTTGAACAT
>NW_011494628.1:4952392-4998846 GCF_000754665.1 Bison bison bison
TAATATCTTCTGCTTCTGTTAGGTCCATACCATTTCTGTCCTTTATCGAGCCCATCTTTGTATGAAATGTTCCCTTGGTATCTCTAATTTTGTTGAAGAGATCTCTAGTCTTTCCCATTCTGTTGTTTTCCTCTATTTCTTTGCATTGATCGCTGAGGAAGGCTTCCTTATCTCTTCTTGCTATTCTTTGGAACTCTGCATTCAGATGCTTATATCTTTCCTTTTCTCCTTTGCTTTTAGCGTCTCTTCTTTTCACAGCTATTTGTAAGGCCTCCCCAGACAGCCATTTTGCTTTTTTGCATTTCTTTTCCATGGGAATGGTCTTGATCCCTGTCTCCTGTACAATGTCAAGAACCTCATTCCATAGTTCATCAGGCAGTCTATCAGATCTAGGCCCTTAAATCTATTTCTCACTTCCACTGTACAATCATAAGGGATTTGATTTAGGTCATACCTGAATCAGACATATGATTTGTAGATATTCTCTCCTAGTTTACTTCCCTAGTGGCTCAGATGGTAAAGCATCTGCCTACGATGCAGGAGACCTGGGTTCAATCCCTGGGTCGGGAAGATCTGGAGAAGGAAATGGCAACCTACTCCAGTACGCTTGTCCATGGAAAATCCCATGGATGGAGAAGCCTGTTAGGCTACAGTCCATGGGGTCGCAAAGAGTCATACACAACTGAGAGACTTCACTTTCACTTTTCCTCTTTGTTGCTGTGCAGAAATTTTGTGGTTTTATGTAGTCCCGCTTGTTAATATTTGCTTTTGTTGTCTTTGCTTTTGATGCCAAATTTATAAAAAAATCCTAATGTAGCCTCTACTAAGAGCATATGTTGCTCTTTTTCCAGTTGCTATTCCCATCCTTTACATATTGCTCTTCTTGGTATATTATTAACAGCATAAAGAGACTTCACTTCTCTACTTGATTGTCCTACAGTTTGCCTTTATCTTATCCAACTCCTGTAGTCTTTACTTATTTGGTCAGGTTCCCCAGTGTCTCAGTGTTCTATATACCGTTCTCCCAAATTCCCTCAAATAATTTTATTTCTACAAGTTGCTGCTGCTGCTGCTACTAAGTCGCTTCAGTCATGTCCAACTCTGTGTGACCCCATAGACGACAGCCCACCAGGCTCCTCCGCCCATGGGATTTTCCAGGCAAGAGTACTGGAGTAGGGTGCCATCGCCTTCTCCTTTCTACAAGTTAGCTCTTTGGTTTTACTCTAAAATAATTAATAGTGCTTTTGATCTTTGGTTCACAAAATAGGTCAAAATTCTAACATATTTGTTAAATCTTACTCTAAGAAGGTGTTAAAAACACAAATGTTGGGATTGACATATACACTTTGCTATATATAAAATAGATAACTAATAAGGACCTACTGTATACCACAGGAAACCCTTCTCAATGCTCCATAAGGACCTGTATGGGAAGAATGCATTAAAAAAAAGTGGATGCGTAGCAAACTAATACAACATTTTAAATCAACTGTACTCCAATAATTTTTTAAATAGCATCTTAAAAATATTCAGATGTTAAACATTTTGACCGTTTATGATTTTTCTGACATACATAATAAAGTATTTATTTTATAACACTAAGGCAATCAGTGAAGGAGGCAATTACATGGATTTTGTATTGCCAGTAGTTAGCTCATATATTTATTAAAATATTTTTAAAAGAATTTTTTGTTTCAATTTCCTGTTATAATGTCACCTATTTAGTACATTAGGAATTGAAGTAGAGTCTTTGATTCAGATTTTAATTTACCTGTTACCTGTATCTTGTATGAATCCGTGAGTTATAAAAACAATTAAATTAGGAAACATTGAAATGAGAGATAATGTTCTACATCCCATTTAATTGAGAAGATAGCAAAAGATCTGGTCCAAAATAGTGACATTTTCTTACCTTATGTCTAATATTCAAATATATAGACATGCATACATTTAAAAAGTAAAGGTACCATCTATAGCAACATACACACAGATTTCATTTTTCATGCTGCTCCTGTCTTCTGACATGCTAATAATGAACAATTTGCATCCAGGTTCAAGTTAGTAAGACTCTTTCAGTAGTAGTTCAGAAAACTGTAGATAATTGGCTAAATTTGTCCTGACATGTTTGATCTGCATGCAGTTCAGTTCAGTCACTCAGTTGTGTCTGACTGTTTGTGATCCCATGGATTGAACTCCAGGCCTTCCATCACCAACTCCAGGAGCTTGCTCAGACTCATGACCATTGAGTCAGTGATGCCATCCAAGCATCTCATCCTCTGTCGTCCCCTTCTCCTCCTACCTTCAATCTTTCCCAGCATCAGGGTTTTTTCCAGTGAGTCAGTTCTTTGCATCATGTGGCCAAAGTATTGGAGTTTCAGCTTCAACATCAGTCCTTCCAATGAACATTCAGGACTGATTTCCTTCAGATTTGACTGGTTTAGTATCCTCACAGTCCAAGGGACTCTCAAGAGTCTTCTTCAACGCCACAGTTCAAACGCATCGATTCTTCAGTGCTCAGCCTTCTTTATGGTCCAACTCTCACATGCAAACATAACTACTGGAAAAACCATAGCTTTGACTAGACAGACCTCTGTTGGCAAAGTAATGTCTCTGCTCTTTAATATGCTGTCCAGGTTTGTCATAGCTTTTCTTCCAAGAAGCAAGTGTCTTAATTTCATGGCTGCAGTCTCCATCTGCAGTGATTTTGGAGCCCATGAAAAGGAAGTCTGTCACTGTTTCCATTGTTTCCACATCTATTTGCCTTAAAGTGATGGGATACTAATATGTGATTTTTGCAAAGGTTAAATGTATTTATCATTGTCAGTTTTATACACCTGCAGAGAAATTTTAACTGTTTCTAACCATACTTTTCTCATTATGGTCCTTTATTTCTTGTCCTTTATTTAAAGTGATAACATGAACTTTTCTTCTGGGTTTTGAAATGGCTATTGTGATTTTTTGTGGAGTAGCATTGATACCACTATCTTGATACACTTTTTGTAATAAAGACATATTTTTGTGAATAAACTTTCTTTAGTCTCAACCAATAGTGTTGTTTCTCTATTAATAGTTCATGTGCCGGGCACTGTTTACTTCTATACATGCTTTTGGAAGTGTTAACAAGATAAATTTTAATTTATGTTATGAATTATTGAAGTAAAAGCCTATTTACACTTAATACCATCTGACCTTATAATATCTTAATAAAATTATTTTATATATGATCACAATTTTAGTAAAAATGATAACATGAAGATGTTTATTAGCATAATAAACTGTAACTCACAGAACTGAGGTGAGAATAACAAAATAATGCCACTGACAAGTTCCCAACACATGGAAATGTCACAACAAATCATTTATCTTAAATTTTTTTCTGCTTTAAAACTTGAGATTTTTATGTTTCATTTAAAGAGTGTTTAACTTAAGTTTTATTTTTTCAGAGCACCTTCAAGTTTAAGTCTGAAAGTGATATTCATTTAGCAGAACATCATAAACAGGTTCTGTATGATGGGAAACTTGCAAGTAGTATTGCATTTACATATAACGCTAAAGCCACTGATGCTCAACTGTGCCTGGAATCATCACCAAAGGAAAACGCTTCGATCTTTGTGCATTCCCCACATGCTCTAATGCTCCAGGTAGGTGAATAGTAGCTTAGTCTTAATGTTCTCATCAACACTGTATCTTTATTTTACATTTTATACATTGCTGCTGCTGCTGCTAAGTTGCTTCAATCCTGTCCCACTCTGTGCGACCCCATAGACGGCAGCCCACCAGGCTCCTCCGTCCCTGGGATTCTCCAGGCAAGAACCCTCATTGCTCGCCTGTAAATCTCCAGTTGCTGTTTGTTTTTCTTTTTTGGTTTTCTAGTTCTTTGAACGGTGTTGTTGCCTTCTGCATTTTATTTGGCAATATAGTTTACCTTGGATTTGTCTCCTTAGTAGGAAATCTGTCTTTTCTGTTATATTTTATGTTTCTTATCCTTTGAAATAAAATCAGTGAATTAGTAAATAGATAATTGTAAATATAAAAATACTTTCCTATAAGTATTTTTTCCCTAATAAAAATTACTTGAGTGCTTTTGTATTGATTAATAGCATCTCTTATTTTAAAATATATTTTGATTTAGACACTCATATTTTCAGTGTAAAAATCTCTCAACTTAAGCTTTAAATTTAAGTGATTATCAAAATATTTCAAATTTTTATTTTAAATGTGTATAAAATTATATAATTTTGATTTAAAATTTTAAAAATTGATTTAAAAATATCTATTTTATTTAATTTTCTTACAAAGTTATTTGAAACAAGGAAATAGTGATAATATGCTTTAGAAAATTTAATAAGCATTTTTGTTTTTGAACATAGGATGTAAAAGCTATAGTTACACATTCAATTCATAGTGCAATTCATTCAATTGGAGGGATTCAAGTGCTTTTCCCACTTTTTGCACAACTAGACAACCGGCAGCTCAATGACAGTCAAGTGGAAACCACTGTCTGGTAAGTTTTCTTTCAATATGTAACTTATGGTATTTTTTAATTGTTTAGATTATGCATGGTGCCCTTGGTGCTGTGTAAATATATTATAATAGTGGTTTTTATCCTTAAAATGCTAATAAAGTTTCTTTAGGATTAAGGCAGATATATTTACGCAAAGTAAAAAAAATTTTGACAAATTTTATAACCACAAAGGAGTGACTTCCTTGATAAAAAATAAAAAAATTCTTACTAGGTATAGCATAATGATTATAATATGAAGTAGGAAAAGTGTCAGTCCTGGCCTTTCCCTTTGCAAATGAATGGTCATTGTTTGAATTGTTGGTGAAATCCTGTCAGATTAAACAAAATTACTAGGGTAAAGTTTATTCTCAAGAATAGTATTTAATAACAGTTATACAATTTATATCCTAAATATTAGTATTATTCTATAATGCTAGTATCATAATACTAGCACAATATTAATTGAAATTAGCTTTTTTTCTTATGTTTAAGAGCCTAAATCTAATCAGTGGCATATCCATGTTTTATATATTCAGAATTTCTAATTAGATTTATTTCATGTGCAATTTTTATAATTTCTTTTTTTTTTTAATTAAAAAAATACCTCATGTATTAAACTCCAATTTAACCTTATTTTGTAGAATCATTTATGGCATAAGTTAAATGTGAATTACACAAATAGTTTAACTATTTCTGTATATGTTTGGAGAATTTAAAGGGAAAGTTATATAAGTAAACATTAATTTAGTTTACTAAACAGTAACATAGAAATGCTTCATTAATATGTACATATATATATGAGATTCTTTATGGATCATCCAATTTTGAATTGATAGAAAAACTAGTGAATGAAATTAAGATGGGAAAAATTTAGAGGTCTTGAAATGTAACATGATTTTTCATAGTAATTATTTAAATTAGCTATTAACAAACTTCTGTCTTAATATTGCTCCTAATATTGTCCCTATATTGGGACCATCTTTATGTAAAGTATAAATCTAAATCTAAATCTGACCTGTACATTTACAAAACTCAGCTCTCATCCATGGGTCATGCTTTTTTTCTTTTTTTTTTTAAATCAGTATAATGTAATGGTTAGCATTTGATGTGAAAATGAGTATGGAGGCCATGTCCTGCTGAGATATTACTTTGCTATGAGATCTTCAGTCATTTTACTGAGAAGTAGATCAGCTTAGTTGAAAAATGAAACTTTAAATCCCAGTCCTAATTTAAATGCAAATGTTTTGTTCTTTATCATCTAAGTGAACTAGGACACATTATGATCAGTAATTTAAAACCTAGTAAGTGCTATGAAAAAAAGTTAGAAGTGAAATAGCAATTAGAAAACTTCATGTGTACTTTAAATATTTCTTATGAATTAATACTAAGTCCATAATTATTTTAACCTGAAATATATTATAATAATTATATTTATAATATAATTATTATGATTATAATATATAATATTTAACCTGAAGCAAATCACTATTTGCTTCATGCAGAAAAATTAGAAAGATTATGCAGTTTGAATGTTACACCTAAAATGATTACAATAATTTATATTATTGAATAGTTATAAAATCTCAGTGCTAAAACTATTTAACAGGTATCTGGTCCATTCATCCAAGGACCAGGACCAAGGACATGATTATTTGTTGTATCCTGTTTTCAAAACTCATTTTAGTGTTTTTATTATATTTTGATATTTAAATTGTATTTATTTTATAACAGGTAAAAGGTAGTATAAAGGATCAGCTTTCTGATTTTCATTTGGATTTGTTTTTAGTTCTTTTATATCATTCATGTTAATTTTTCCATGCAATAACTTTAATTTTTTCAGTGATATATATGTTCTTAGTTTATGGCCAATAAAAAAAAGTATAATAAGAAATGTATCACTTTCCGTTTCAGTAATAATACATACCTGTTTTGGGTATGTATTTCAGCCCTCCCGTCTGGTTCACTTATGTGCTATTTTGAATTCTTATCTAATAGTTTTTCATTAGTTACTTCAAAGCTCTTGATGTCTGAGGTTGGCTTTTTGACATTTGTGTGTATCAGTAATGAAGTCTTTTGTTATATTTAAAGTTTGGAGGGCCACCATTTTGGTGGTAGTACTGTCTTTCAGTTTTTAAAACGTTGAAAAAAATTTTTAAATGGAACATACCCCTCTACTTGAAGAACATAAATTGTTAGCTTTAGGACAAGGATTGATAGAATTCCTTAATTTGGGGCTACATCTTAAATTCATATGAAAGAGAATTTAAAATAGGATATGTTATCTTATTTTTCAGTTCAGTTTAGTTCAGTTGCTCAGTCGTGTCCGACTCTTTGAGACCCCATGAATCGCAGCACGCCAGGCCTCCCTGTCCATCACCAACTCCCAGAGTTCACTCAGACTCAGGTCCATCAAGTCAGTGGTGCCATTCAGCCATCTCATCCTCTGTCGTCCCCTTCTTCTCCTGCCCCCAATCCCTCCCAGCATCAGAGTCTTTTCCAATGAGTCAACTCTTCGCATGAGGTGGCCAAAGTACTGGAGTTAACTTTAAACTTGTAGATGAATAGGGATGGCTTTCCATCAGAGAAGGTGATGGCACCCCACTCCAGTACTCTTGCCTGGCAAATCCCATGGATGGGGGAGCCTGGTAGGCTGCAGTCCATGGGGTCGCAAAGAGTCAGACACAACTGAGCAACTTCCCTTTCCCTTGGTGTTAATGGTAAAGAACCTGCCTGCTAATGCGGGAAACTTAAAGAGATGTGGGTTCTATCCTTAAGTTGCAGAGATCCCCTGGAGGAGGGTATGGCAACCCACTCCAGTATTCCTGCCTGGAGAATCCCATGGATAGAGATTCCCAGCTGGCTACAGGCTATAGCATCACACAGAGTTGGACACGACGAAATGATTTAGCACACATGCAGGCATGCACAGATGAATGAGAATCTATTTGAACTTTAAAAATCTTCAACAATATTTTATATATGCCTATTTTAGAAAATGTTTTTTTGTATAATAAACATATGCCCCAAATTGCAATATTGTCTAATTCTTGACTACTTTTTGGAAAGATTGAGATAAGCTCTGAAGTAAGTTAATTCTTTGCCTTTTATGTTTCAAGCTAAAACATCTTAGTTTCATGTACTTTCCTCCACTCAGTAGCCTGATTTATGAAGCATTTTATTGTTTATATAAGTCTCACTTCTGTTGACACTATAATTTATTATTCTAATCATTGATGAGTTTTACTGTATATATTGCAGTCTTAATATTAAAATAACTTATTGAAGAAATTATTTTCTAGAGCCTTTAAAAATAGGCTTTGTATGTACAGGAGAAATTTATGACTTTGTTTTATCATGAAGGCTACATATTATAGTTGTTAACTAGTGTGAATGTTCAAGTTAGAAAAACTTGAATTCAAACCCCAAGTTTATTTATTATTATTGCCATCTGACAAAAAATGGTCCACTGGAAAGGGAATGGCAAACCACTCCAGTATTCTTGCCTCAAGAACTCCATGGTATGAAAGGGCAAAAAGATATGACATTTGATGATGAGCCCCCCGTGTTGATAGGTGTCCAGTATGCTACTGGGGAAGAACAGAGAAATAGCTCCAAAAATAAGGAAGAGGCTGCGCAAAAGTGGAAATGATACTCAGTTGTGGCTGTGTCTGGTAGTGAAAGTAAGGTCCAATGCTCTACAGAACAATATTTCATAGGAACCTGGACTGTTAGGTCCATGAATCAAGGTAAATTGGATGTGATCAAGGAGGAGACAGAGAAGCCTGGTGGGCTAGTCTGTAGGGTTGCAAAGGGTTGGACACGACTGAAGCAACTGAGCATACAGCATACAAGTAGGAGATGGAAAAAGTGAACATCTACATGTTAGAAATCAGTGAACTAAAATGGAACAGAATGGACAAATTTAATTCAGATGACCATTATATCTACTACTGTGAGCAAGAATCCCTTAGAAGAAATGGAGTAGCCCTCATGTCAATGAAGAGCCCAAAATGCAGTACTTGGGTGCAGTCTCAAAAATGACAAATGCTCTTGGTTCTCTCGATTTGTTTCAAGGGCAAACCGTGCAACATCCAAGTCTCTTCCCCAACCACAGAGGCTGAAGGAGCTGAAGTTGAACAGTTCTTTGAAGACCTACAAGATGTTCTAGAACTAACATCAAAAAAAGATGTCCATTTCATTATAGGGAGTTGGAATGCAAAAATATGAAGTCAAAGAGATACCTGGAGTAACAGGCAGGCTTGGCCTTGGACTACAAAATGAAGCAGGGCAAAGACTAATAAGAGTTTTGTCAAGAGAACACACTGATCATAGCAAACACCCTGTTCCAACTAGCAAAAGAGATGATTCTACACATGGACATCACCAGATAGTCATTACTGAAATCAGATTATGTTCTTTGCAGCCAAAGATGGAGAAGCTCTATAAAGTCAGCAAAACAAGACCTGAAAGTGATTGTGGCTCAGATCATCAGCTCCTTATTGCAAAATTCAGGCTAAAATTGAAGAATATAGGGAAAACCTCCAGTGTATGACCTAAATCACATCACTTATGATTATACAGTAGAGGTGACAAGTACATTCAAGGGATTAGATCTGGCAGACAGAGTAGGTTCATAGCATTGTATAGGAGGTGGTGACCTAAACCATCCCCAAGAAAAAGAAATGCAGGAAGGCAAAATGGTTGTCTAAGGAGGCCTTACAAATAGAAGAGAAAGAAAAGGAAAGATGTACCCAACTGAAGAGAGTTCCAGAGAACAGCAAGGAAAGAGAAGAAAGCCTTCTTAAGTGAACAATATAAAGAAATAGAGGAAAACAATAGAATGGGAGAGACTAAAGATCTCTTCTAGAAAATTTGAGATACTGAAGGGACACTTCATGCAAAGATGGGCACAATAAAAGACAGAAACAGCAAAGACCTAACAGGAGCACAAGAGATTAAGAAGAGGTGGAAAGAATGCATATAACTAGACAAAAAGGTCTTACTGGATAGCCAAGACAGTGTGGTCATTCACCCAGAAACAACCATCCTAGAGTGTGAAGTCAAATGGGCCTTAGGAAACATTACTCAAACAACGCTAGTGAAACTGATGGAATTCCAGCTGAGCTATTTCAAATCCTAAAAGATGATTCTGTTAAAGTGCTGGGCTCAATACTCCAGCAAATCTGGAAAACTCAGCAGTGTCCATAGGACTGGATAAGATCAGTTTTCATTCCAGTCCAAAAGAAAGGCAGTGCCAAAGAATTCAGACTGTTGTACAGTTGTGCTCATCTCACATGTGTGCAGGGTGATGCTCAAAATCCTTCAAGCTAGGCTTCAACAGTACGTGAACCAAGATCTTCCAGATGTAAAAGCTGAATTTACAAAAGGCAGAGAAACCAAAGATCAAATTGCCAGTATCCGTTGAATCATAGAAAAGGCAAGGGAATTCCAGAAAAACATCTACTCCTGCTTCACTGACTATAGAAAAGCCTATGACTGTGTGGATCACAACACACTGTGGAAAATTCTTCAAGAGATGGGACTACCAGACTACCTTACCTGCCTCCTGAGAAACCTGTATGCAGGTCAACAAGCAACAGTTAGAACCGGACATGGAACAGCAGACTGGTTCCAAATTGGGAAAGGAGTACACCAAGGCTGTATATTGTCATCCTGCTTATTTAACTTATATGCAGAGTACATCATGTGAAATGCCAGGCTGGATGAAAGCACAGACTGGAATCAAGATTGCCAGGAGAAATACCAACAACCTCAGATATGCAGATGATACCATTTTGATGGCAGAAAGCTAAGAGGAACTAAAAAGCCTCTTGATGAGGGTAAAAGAGGAGAGTAAAAAGGCTAGCTTAATACTCAGCTTTCAAAAACTAAGATCATGGCATCCCGTCCCATCACTTCATGGAAACAGATGGGAGGAAAAGTAGAAACAGTGTCAGATTTTATTTTCTTTGGCTCAAAGAGCACTGCACATGGTGACTGCAGCCATGAAATTAAAAGATACTTGCTCCTTGAAAGGAAAGCTGTGACAAACCTAAACCTAGACAGAGTATTAAAAAGCAAAGACACAATTTGCCAACAAAGTTCTATATATTTAAAGCTAATTTTTCCAGTTGTCATGTATGGATGTGAGAGTTGGACCATAAAGGAGGTGAGTGCAGAAGAATTGATGCTTTTGAGCGTGGTGCTGGAGAAGACTCTTGAGAGTCCCTTGGACTGCAAGGAGATCCAACCAGTCAATCCTAAAGGAAGTCAGTCCTGAATATTCATTGGAAGGACTGATGCTGAAGCTGCAGTACTTTGGCCACCTGATGTGAAGAGCCGACTCATTGGAAAAGACCCTGATGCTGGGAAAGATTGAGGGCAGTAGGATGAAGCGGCCCCAGAGAATGAGATGGTTGGATGGCATCACTGAGTTTGATCAAACTCCAGGAGATGGTGAAGGACAGGGAAGCTTGGGGTGCTGTAGTCATAGGGTCTAAAGGTGTCAGACGTGACTCAGGGACTGAAGAAGAACAACAGCACAATGATTATTTTAAAAAGTGTTTATTGCAGTATAATTGCTTTGAAGTGTTGTGTTATATAGCATTTATCATTAATACAACTTTGAGTGTGTTATCTATTTTGTTCTTTAGTTTCTACCATTATATAATTAGAATAATAATAGCTCACTAGATTATTAAATGCAATAAAATATGTAGATTGATACAATAGGCACTGACTATATGCTGGGTTTGTTATTCGGATGACAGTGGGTTATTTAAGATTATCCTAATACTATGGTTTTATATTTTAAATATATTTCATCAAGCATAGAGATTGGTTGTTATGGTAGGAGTCATATTATTTTCTGTTTGAGCTGTTCTACCAATGATGTTATTTACAATGGAAAATTACTTATTTAAGTGATGAAGTAGGACTCATACTTTGAATTTCAGTTGTAGTGATTAAAACTGATTGTGAACTGTTTATCCATTTTCTAGGTATAGTGGTTTAAAAGTGAGGAATGTGTTAACCCATGTTTGGAAGCCAATACCGAGTTATAAAATACCTGCAAGGATTTGAGATGGTGCTCTTTAGCTGGTTTTTAGATTTTGTAGCTACCCCATTAGCATCCCCATTAAATATCCAATAGTAAGATTTTTCACTGCTTTTTCTTTTGACATGTAGTTTAGCCTTTATTGTAAAACAAACAAAAAGTGAACTAAAAATGTAATAAATGATAGCTTTTGAAAACACATACAGTATTTTTAATGTGATATTTTTGACTAATTCATCTATGCAGAGTTGTTATAGTGATTCCATCCTATTCATAATGATTCTCAATCACCATCATCACCTTGAGTAATTCTGCCGGTGATGAAAGCTATTTGGAAGTTTTTTCATTTCTCATGGATTAATAATGTTTGTATTGGACTTTTCAATCCCATTCTGTCAAGCGGTCATCGAGAGCAATAATTAAACAAATTGCCTTTCACTAAAGGTTTAATAAATACTTATATAATGAGTAAATAATGAACAAGTATTTAATAAATGATTTCAAGAAGTATAATTCCAATCTTGAAATAATCATGGCTTCTGTATTTTATGTGTAATGAAGAGTCTGTATATTAAAAATACCATATTCCTTTGATTTGAATGATCGTATATCAAGACATTAACAATTAATGTCCTGTCTTCTCCAACTTAGCCGCCAACTTCTTTTTTTGAGTACATGTTACTGAATTCTATAGATGATAGAAAGCAAAACAAATCTTCCCCATGTGTTTGACTTAGAAATAATGTGTTCTGAAAAAATACCTGTTTACTGGCACAAGATATAAATAGGATTTTGTATATCAAAGGATTAAAAATACACTGAGTAGCTCTTTTTAGAGACAGTGTTATGCATCTTTTGTTGTTAGGGCAGACTAAGGCTCAAACTTGTATTCTGTTTTAAGCTATCTGTTCTTAGGTGCTGGGGCTATCTGAGGGTGTGTAGTACTAACCCAAGGCATTTACTGAGAGCTTACTGTATGCCATTAGCTGTTTATAATATCTCATTTAATCCTCTCTGCTGATAAGGGAGAGAAAAATTTCATGCCTGTTAAAGGTCACAGAGATTAAGTGGCAGATTAGGACCAGAATTACAATTCTGAAAGCCCAATTCCAGAACTCTCACTCTGAACTGCCATGATTATTAACTCTTTAAGAATCACCTTTGCAAGATGTGGAGTGCTTTTAGTAATGCGGTCTTTATCTGATAGTAATATAAATTAAAGTAAGATAGAATATATAAAATATCTATCACAAGGAGCCTTTGGTACATAGTAAGCATTATTGAGTTTTATTTCCTCAGAGAATAGTAGGTAGTCTATTTGATGTGATGCAATTTTGTATTACTAAAATGTATTTTAATGCTATTTTTAACTGACAAATTTTATAAACTAAAAACCAACCACAAGTGATCATGTAAATGAGTTCTTGTAATTATGTAAATATTTTTATCAGAAAAGTGTTCTTTCTGTTTCTAGTTACAATAGAGGTTGTTTAATAGACTGATCAAATATAAGCTATAAAAAATTTAGCAAATCCCATAAAACATTTGTGTCAATGATCTTATAATTAAGAATACTCTTGTAAGGTGAATATTTATGACTCGTTTCTTCAGTGGGTGTAAATCGATTTTTTTCCCTAAAAAATATCTGGCTAGCCAAAGATATTCCAGTAATTTTCTTGAATTTTATAGCCCCTTTAATAATTAAATTTTCATTTTGAAGTCTTGATTAACATCATTGTCATATATCAGCTAACAAAATTACCTGAAAATTTTAGCATTTCAATGTCTTAACAACCTAAATTTCCACTTACACTTCAAAGTGATATAAAAATTCTTTGACCATGTTTTCTGGTTTTTAGTTCAGGGAAAAGTGCCTATTATACATATAATATCAAATATTTCTACATATGTTTCACTGGAACTGATAGGTTAAAGAAGTGAAATCAGTTCTTGTGTGTAATGGTTCTGTCCCTTATGGAGGTTGTTGTTTGTATATATAGAATATAATTATTATCATTTTGGTTTCCAGAAGTATTTAAACATTTAAGACTCTGTATCTGTAGAATTATTTTCTGTATATTTCTTAGGAATATATATATCTTTCACTTCTTTATATGCATATTTGCTATTTTGGCTTTTTTTTTTTTAAGTTTATAAAATTGGTAATGAAAGTGTTCTTTGAAGCAAAACAGACTCAGAAAATATATTTGATGTATGTATACCACCGTTATTGGAGAAAGAAATGGCAACCCACTCCAGTGTTCTCGCCTGGAGAATCCCAGGGACGGGGGAGCCTGGTGGGCTGCTGTCTATGGGGTCGCACAGAGTTGGACACGACTGAAGTGACTTAGCAGTAGCAGCATACCACTACTGGGGCTTCCCATGTGGCTCAGTAGTAAAGAACGTACCTGACAGTGCTGGAGTTCAATACTTGGGTTGGGAAGATCCTCCAGAGAAGGAAGTGGCAACCCACTCCAGTATTCTTGCCTGGGAAATCCCATGATCAGAGGAGCCTGGTGGGCTATAGTTCACGAGGTTGCAAAAGAGTCACACATGACTCAGTGACTATAAAAAATAGCAACAACAGCACACACACACCTATTACTATTAAAGGAGGAAAACCAAATAATTTGTGTAGTGAGATTTAAGTAGAGTAAAATGGAATTTACATTGAATTTATTGTAGAAATTAATCTGTAAATAAAAATTAAAATACAGTATTCTGCCTGAAACATAGGGAAAATATAGTGTAATGTTCAAATAACCTTTTCTTTGTCAGCAAAGTTTTTTTACTCAGTGAATCCTTTACAGAAAATATCTGGTAATACAGTTTGTAGTACATCTAACAGTTTAATGGGTTTGTCAGCTATCAACAAGAAAGGACATTTTATTTCTTTCAGACTTACGATGTCTGATTACATTGACTTTTCAAATAAGCTTTTTTTCTACAGCCCATTTTAAAGTGTTTTCCATAAATGATCGCTTTTCTACAATAATTCCTTCATAAAAAGTTTCCTTTACATTTACTGAAACTTGTTTTTAGTGCTATGTTATTTTGTGCTGTTTTAATTTACAACACGTAATTTTGCTTTGTGAATTTTTCCTGCCATAAAGGAAGGCTTCTGCTTTATATTTGACCAGAAACAAACAAAGAAAGGCATTGTTTTGGCAAAGGAATGAAATACAAATTATTAATTTCAGGAATTTTGGCAACCGGTCACATCTTTATGCATTTGTTGCCTCAATTTTCCTCTAGTTTGCATATCCACATTCTCTGTTCTTCAACATTTTAATAATATTTTGTAATTGAAGATGTTATTTTATGCATGGAATAACATTCATTTCTTTTAGTTTTTCTATGTCTTTACATTGCTTCTGAAATAAGGTAAATTGTTTCATTCATTTTGATATTATGATACTCGTACAGTCTAAAACTAACATAAGTATCACTAGCTTTTCTGAGAAAAATTACCATATGCCTGAATATTCACAGTTCATACTCAGAAGCACACAATATTTCTGGTGGAAACTGTGTGTTAAACTCCCAAGTGTTTCTGCTCTCTTCCTGTTCCCTCCTGTGGATATGTTGACCTTAGGTGCAATAAGTGTAATCTTTAATAAAATAATTAATATGGTATTATTCTAATTAATTTAGTATTGTAATTTTATTGACTTTTATTTTATTTTGTTTCTGGATTCATGGTCTTATTACCTGGATGGAAAACACCCAGAGGTTTTTCTCTAGCATCCTTATATTTAGGCACATATACCCCAAACCATGAGGAAATTATCTCAGACTGAGCCTCCTCCAGATAGAAGCTCATAACCTGTTCTTCATTTTCTGTTACTTTTGACATTCTATTTTTTAAGTGGATTTTTATTTTTGTTAATTTTCAGAAAAATTTAGATTTATAATAAAATTGAAAGGAAGTAGCAGAAATGATCTTCATATACTCCCTTTCTTCACCAATACATACCCTCCCCTATTATTGGTGTCAGTCACCAAAATTTTAACATCTTTTTTAAAAAGGATGAATATATTTTGATAGATCATAATCACTTAAACTCCATATTTAAGGCCTCATCTTGGTGCCATACATTTTATAGGTTTGAAAAAAGTATAATGGCATATAGCCATATTATAATATCATAACAAGTATGTTCACTTCCCCAAATTTATTTTTTGTTTTACCCTTTCGATTGTCCCCAGGCAACTACTGATCTTTTTATGGTCTTCATAATTTTGCCTTTTCCAGAATGTCATATAATTGAAATGATATAGTGTGCAACTATTTCAGATTATCCTGTTTCATTTAGTAATATGCAGTGAAAGTGCCTCCGTGTCTTTTCATGGTTTGATAGCTCATTTCCTTTTAGCACTAAATATAGTCTAAATGTATCACAGTTTATTTTTCCATTCATCTGCTGAAGGCCATCTTTGTTGCTTCTGAGTCTTTGCAATTAAAAATAAAGCTTCTATAAATATCCGTGTGCATGTTTTTGTGTATATATACGTTTTAAACACCTTTGGGTAGATACAAAGGATCATGATTGCTGGGTTATCTGGTAGAAGTATGTTTAGTCCCATAAAAAACCTCCAAACTCTTCCAAAATGTCTGTACCATTTTCATTCCTACCAGCAATGAATGAACTAATAGATTATTAGTTCCTGGAGGGTTTTTTTTTTTTAATCAGTTATTTCAAATTTTTAAAATAGATAATCATGGTATTTGTGAACAAAACAGTTTTGTGTTTTCTTTCCCGATTTGTGTATGTTTTATTTCCTTTTCTTGTCTTATCACATTAGCAGAGACTTCCAGTGTAGTGTTGATAAGGAACGGTGAGAGGGGACATCCTTGCTTTCTTTTTGATCTTAGTGGGAAAATTGAATTTTTCATCATTAAATATGACATTACCTGTAGGTTTTTTATAGTCTTTATCAAGTTGAGAAAGTTTCCCTTTATTCCTAGTTCCCTGAGAGTTTTTATCATGAATGGCTGTTCGATTGGGTCCAGTGCTTTTCCTACATCTATAGATATGAACTTGAGAATTTTTTGTAGCATATTGCTGTATGGGTAATTGTTGTTGGTGTCGTTTAGTCGCTAAGTCGTGTCTGACTCTTGTGACCCTGTGGACTGTAGCACACCAGGCTCCTCTGTCATGGGATTTCCCTTACAAAGATACTGGAGTGAGTTGCCATTTTCTTCTCCGGAGGATCTTCCCAACCCAGGTATCGAACTTGAGTTTCCTGTGTTGGCAGGCATGTTCTTTACCACTGAGCCACCAGGGATGCTTTGTAATGGGTGTTGGATGACATAAAATGATTTTTGAATCTTGAGCCAGTCTTGCATACTTTGAGTAAATCTCATTTGGTTATGGTGTATGATTCTTTTATCTTGTTTAAATTCAATTTGGTCAGGTTTTGTTGAGAATTTTCACCTATTTGTTCATGGGAGATATTGGTCTAGAATGTACTTATTATGACTGCCTAGTTTTGATTTGAGTGATAGTTTTTCCTAACTCATTGTAGTTTTTCACATAATGAGTTAGGAAAATAGTTCCTCTGCTTCCATGCTCTGAAAAATCTGTAGAGAACTAACTGGTATAATTTCTTCCTTAAATGTTAGGTAGAATTCACCAATGAACCCATCTGGGATTGGTGATTTCTGCTTATTAATTGTTGATTCAGTTTTTTTAATAGATGTAGATATGTTCAAAATGTTTGTTTATTCTTGTGTGACTTTTGGCAGAATGGTTCTGAATTTCATTTAGGTTTTCAAGTCTGTCAACATAGAATTGCTCACACTTTTTTTTCATGAGATGTGTGGCTATGTTTCTTCTTTTATTTCTAATACTAGTATTCCTGTCTTGTTCTTTTTTTATTCCTGTTAGTTTGACCAGAAACTTATCAATTTTATTGATCTTTTTAAAGAATCAGCTTTTGCTTTAATTGATTTCCTATTTTTAATTTCTTTGATTTATACTCTGATTCTTATTATTTATTTTTACTTCTTACTTTGGATTGAATTTACTCTCTTTATTTGTAGCTTATTAAGTTAGAAATTTATATTATTGATTTTAGGTCTTTTTTTTTAAATATATTTTTAAAAATTACCTCATTACAGAGGTATGAACACCCCTGTTTCAACATGCAAAAGTGTGGTTTTCCTTCCATTCCACCACCAAGAAATTCTCTATGACACCAGCTGAGTATTGTATAATGTAACTCAGTTCTGACACTCAAACCTGGCATAGCATCAGATCCCACAGGTTGAGGGCTCAGTCTCACAGGACTTGCTTTCTTCACTTTAGTTGCTGGTTGCAAGTCCAGATTATCACCTGTGCTTCTCACCAACTGACTATAGATTGTAGGTTCTGATAGCCTCCTCCTTGGACTTTAGATGCTAATTGCAAGTCCAAATCCTTACTAGTACTTCTGATTGACTGGCTATAAACTGGAAGTTCAACCTCCCATCCTTGGATTCTGTTACTTTGCTAGAGTGGTTCACAGAGCTTAGGGAAACATTTTATTTACTGGACTTTATAAAGTCCTTTATAAAAGGATGATAAAGGATACAGATGGACATCCAAATGGAAGAGATGCACAGGGCAAGCTATGCGAAAAGGACACAGAGCATTCATTCCCTCTCCAGACGTGCCAGACCTTTTAGCATCTTCTTTTATTCACATACCTGGAATCTCTCCCAATCTCTTGTTCTTTTTTTTTTTTTTAATGGTATCTTCATTATATAGGCATCACTGATTAAATCATTGACTGTTGATGATTGAACTCACTCTCCAGCTCTTCTCCCCTCCCTGGAGGTAAATAGGTGGGAGGAGGGAGGGACTGGACTGAAAGTTCCAAACCTCTGATTATATGGTTGGCTATGTTGGCAACTCAGAGAAGGCAATGGCACCCCACTCCAGTACTCTTGCATGGAAAATCCCATGGATGGAGAAGCCTAGTAGGCTGCAGTCCATGAGGTCGCTAAGAGTCGGACACGACTGAGCGACTTCACTTTCACTTTTCACTTTCATGCACTGGAGAAGGAAATGGCAACCCACTCCAGTGTTCTTGCCTGGAGAATCCCAGGGATGGGGGAGCCTGGTGGGAGGCCGACTGTGGGGTCTCACAGAGTCGGACATGACTGAAGCAACTTAGCAGCAGCAGCAGCGGCACATTGGCAACTAGCTTTCATCCTTAAGTAAATTCTAAAGGTCACTTCACTAACATGACAAAAGACACCTTTATTGCTCCCCTCCCTAAAGAAATTTAAAGGGAGCTTTGTGTCAAAGCTCTGTGCCAGAAATGGGGCCAAGAACAAATAGATGTTTTTTATTAAAATCACAGTATCACAGCATTCAATGTTATAAATTTCCCAGGAATCATTGCTTTCATTTTATTCCACAAATTTTGATAAGTCATATTTTCATTTTCATTTCTTCATTTAAAATATTTTTAATATCTCTCAAGGTTTCTTCTTTGACTCATGTTTTATTTAGAAGTGTATTGTTTAATGTTCACATTATGGGATTTTCCATTTGTTTTTCTGTTTAAAGTCTTTCTGGTTTCTAGTTAATTTCATTGTAATCTGAGAGTAAATTGTGTAATATCCATTATTTTTAACTTATTAGATGTGTTTTGTTTCCCAGAATGCAGTCTATCTTAGTGAATGTTCTATGTGAGCTTGAGAGAAATGTTTATTCTGCTGTGGCTGAATGAAGTAGTATATAGTTGTCAGTTATCTCCAGCTGTTTGTTTATTGTTGTGTTCAACTAAGTCATAACCGGTTTTCTAACCACTAGTTGTCCATTTCTGAGATAGGGATGTTGAAATCTCCAACTATGATAATGATTTCATCTGTTTCTCCTTATTATATCAGTTTTTGTTTTACATAATTTTAAACTCTGTTGTTAGGTATATACACTTTAGATGTTGTCTTAGAAAATTGACTCCATTAACGTTGGGTAATGCTGTTCGTAATCTCTGATATTTTCCTTCCCCTGAAGTCTTTTCTGTTTAAAACTAAAATAGGTACTCTTACTTTTGTTTGTTTGGTTTTTATCAAAGGTGCGAAATCTACCGTATAGGAGGAAAGATAGTTGTATGCTAAAAATGAATCTTGACTACAACCTCACACCTTAATAAAATCTAACTCAAATATCAACCGTAAATGTAAAATATAAAACTGTAGGACTTTTTGAGAAAACATAGGAGAAAATCTTTGTGATCTAGGCTAGGCAAAGTCATTTTAGACATGACCCAAAAGTGCGATATATACAAGAAAAAGACTGGCAAATTTGACACTGGCTTCATCAAAGTTAAAGTATTCTACTCTACAAAAGAAACAATGAGAAGACCTTTTACAGATTGGAGGAAGATGATAGAAAATCACTTATTTGACAAAGGACGTATATCAAGACTACTAACTCTTGAACCCTATTAATAAGAAAGCATAAAATCCAGTTTTAAAAAATGGACAAAAGATTTGAGCAGATACTTCACCAAAGAAGATATAAGGATGTCAAAATAGCACATGAAAAAATGTTTAACATTCTTATCAGATATATTTAAAATGCTCTGAGATGTAGCTGAACATTTTTAGAAGGGCTAAAAAAATGAAATATGCATGATGCCAAGTGCTAGCAAGGATGAAGAGCAACTGGAACATATTACTGGTGGGATTGGCAAATGGTACAGCCATTCTGACAATTGGCAGTTTGTTATTAAGTTAAACATGTACTTATATAACAACTTTCAACTCCTGGATTTGTATTTGTGAGAAAATAAGTGAAAAGTGTTCACACAATAACCTTTATGTGAATGTTTATAGTAGTCCAACTGTTCATAATTGCCATAATCTTGGTACAGTTCGGACTTCCCAGGTGGCACTAGTGGTAAAGAACCCGCCTGCAAATTCAGGGGACATAAAAGACACAGGTTTGATCCCTGGGTTGTGTCAGGAAGTTCCCCTGGAGGAGTGCCCGGCAACCCACTCTATTATTCTTGCCTGGAGAATCTCATGGACAGAAGCCTGCCAGGGTATGGTCCATATGATCGGCAAGAGTCAGACACAACTTAAGCGACTTAGCATGCACAGGTACAGTTCAGATGTGCCCTTTAGATAGTCTGTTCATTCAAGGGAATACTCTTCATCAATTAAAAGTTAAGAAAAAAAAAAAAGAGAGACTTCTGATACATGTAACTATTTGGATGATTCTCAGACAATATATTTTGGTAAAGAAGTACATATTAAGATTACATACAGTATGATTCTATATATATATAACATTTCTTGAAAAGTCAAAACTATATCACTATCAGAGACAAGTAGCTATCCAAGGTTGTTTTGGCTGTTGGGAGAATGTGACTGTAAAGGTCTAAGGATAAATGAGTTTTTTGTGTGTGATCGAACTTGTTTTTATCTTGAT
Source organism: Bison bison bison (assembly GCF_000754665.1). NCBI lineage: Eukaryota > Metazoa > Chordata > Mammalia > Artiodactyla > Bovidae > Bison > Bison bison. The sequence goes on from NW_011494628.1 coordinate 4,973,385, forward strand.
TGTGATGGAGTTACAGTAACATGTTATATACACACACAAACACACAGAAAAGAAGTAAAGGAGTTGATTTAACTAAGATCATTTAAAAATGAAATAAATTATGAAGAGGATAGAAAATTCTTGAACGTTTGTGAAGCTTAACTATCAAATAATTATTTCACCTTTCTGTGTAGCTAGCTGTTTTAATATTTATTTTATTTTATGGCGGTTTCAGCACTTACAAGGTATGTTTTTAATCCTACCTCTGTAAAATAGGCTGGGGCTTGGCTGAAAGTAGAGCCAGCATCAGGAGAAGAACCTGGCTATTTGGCCTCCCTGCTTTGCATGTTTTACTCTTGAAAGGCATAGCATATGAATATATAGTTAAGATCACTTATTCATCCTTATAATTTATCTCTATTTTTCCTTTGAAGCTTTGAAGTTCTTAGGTATTAGGGAGTTTCATCATTAAATTTCTAAATTTCGCATGTATTCATGGATTACATATACAGTGGTGGTCGCACTTGTAACATGCCCAGAAAGCTTTTGTAAAAGTCTAGGACATTTACAGCATTGTGAACATCCTTTGGTTGAAATTAAATTACACATAGGCTTTAAGCATTATCTTTTTTACATTGGAACCTTTTAATAAATACCTATTGGTTGTTTATAGAGAACTGTGAACAGAGATGATCAAAAGGCTATTTGGTTGTCATACAATGTAAATTCTGGTAAATGCTATAAACTTACACATAATGATGCCATAAGAGGTTTGGAATTTATTCCTTTACATGTACAAATTTTAAAATTTCATTTTCTTCATAAGACAGACTTTGAAAGATTTCAGTTGCAATTTTACAAATGTCTATTTTTTTGCTCTAATATATCTTGTCAGAAACAAAATAGGCTGATGAAACATAAAATTAAAATCTGTTACCAGAGCAAGAAAGGTAAAAACGTGTAATAGCCTGACTAATATTTAGTAGGGCCTTTAAATAATGTTCCCTGACAACCAAGACAGTGATAGCAATTCAGTCCTGAAGCTGAAAGAAAAGGTAGAAATTACTGAGGAGAGATTCCATGGCTTAGGGTCTAAGGATTTCATGTGCTCCCCAGTGTATTTCATCTGTCCTCACATTTTGCTGTCCCACATTTCACTGTTTTCCTTATTTGACTTTGAAGATAAATGTATTTTACTTATTTCAACATGTATCTCCATTTGATGTCTGAATTGATGAATGACAATTTGTGTATCAGGGTTTATTGCCTAAGTAGCCAGTTAGGTAGCAGTCTTTCGAGATAGCATCTTCAGGAACATTTGGTCCAAAAGTGACTGCTAAAAGTACCTGGAGTTAGAAACTTTTGGTTTAGACCTTTCTAATTTTGAACTGTGAATGGATTTAACTCCTCTAACTTGTGGGATGTTTTTTGTATGTATCACTGGAAATTAATTATGTTGAGTGTGAAATTATTTTGGGTATGGACTTGAGTTGATTTCTTTTACGGTTTTATTCCTACTAGGATCGCTTTCATCTTGAAAGAGTTTTGTAGTGAAAGAAGTAGCATAAAAACTATGTTTTAGATATTTTATATATGTATTCATCTTTTGCAAGATTTCAGTGTTTCTCGGTAGTAGATTGGGCTACCCAAAAGATGAAAGCATATGAAAAAGTCAAAAGATTTTCCTCTGTTACAGGTACCTTAAATCTTGTTAGAACATAATCTATTTCTGAATTTATTCTGACAGTTATTTTGCCTGTTAGGTTTCTTAAGAGATTAAAAACACCCTTATGTAAGTGGAGAGGGTGTTGAATTTCAGGGGGAACCTTCAAATTTTTACATTATTAATTCCATTCTTCTTAATGCATTTAAAAAGCCTATCTGGCTGAGGTAATTTGATTGTTTCAGTACAACGTAAATTGAGAAGCCAGTTTCCTGTACCCAAAGAACTGTCTTTGAATTGAACTTAGGTTATATATTCAGTCTTACTCATTTCAGATATTTTAGGTCTATCTTTATGATATATTGTATATTTAAATAGTAAAATTCCTTCAAGATAATAAGAATTGAAATCACATTACATGGATTATCTACATTAGTTATTTTTTAAAAAATAATGAAGAAATTGAAATGGATTGTTAGATTAAAATAAAGTCAAGATCTATATTGACATAAATTTTAATGACTCCTAAAGGTAGTACATATTTTTTCATTAGTAACAAAAATGAGTCATGTTTATACATAGTTATTTATTATGATCAGTTATTTATGGGGCAAGACTATTGTGGTTATTCTTAATAATGTGGACCAGTAAAGAGATTATTAATATGCTAAGTCATAGAGGTATTATCATATTATTTCCTTCATTTTTGCTTAAGGTCTAGCCCTTTATTAGTATATTTGAAATAAATATTTCTTAATTAAAATTCATTAAGGGTCCAAAGATGGTAATTATTTTGAAGAAATAACCCTGTAGGTTATTAGTGTCATTTTCCTTAAAAGAAGACAGTATTAAAAACCCTTAACCATTCCTGAAGTAGAATCACTACTTACAGAACATGTTATAGTACTATCTGTTGAAAAGTTTAGCAATTTGACTTTCTGAGGTAAAAATCAGTTTACTTTTTCTCTATCAAATAAATATTCCTGTGAAAATCTGTTTCTGGGTATTGCTATACTTTTCAAAAGAATGTTCTGTCTTGTGTATACTAGTTTTGGCTGATACAAATACTTGCTTTTTGGTTTATCCTAAATATTTAGATCCTCTACAGATGAACTGATGTGTCTAGACAGGAAGTGGTATGTAGGAGATATAGGAATGGGCTGAAGTATCCTTTATATTTGCCTTTGTATCTAGGGGAGTTGGAAATAGGCAAGAATGGAGAGAAATTTTGTATGGCAGTACACAGAATTTTGCAAGTTTATTGTGAGCCCTGAAGCAATCCGATGCATTTTAGTTACTGGTAAGTTTGTTAAATTATGTTTGAAAATGTACCTCTTCGAAGATGGCCATCTATTTACTAATAAGTCCACCATGTCAAATATACCTATTTTAAAGATATTTTTGAAAAGATGTAGTATTGCTATTGCATTGGGTTTTAGGTATAAATTAAAAATACTTTTGTTAGTGAATGCGTTTTACTTTTCAGTTGTTGTCATAGTTAAAATTGAAGTAAAATTAACATTATATGGCTTGTCTTTGTTAATATTTTGGAATAATAAAATTAATATTTCTCATTTTGTAAGGGAACTCCACCGTGTTTAGAAGTCTTAATTAATTCATTAGTTGTTTGAGAAAGAGTGTTCCTTTTGACATCAAAGAATAAGAACGTCTAGGGCATCTTTGTCATTTTGTATAGTTCCGTATAGGAGCGTGATTTATTGTAAGAAATACTTACTTTGTATTTTATTTCATGGACCATAGGAACCATGGTGAGGCATTTCTAGTCTTTCTTTTTGGCAGTGCTGATGTTTAGGAATTTTAGTTGTTCTTTCCCACTAAATCACTAACTCATGTGTAGGTAAGAATTCCATGAACAGGTCAGGAAATTGTATAATTTCTATGCAATAGTTTTCTTTATTTTTTTTCAGACACTTAGGCAGACCTATTATGTGTGCTAGTGCTTAAGCAATTATTTGTGAAGTGGCTTTGACTATTGATAAAATTCATGTAAAATGGACTAGATTGCTTATAGGTGTTCTTTACAGAAACATTAAAAAAATAAATAAATAAAATCCCAGGGGATTCCTTGCTATTTGTGTTCTTCTTACAAATATCTATCTTTGACTTTAGGACAAAGTACAAGAATATCAGTGATTTGCAATACTAGTTTACTATTTTCTTTTATGTGGTTTAAAGACAGAAGACCAGTTAATATAATTGAATTTAATTTCTTGAAACAAAGTATTTTATTTAAAATATTTAATATATACTATCTAGCTTATATCAGGCTTTCCATTAAACTATCAATTTTTATAGTGATAATAATGATGCTAATTTTCTATTGACTCTTTTTATGAGAATATTTCTGATTTGAACAAAAATAGCCCCATTATCAGAGAAATGTGGTGTTAATCCTATAGAAACCTGAAGAACTAGAGTAACTTCAGAAAATAGAATAACTTTAGTTCCTTTTGAGTCTTCAAATTTTCCACGTTACCAAATTTTCTTAATTTCATGTAGAAATGAGTAATTGTGAATCTAAAATATATTTAGAAATTTATATAAATCTAAATATACAATTTGGGGTATACTATAAACCAGTGTAAGTGGATATTATTTTAAGTATTGATAAAGTTTGGCTTGGAGTTATTTATTATTATAAACTACAACAAAGATATATTATGAAGAGTATATATTTTCTTGATTAGGAATGCTGCCATGTATCAATGCTGCTGATTTGAAAATTGTGTAATTTTGTGAAGTAATACATTAACAAAGCTTAACGTAATGCAATCATTTATTTTTCTTTTGTTTCTTCCTTCATTCCACAGACATACCAAGTACATTATCTTTGTCTGGCACACATCTTTTTGTGCTTTTATGTATTTGTGTATACATTGTGTCATCAGTTGTCACTTTTTATTTCAGTATGACATAAATCATCTTATTTTCTTTGCTCTCATGAATTTTCCTGAGGGCATATATGGGACATAAGTAATATGTTGCATATTTCTCTAGATATTTTAATATATGTATGTGTGTGTATATATATATATATAAGTTGTTTTTGAAAAATAGGTCTAAATGAAAAGTTTATTTAAAAAAAAAAGGTGACCAAAATAATATTGTTAAAATATTTTAAATTTTCTAAGAGAGCATGGGCTTCAAAAGAATATCATGGTAGTTTTTATTATGGAAAAGTATGTTTCTTATGTAAGATTTACTTCAGGGAATATATATGTATAAAGATAAACTTAGATATTTTACCTTGGAATGTAAAATAACTCCATAGTTATGTTTCTATATAATGTTTAATTTTAAAGATATAAAACCTTATTTTTTTCATGCTTGTGAGAAATATTCTTACCTAAGATAACAGCAAAATAGATTAAAATTGAATATGATTGTTACCTTTTAGATTAATAAAATTGTGTTTATGATCAATATTTGATGGTGACATAATGGAATTATCTGTACTTTACATGCAGTGCTACTCTTTTGGCATTCCTGGTTGAACTACTTAAAAGTTCAGTAGCCATGCAAGAACAGATGCTGGGTGGAAAAGGCTTTTTAGTCATTGGCTACTTACTTGAAAAGGTAAGTGAAATGTATTGATGGCTTTACACAGATGGACCACTGACAGTCACTCATTATACTTTTTTTCTGTAGTCTCCCCTTTACATTGACTGCAGAGGTCATATATTTGGTTAATTCACAAATATTTTTAAGTTATGTACTTGAATATATGTATAGACACTAAATTGGGTGTTAAAAATCTACATAATAAAGAAATTTTGAATAAAAATAGAAACTAAAGAAAAATTATTTCATCTACTTGTCTTCAAATTTAGAAATGTTTCTCTTAATTATTTTTCTAATTGATTCTTTGCTGTCTTTTGCATTCAAACCAAGTTTCTTACACATTTTATCAATTTTAGTTTTAAGTGGATTTACTTTTTTTCTTTTTGCTTTCTTTCTCAGTTTTAAGGTAGTAAACAAAAACCTATATTTGGTAGCAACAGAAACATTAGTTTTTGCTTTGTCCCTGATTTTAATATATTTGAATGTTTAAAGTAGCATTTTTTTCTAATCAATACATAGTGTAAACAGTGCAAACTAGATCACTTTAATTCTTTCTATGTGTGTCATTTATGCCCTGCTTTTTTAATGACCTTTACTTTAGTTACAACTGTACTATAATGGCAATGAGTGCTGAGTTTCTGATAATGGTCTCACAGGAGTTTGATTGTACCATGTGATTTCCTTCAAACAGTAAAGTGATATTTCATAAATAAGTTTTTTTCTTTCCTTAAGAAATATCTATCACCATCATTAGTGCTCCCAAACCTCTTCTTAAGAGTTAATCATTAACATTCATATGACATTCAGATGCTTTGTAAATGGAACTATCCAAGAAAATAATAGAGGTGAGACCTGAACTAAGAGAAATAAACTTATTTTTCTCTTGAGAAATAAAATTTAGAGGTCTTTTGGAAATATTTTTTTAACCTCAGATTGATCTACATTTAAAATTCTTCTGTGTTTTCTTTGAAACAAGTACTTTTGTTTCTTGAAGGCTAGAGGAGTAATAAATTATAAAATATCATAGGCAGCATTTTTTAGTCAGATAATTTTTTCAGTAAATTTATTAATGTTTTCATTAAGTCTAGTTATTTTTAATAATAGAATACTCTTTTCCTATGTCTGAAGTATTAAGAGCTGTTTTCAAGACTTGTGTTAAATTACATTTGACAGGAGTTAGATATTATGAAATACCTTTGTGACACTGCTGTTCCTGATCACTATCAGGAACTACCTCTTAAATATACTTAATCGATTTACTGAGGGCTTATTAGCATAATTTTAAAGTGAGCATTCACTTGTACACTTAAAACTTAGCTTAAAATTAGAAATATTGTGAAAAGTCTTCAAATCAAATAAAAAGAACATTAGACTAATAATAATAGCTCCATCATTTTACAGTCCTTCAGCAGTGTATGAGGTTTCTAGTCTTTTCACAGCTTTGGAAGCCTTTGTTATTATCTGACTTTTTATTAGTATTCTAGCCATCATAGTGGATGTGAAATGTTTTATCACTTTTGTATTTGCATTTCTGTGATGTCTAAATGATGTTGAGCATTTGTGTATTTTTTAAGAAATATTTATTACAAAGACCATTTTTAAAAACTGTGGTATTCCTTTTTATTACTGAATTGTAGGAAATTTTTATTCTATATCCCAATCCTTTATTAGATATATGATTTGCAAAGATAGTCTTCTATTCTGTGGATCACTTTATGTCTTAATATGCATTTTTTTGATTACAAATTAAGTTGAGCATTTTCACGTTTGTTGTCCTTTAAGTTGTGCTCTTTTGCTAACTACCTATTCAGAGTATTTCCACTTTGTCATTTGAATTGTTGGTCATTTTCTTATTGGTTCATGGGAATTCTGTATATATCTTGGATATGAGTCCTTATTGGATATGCATCAATAATATCTCTTCCTCTGTGACTTGCCTTTTCACACTCTTAATCATCAAATGCTTTGTCTGCATTCAGTTCAGTCACTCAGTTGTGTCCGACTCTTTGCGACCCCATGAACCGCATCACGCCAGGCCTCCCTGTCCATCACCAACTCGCGGAGTTCACTCAAACTCATATCCATCAAGTCAGTGATGCCATCCAGCCATCTCATCCTCTGTCGTCCCCTTCTCCTGCCCTCAATCTTTCCCAGCATCAGGGTCTTTTCAAATGAGTCAGCTCTTTGCATCAGGTGGCCAAAGTATTGGAGTTTCAGCTTTAGCATCACTCCTTCTCTACATTATTTGAGATAATTATGATTTTTCTACATTTTTTTCTTAGTTTACTGAGTTACATTAGTTGATTTTCAAAATTAAATATTTTTATATTCCTGGAATCCTATGTAGTCATAGATCCATTCCCATTCTAATCCTTATGCTTCTCTTAAAATGACATATCAATGTTAAGTCTTATTTGACTTATTGATATTTTAGTTTAACATTATTTCCTTCTTGAACTGCTTTGTTCAATTGCATTTTGTAACAACATTATTTCTTTGCTTTCTTCTTATCTCCTTGGCCTCCTTTAATTCTCTCCTAGTCCTTCTTCCTAAACTTTAAAGCCTGTGGTATCCTTGTGCTTAATCCTAGAAATCTTGTCACTTTTCTGTTTACACTGTACTCTGATTGAGCTCAGGGTTCCCTTAGCTTTCCTTATACTGCAGATGCTTATACTCAAATGTGTATCCCCAACTACCAGCCTCTCCCTTGAATCTGATTCCACTTAGATGTTTAATAAGCTTCACAGATTTAAATTATCCAAACTGTTACCTTTGATTTTCCTTTCAAATCTTTTGTCCTTTACTCTTCTCTGTCTCAGTTAGCAGTATTGCCCTTCAACAAGTAGTTCAGATAAAAAATGTTAATTCTTTTTGACTCTTTTTCACACACAGAATTCCTTCTGGCAGCATACTGTGTTGTTTTAGTATCAAAACATATCCAGAATCAGTGACTGCTGCTGCTGCTAAGTCACTTCAGTTGTGTCTTGACTCTGTGAGACCCCATAGACGGCCTACTAGGCTCCCCTGTGCCTGGGATTCTCCAGGCAAGAACACTGGAGTGGGTTGCCATTTCCTTCTCCAGTGCATGAAAGTGAAAAGTGAAAGTGAAGTTGCTCAGTCATGTCTGCCTCATAGCGACCCCATGGACTGCAGCCCACCAGGCTCCTCCATCCATGGGATTTTCCCAGGCAAGAGTACTGGAGCTACTTATTAATACTCCTCTACTTGTTTCTATGCCCATTTTTATTCACACTGTCATCATCGTTCACCACTAGTTACCCACAGTCCATTTTTTGCTTGCAATCAGATTAGTCTTGAAATGTGCCAGGTCCTTCTAGTCCATCCTTCTCAAAGTAAATTCATAAGTCTCTTACCTCTGACATATCCCTTACCACTCTCATTCTTTCTTTCTCTGTTGCAGCCACACTGACCGTACAAAGGCCTCTTTGAAGAGCTTTCTCTTAAAAACTAAAATAGTAAGCATGAGCTCTTCATAGGACTTTTGCATTTTCTTTTCACATTGCTTTGGTAATTCTGTAGATATCCACATGGCTTGATTCTACACGTCATTTAGGATTTTGCTTATGACACTTTATCAGAGAAGTCTTCTCTGATAACTCAATAGAATAGTACTCCTTTGCTAACCATCAATGATTATTTCCCTGCTTAATTTTTATAGCACCAATCTGGTTTTTTTTTTTTTAATTTTTGTTTTCTGCTTCCTTCTGCTATAGTGTATGCCTTGGCTTCATGAAAACAGGGACAACATTTTTTGCATATTATTGCTGTATCTTCTACCTAAAAGTATGTCTTCTTTTATACGTATTTGTTGAATTGAATTAAATAAATGTAAAGGGCTTATGTATTTATCTGATTACATAAAATAATTGTTGTCATTGTTCAGTCACTAAGTTGTGTCCAACTCTTTGTGACCCCATAGACGGCAGCACTCTAGGCTTCCCTGTCCTTTACTATCTCCCAGAGTTTGCTCAAATTCGTGTTCATTGAGTCAGTGACTCTATCTAACCATCTCATCCTCTGCCACCCTTTTCTTCTTTTGTGTTGTCTTTCCCAGCATCAGGGTAAAAGAATAACTTTTTATTTTTTCTTATATTAATGTTCACCTGTTTTATTTTCAAATAATCATCTGTTAGGTGAGTAGTGTAGATAATAAAGTTCCATTTTTATTTATCAACTAATAACAAGTTAATGGTTAACTGTCACTTAGCTTTATCTCCTTGTTTTAGAAGATACAAGTTAATTATTAAAGAAAATAGTCTAGTGAGAGGCCATCTTATTCATTATGTTTAGACTATTTCATGAAAAACTTTTAAGGTATTTTTGTTTTGTTTTATTTGCCAAAATATGAATTTGAAAAAAAAACTTGGAGGCAGTTTGATGTATTCAGTATTTTTATTGTGGTTAATAAGAATTTGATTAATTATCTTAAACATTAAGGGAATATGCTTGCTAGTGTAACTGGAAGTCTAGTGGTAGGTGGCTTATCAGTTGTCTTGTTAGGAAACAGATGCTGTGCTCAAACTTGATTATTGAAAGCATTTAATACAAGGCTCTTTAAATGATTTCTGAGCATTGTTAAAGGAAATATCAACATTTGAAGAGATGAGAGGAATGTATGTTTAAAACACAATTCAAATAGAAAGATATTTTAAGTATAGGAGAAGTATACCTGACTAGAGTGTGGCCTTTAATAAAGGAATATAATGTATTGACCTCAAGGGGGGAAGCCAGGGAGATGAATGTCCCAGACTTGATTTTCTTCCTATCCTTTAATTTCCTGCTGGAGTCTTCAACTAGCCAAACCCACTGGAAGCACAGAAATAGGATGGGGAAGGTTGGAAAATAATTCATTACAGCCAGAAAAACATATCCAGAAAAACATATCCAGTAAGTTGGACTTCAGGGTTAGCTTAAGTCTCAATTATGTATGTCATCAGAGACCAGGTTTTTCTCTATCTCTCTACTGCTACCTACAGTTATGCTTTTGTGCTGTAGCTATTATTCTTTGTGGTCATAGAGTTGCTGGGCTGACTTGGTGCTATAAGCCTTCACATCCAAGTGGAGAGAGCTCTTTTCTCCCAATTACTGAAGAAGATCCTTCCCTCCAGTTTGACTGATCAGCTTAGGTCTCGGTCTCTTTTGAACTTAATGTTGTGAAAATTTTGATGCTCTCTCTCTGACAACAATAATAATACACATAAATGATAGATCTTGGTGTCCATAAGGAGCTAAATGGGTAATGAAGATCGACTACGTTATGATACACCTCTAGTAATTAAAATAATTTCCCACAATGTATAGTTTGCTTGATATATGATGCATGTTTTATATATATATATATATATATAGAGAGAGAGAGAGAGAGAGAGAGAGAGAGAGAGAGAGAGGGAGATAGAAGAGGTTCTTTAAAAACATTTCTAGCAATCCATTTCATTGTGGGCTGCTTTAAGTGTGGGGAAGACCTCTTTTTACTGCATAGCAATTTCTCTCTCTAACATTCATCACTCTTATTTGGCTTAATAACTTTTTGGAGTAGATATTACAATAAAATAGTTTTTTCTAGCTTCCCAGATTATACTTCCAAATGTGTTTATTCACCCCTTATATAGCACTTCTTGCAAACTATGTATTCAGTTACCACACAAAAGTAACATCATATAGTTTAAATTTCAGAGCTTGCACTTTACAGATTAATAACTATAAATTGTCTTGGAGTAGGAAATGGCAACCCACTTCGTATTCTTGCCTTGAAAATTCCATGGGCAGAGGATCCTGGTGGGATACAGTCCATGGGGTCGCAAAGCGTTGGACACAACTGAGTGACTAAGGAACTAACTATAAATTATCCAAGAATAAGTCTCTTTTTAAAATAGCTTTCCTTGACAAAATGAAAACAAATATCATAGTTTAAAAATATTTTCAATCTATCTTAGTTAAAACATTAAAACAAAATTGGATATCCTTCTATCCTCTTCTGATCAGTGTTTTGTCTTATCTGTTTTATTCTTACTCTGTTCTTGAATTTGACATGAATTCAGTTAAACATTTAGTGAAGAATTATGGCAGGTTCCAGACAGTTAAAAGATGAATAAGATAGTATCCTTTTTTAATATCAGGAAAGAAAGATATGTAAATAACAGTTATCCAAGGTAGACAGAATAAGTACTGCATACTTATAGGTAAAGGTCACATGCTTTTGAAGAACTTTCATTTTATGCCTGGTAGGATTTTGTGTGGCCAATAAAAAAGCACAATTGTAGAAAAATGTGTCCTAAAGATAAATTTTCGAATTTAAAAAGCTACCCAACAGTATAAATTGCTATGAAGAACAAAATAACTTTTTTTTAATGATGTTAAAGGACCCACCTGATGCTTCTAAGCATATCTTTTAATTAGGTGGAGAAGTTAAAAGCTTATTTCCAGATTATGAATTAGTTCCTCAAATGAATATGTTCCTAATGGTCAATCTGATTTTATATCACTTAAGTGTTTTTATAGACACATGACAATTTTTATAGGCTAAAATCTGATCTATAAGATAGGTTCTAACTATTGCTCTGTTGTTTTTTTTTTTAACTTTACAGTATTGTATTGGTTTTGCCATACATCAACATGCATCTGCCACAGGTGTACACGTGCTCCGCATCCTGAACCCTCCTCCCTCCTCCCTCCCCATACCATCCCTCTGGTTCATCCCAGTGCACCAGCCCCAAGCTTCCTGTATCCTGCATCGAACCTGGACTGGCGATTCATTTCTTATATGATATTATACATGTTTTAATGCCATTCTTCCAAATCATACCCCCTTCCTCTCTCACAGAGTCCAAAAGACTTCTATACATCTGTGTCTCTTTTGCTGTCTCGCATACAGGGTTGTCTGTTATTTTAATTTTATTCCCCTCAGTTCAGTTTAGTTAGTTCAGTCGCTCAGTTGTGTCCAACTCTTTGCGACCCCATGAATTGCAGCACGCCAGGCCTCCCTGTCCATCACCATCTCCCGGAGTTCACTCAAACTCACATCCATCGAGTCGGTCATGCCATCCAGCCATCTCATCCTCTGTCGTCCCCTTCTCCTCCTGCCTCCAATCCCTCCCAGCATCATAGTCTTTTCCAATGAGTCAACTCTTCACATGAGGTAGCCAAAGTATTGGAGTTTCAGCTTTAGCATCAGTCCTTCCAGTGAACACCCAGGACTGATCTCCTTTAGGATGGACTGGTTGGATATCCTTGCAGTCCAAGGGACTTTCAAGAGTCTTCTCCAACACCACAGTTCAAAAGCATCAATTCTCGGGTACTCAGCTTTCTTCACAGTCCAACTTTCACCTCCAGACATGACCACTGGAAAAACCATAGCCTTATTCCCCTATCCATGGTTAAAATAGTTTAGAATTTTAAAGTAGTATTACTTTTTGTATTAAAGTTCCTTTAAAATGAGTGACCAATCTGCTTTTTTGTAACTCAAATATTTATTTATCTTTGTCTACCTCCCCCTTGCAATAAGTTATTTTTTTAGGATTATTTCTTCCATCTTACGAAGTTTTCATCTAAAGTTATGTTCTAAGGCTTGGTTTGAATTTTGTCAGACTGTTGCTGATCTCACTGTCTGTGTTTTGTCACATAGCCTACTAATACAAAATCATTGCTAGCCTGCTAGCCTTATACTTCAAATTAGTTAAATGTTACCTTCTCAGTAAAATCTCTTTAAACCACCCTTCCACACATTTTCCATTCACTTCATGTTCTTTTTTCACACTTTTCATACACTTGTTATATTTATCATGTTACATGTTTTACCTTTTTAAGTTTATTGGATGTCCTTGTCTTCTCTTTTATTAGAATGTAAGTTTTTTATTTTTATTTTTTCCAGTTTTGTGTTTTGTTAACTAGTCTTTCCTCAGTACCAAGAAGCATACCTGTCAAACATACATATTTCCTGAGTACTAAATGAAAAGCATGAGCTTGAATTTCTACTTTCTTTCTTTAGTCATCAAGAGTTCATATAACTAGAGCTGTCCTGGAGCAGTTTTTATCGTTTGCAAAATACCTTGATGGTTTATCTCACGGAGCACCTTTGCTGAAGCAGCTTTGTGATCACATTTTATTCAACCCAGCCATCTGGATACATACACCTGCAAAGGTATACTGTTTAACTTCAGTTATTTTATTTTAATATTATAAATTATAAATATATAGTTATTGGATCTAAACTGTTGAGTAGAAAATGTTGAAATTTTTCAATTTATGTTATAGTCAGTCTGAAGCAGTCATATTAGGCAGTATTAAAATCAAAAAGGTAAATACTCAAATATTAAAATAAGTGGAACTATAGTTAAAAATTATATTTTTTTAATGGGATGATGAGAAAGTTCTGGAACTAGATAGTGGTGATGGTTGCTAAAAAAATATCAAACCTGTATTTCTTAACCTATTAAAGGTGAAACCCACTTAGACTTAAGACCAAAATTTGAGAGGTAAAACTATAAAGCTTATAGGAGAAATTGTTGAAAGATACCTTTACAGTTTGATGATAGCCAAAAGGTTCTTAATTAAGACCTTCCAAACCTCTCTTTTTAGGGGGTTAAGTAATGCATTTGATAATATCAAAATTAAGGATTTTGTTAAATGATCTCCATAGATGATGTTAATAAATAAATGATAGATTGCTGCTAAGTCACTTCAGTCGTGTTCAACTCTGTGCGACCCCATAGACGGCAGCCCTCCAGGCTCCGCCATCCCTGGGATTCTCCAGGCAAGAACTCTGGAGTGGGTTGCCATTTCCTTCTCCAATGCATGAAAGTGAAAAGTGAAAGTGAAGTTGCTCAGTCATGTCCAACTCTTCGCGACCCCATGGACTGCAGCCTACCAGGCTCCTCCGTCCATGGGATTTGCCAGGCAAGAGTACTGGAGTGGGGTGCCATTGCCTTTCCAAAATGATAGATTAGGAGGTATTTTACAATGTCAAACTATTGGGATAAGAGGGAAATATTGAATATTAGCCTTGATTCAGATATTAGTATTGCATAAGTGTTAAATTTACTGAGTAGAGGAATTATATTATGTTCTATGTAGGAGAATGGCCTTATTCTTAGGAGATTCACATTGAAATATTTGGTGGTGAAGTGTCTGAATGCTAACAACCTCCTTTCAAACATTTCATCAAAAAAACAGTTTTATCAAAATATATTTATACATCTATATGTATAATATAATAGGAATAAAGGAAGCAGATGTGGGCTAATATTAACAGTTGGTAAATCTTTTATGATAGTTACATAACCGGAGAAAATAGTGATTAAAAACATTCAGAATGTAAAAGGAACTCTTGAAAAATCAATGCTAAAAATATTAAAATATTAGGCTTGATTTAATAAATGCATTCTGAAGTCATTAGATAGTGACTTACAACCTTTCGAAGAAAGAAAATCTGGTACAATGATTGTTAAGATTAGGAAAAGAAAAAAGTACCAGATAACTAATTATATCACAATAATTGTCATCATTGTGGCTGGAAAATTCATTCTATTTGAGCATAGATTTTTTTTCATGATATCATGATATGTAAAAATATTTGTTTTAAAAGAAATTTATTCATAATTTTTTAGATATCAGCATAACATTTTTATTATTTTGCATACCTGAATTTAGCTCTCTTTTATTCTAGTAGAAATCAAGGGACATTTTGAGCTGCCTTTTGTAATTTTCAAGTCTCCCACATAACTTCAAAATTCTATTTTTTTATGGTTTGTCATTTTAATTATTGTGGTAAAAGTCAAACCTGGTGTTTGTTCATTCTTTAAATAGGGTGGTTAAACTTGTTGTCTTTATACGTACATGCTAGATTCTGATACTGTGACAATAGGTTAAGAAAATTTGAAATTACATGAACTTTTAGGGTCTATGACAACAATGTATAATTTTTCTAAATATGATATAGCTGACTGATATTATGTTCCTTTCAACTGCTACATTGTACTTTGATTAAGGGCTTTAGTCTAGCTGGCTTTTTAAATAATTTTATTAGAATATGTTGATTGCAGATTATCTTTATAATATAAATAACACTTAGTAAATAATTATTTTTAACCTCATAATAGATGATTCTTTCTCAGCCTTTATATAGATTTACATTTAAATTAGAATAGAATGTATATTTTTAATGTAAGCACTTGAAGCATTTTAAATTTATTTTAATGCTTTGTTAATATTCTGTACTAGGTTCAGCTTTCTCTATACACCTATTTGTCTGCTGAATTTATTGGAACTGCTACCATTTACACCACCATACGCAGAGTAGGAACAGTATTACAGCTTATGCATACACTAAAATATTACTACTGGGTCATTAATCCTGCTGATAGTAGTGGCATTACACCCAAAGGTTTAGGTAAGTACAGTATTACCTATGTAAGTTGTGCCATGGTGATGAAATTGGGAAAGAAATTAGATGAAGAAATATTGGGAAAACTTTGATTTGAGGGGGAAAAGGGAATTTATTAAGTTAATAAAAGTAGGGAACTGTATCCATGTAAGACAGATGTTATAATTTATCAGTGAATAGTAATATATTATAATTAAAAAAAAATAATTTTTTCCCAAATCTGACATTAGTAAGCAATTTTAAATTGCCACAATCTGAAATTTTATATTCTCTATTGTTGAAACTGTACAGAATTACTACTAATTTATATTATAATTGCAATGTATATAATTTAAATTTTCCATAATATCACAATATAATTTCATTGAGCTTATTATTTAATAATAACAATGATGGAGGTTTTTGGTTTATTTTTTTGATTTCTGTTTTATTCTAGATGGTCCCCGGCCATCACAAAAAGAAATTATATCACTGCGGGCATTTATGTTACTTTTCTTGAAACAGCTTATACTAAAGGTAAACAGTTTTACATAATGCATAATTGCAGTATATTAAGTGAAAAGAATTTTTGCCAGAGTTTAAATCAATATTGTAAAATCAGTAATAACTACCTTCAATTCATGAATTATTTTCAATATTCTATAAATCTTAGTATTAACTCTAGTTGAACTTCACTTTGCATTAAACTTTGTGTTAAATATTCTCTGAAAGTCTCCATACTGAGGGATGTAACAAAAACAGACAAGGAATATGTGCATGAAAATTGAGCATGAAGATTTTATTCTAGAAAATCATCTGTGTTTCTGTTTGAGAAGTCATATGTTACATATTTTATCATAGTAGGATTTTTAAAAGATTAAGATATATAGAAAATAATGGCAAAATACACAGTAATTGATATTGTAAAGTCTTATTATAATTTGCATCATTTTAAGAAAAGAATATGGGATTAGAAAATAGTGATTGAATATACTTAGATGAAGAAAATATAATATTTTTGATAGTGAATTCAATCAAATATTAGCAATTTTAGACGAATATACTTTTCTAAGTATTTACTTATTTAACTTGATTTGATATAGCCTATGGGTTATGAAGTATCTGAGTATTATAATTAAAGCATCATTACTTTTAAGTAGTTTATATTTTATTTTAAAATGATTAATTTGATGTATGTCTTTAATTAAAGTTTTAATTTTAAATTTAAATTAAATATATATATTTTTTAAATTAGGATCGAGGGGTCAAGGAAGATGAACTTCAGAGTATATTAAATTACCTGCTTACAATGCATGAGGTAGGATACGGTTTGGGTCTTCCATTTTAACAATTTTATTCAATGCATTAAAAAACATTTATTATTGAATAAATATTGATGATCCTTATTATGCAGGATGAAAATATTCATGATGTGTTACAGTTACTAGTGGCTTTAATGTCAGAACACCCAGCATCAATGATACCAGCCTTTGATCAAAGAAATGGAATAAGGTATGAATATAATATAAGTATCATTAGTAGAGTTTAATTTAGTACACGTATGCTTCCCAGAATAATCCTATTCAGTTAACTTTTGGGTATATATAGAAAAATCTTACACATAAGAAGGGAATAGATGGAGAAAGCTGTTATTAATCCTCCTAATACTCAGGAAACTGATGAAATGTATAGAAAATGGGTCTCAAGTCTCAAAAAAGAGTAATTATATTGTTACTGTAGTAAAGGCATTTCAAGAAGTTGAAAGAGCAAATTTTTTGACAAAAAGATGAGAGCACATGGTATATTTCAGCTAAAGAAAGCTCTAGAAAATTCTAAGTTTGGGCTCAAGAGGTAGAGAGTGGCCAGGTTGAAAGATCCATTAAATGGTAAGAACTTTAAATTTTTTCTGTTGGTGATGAAAACTAAAGAATTTTGAATATAGAAATGATTTGCAGATTTCTATTTTTCCAAGGAGCAATGTGGAGAATGAGTTGGAAAGGGATAAAACTAATGTAGCAAGACCAGTAGAGAAATTATTTTATTCGTAAGTATTAGGGATAATGAGCCAGGACAATGGCAGTGTGATGGGAAGATGGGGATGAAATGTTTTTGAATTAGAATCCAAAACCGAAGAATTTGAAAACTTTAGTTATGTTGATTGTAAAGTAATTGTGTAGATATGAATAAAACAGTTTCTTGGTTAATATTCTTAAGTACGTTAAACCTATAACCTAGCCTCTTAGGGATTCTCTCATTTTTTCTGGAATCTGAGTTATTTGTATAAATAAGAAATCTAGGTAATGCCACATGTAACTCAGTGAGCTTTCACAGGTTTTAAAAAGAGTTTGGAAAGAATATATTAATAACTGTCAAAAGACTATATTATTAGTGCTTCTTTTACTTGGTCATTTATATCAGCAAATAACAACTTTATAATCTTGAAGGATTTCCTTTTCAAGTTAGAGAAGCCATCACTTTATTTCTATGTGGATATCCATCTTGTGACATCACTCTTCCCATTGAGTTTACAACCCATGGGGTTGCTAATCTATTTGAATAATAAAATTATACATTTCATTAGTAACAACTACAAGTATATTTTACTGTGAGATTGAACTCTATGAAATTGCTGAAACTTAGTGATTTTACTGAATAGTAGCAATTTCATATGGTACAATCATGTTTCTCATAGTTGATACCAGCTGGACATGTCACATTGTTTGTTACCAGTATGTTAAAAACAATCACCAAGATGAAAAATTTGCTACTTTAGTTTTTCATTTTAAAAAGAATGTGGAGAATGTAGGTTCTTGTTTAAAATATTGAAAAAATAGATATATTAGGTATAAAATTTTAAAATCTATACCCTAGAAAATAGGAACTAAAGGGTAACAGTTATGTCTGGGGAAATTTTTGATTAATTATAATTCATACATACTAAGAAGTGAACACAAAGATTGCACTTAATTTAATACTGATAATATTAAACTGGGCTTAAAGAAAACCTTGTGGTAATACAACATTGAACTGAGCATCAAAAAATGTAATATTTTTGTATCTCAAAACCTTTAAAGAAAAGTATGCTAATGCTAAGTCACTTCAGTCGTGTCCGACTCTGTGCGACCCCATACACGGCAGCCCACCAGGCTCCCCCATCCCTGGGATTCTCCAGGCAAGAACACTAGAGTGGGTTGCCATTTCCTTCTCCAATGCATGAAAGTGAAAAGTGAAAGTGAAGTCGCTCAGTCGTGTCCGACTCCTAGCGACCCCATGGATTGCAGCCTAACAGGCTCCTCCGTCCATGGGATTTTCCAAGCAAGAGTACTGGAGTGGGGTGCCATTGTAGACAGTTTCTTTTTTACATCATTTTCTGGCTGAATATAGTAGGCTAAAGCAAATTAACTAGAATTCACCTATCAGATTATATTGTAAGTAAACGGTCATTAACTGAATCGTTGGTAAATTTCCTATTCATTCTTCATATTATTTTTTAAATAAGTACTTGGTTGTAAAAAAAATCCTATGTAGCATAGATGTCTGATGGCCTTAGATCTTTCATGTTTCAAATGTTAAATCATAATTTCTGTTGATCTCAGATGTATTTATACCTTTTTATCCCTTAAACTCAAAGTTATTCCTAGAGAATAGGAATTCTGTGGAGTTTCTGATAACATGTTTGAGTAGAGTCACATTTTTATGCTGTGAGGTTTTACTTTTGTTTTCAAGATTATTTTTGCTGTTGAATGTTCTTTTTATGATTCCCTGAATATTTCTCTTTTTTTGAAATGTATAACTTTTCTATGGGCTTTCCAGTTGACTCAGTGGTAAAGAATCCACCTGCCAGTGCATCTGAGGCAGGTTCGATCCCTGAGTCAGAAAGATCCCTGAAGTAGGAAGTGCCAACTCACTCCCGTGTTCTTTTCTGTGAAATCTCATGGCAGGCTGCATATAGTCCATGGGGTCACAAAAGAATTCGACACGACTTAGTGACTAAAACATCAATGACAAAATAATAACTTTTCTGTTCTCATACTTGTCTTTTTTTTTTTTTCATTACTGATATTGGTCCTTAATAATTCTGAAAGTATATTTCAGTGTAAATTTACATTCATTTAAGAACTTGAATGGCAAGAACTGGAGTGGCAGCCCACTCCAGTATTATTGCCTGGAGAATCCTATGGACAGAGGAACCTGGCAGGCTACAGTCCATGGGGTCACAAAGAGTCGGACACAACTGAGTGACTAATGCTAATAACTTGAGGCTTTTCTAAAAAACTATCTTCTGAAGGAAGTAATCACTCTTCTCATCATCTATTCTTCAGTAGAGTAATAAGATAGTATTATCAACAATATATTATTTTGTTTTTAATAGTATAAGCTACTGTTAAACAATTTAAAATAGATGTTATTAACTTTCAATTATTTGTTTTTCTCTGTTACTGTCCCTGAAATGATAGGAAAATTATACTTTGCAAACAGATCGGAGAGAACTGAGCAACTAAGTATCCACACACCTTACAGGAAAAAAAAATTATTTTTTGGAAAAAAATGAGATAAAATTTCTGAAGTACATATAAATATTATTTGAAGGGATTGTAAGTTAGGTCATATGTTAGTATGTTGTACAACACATTTGCGTAGGAACCAAGAATTGAAACTCTTTGAGGAAACAAGTTTGCTTTTTCTGCTACTTCCTATATAGCTGCTTTATTCTTCTGTATATAGACTCACCTTTGTGAACAGAGCAAGGCTGTCCTACCGTTTCTGTTCTAAATCATTTCCTAATTCAAGAGCCCAACAAAGATTAGCTATTGTTTCTCAGAACTTATTCCAAATTTTCAGAAAAGAAAAATTGAGCAGGTATGTACTCCCGTGGTCCAATTAGCCATAACCAGGAAAAAAGGTCATTAAGTACAAATGTTAGGGGAAATTCTAATAGAAGAAGAAATGTGGCTTAACTGAGCATGAGTCTTAATATTGAAAATTATATTCTATGTGCTGGGAGGCATTACTTATGAACAACCAATTGCTTTGTCCTTTTGAGTATGTATTTGAAGTTCAAATAAAAAGAAAACTAATATGCTAGTTTTCAAATTTTTTCAAAGAATTTAAAATTCTGAGATATTTTATGTTTTATACATTTATAATTTCCTTGTAAAGTATAGAGTGCTTATATTTTTAATATTCAAATGTGCTCAAAAGATCATTTATTTCTATATATTTTAGGGTAATCTACAAATTATTGGCCTCTAAAAGTGAAAGTATTTGGGTTCAAGCTCTGAAGGTTCTGGGATATTTTCTGAAGCATTTAGGTCACAAGTAAGTTGATGTTTTTCATAATGAATTATAGAAGTATCTACTGAAATTGTGTTTTTACTGGTTTAGTAACACGTAAATTTGATTGGAATGATGTTACAATGAAAATAACTTCTTATGGTAAAAAGAAAAACATTTTATGAAAGAATGTTTTTTTAACAGTTTCTCACACTTAAGTAATTTACTTTATTCCTGTTGCATGCTTTTAAAGATAATGTAACATATTTCATCAACTAAAATAAAGGACATGGGGATATGCTTTCAATGAAAGCTTTCTTGACACAGGCAAATATGTATATTGAGGTTTTGCTGACAGCTAAGTCAATATTTAATATCTGTTTGTATTATTTTCTAATTTTGAGGCTTATTGTGATTTGAAGATCCTACAATATTCCTTTTTTCCCCAAAGTCCAGAGTTTAGACACTTTTAAAAATCATTTGCTGAGAAAAAAATAAACAAAAATCACTTGCTGATATAATGAATGTTTTTCATACTATGTTGTCCTGTGCATGAATAGTCTTGTATAAGTCCATTTTATATACAAATGAGCCCAAATACTGCCATTTAGCAACGATGGATAGGGTTCCTCTCAGAATTTTTGAATTGCTAATTTTTTTTTGGTATTTTGAACTGTGGAGAGTGATCAATAATACTAATGAAAATTTCACACCATTCAGATAAAACATGTCTAACATGCTAAATAGTCTAGAAAAGTAAATATTATTTTCATTTTGTTACCAAATCAATAGTTAAGAGAGAATGGTGATATTATAGATCTAGAGAATAGTTCAACAAAGCCAGGATTGTAGAAAAGAGTAATGTGTACTTGAGGAACTGTAAGTTTACTAGGTGATAGAATACCAGGAGTGAGAGCATATTCAGTTTTAACTTCAAGAGATATGGCTCATGGCACCCCACTCCAGTACTCTTGCCTGGAAAATCCCATGGACGGAGGAGCCTGGTAGGCTTCAGTCCATGGGGTCGCGAAGAGTCGGACACGATTAAGCGACTTCACTTTCACTTTTCACTTTCATGCATTGGAGAAGGAAATGGCAACCCACTCCAGTGTTCTTGCCTGGAGAATCCCAGGGACGGGGGAGCCTGGTGGGTTGCCGTCTATGGGATCGCACAGAGTCAGACACGACTGAAGTGACTTAGCAGCTTAGCAGCATTTAACTTTGGTTAAGAATAGGAAATTGATTGGGAATAATTAATAAAGGCTTCTTCCCTCTATGCAAGCTCTTAAAAATTGTCAAGAAACACACATTTTAAAACATAGAAATGTGGAAACGATAAGCAGAACTAACCAGTACATGAAGAATAGTCACTGGAAAATATTGCCATGAAGTACACAATAAATATAGTTAAAATTTTTACTGTAAGTTTAAAAAGTAAGAAAGAATTTCTTGTGAGAAAGGGAAGCTCCAAAGCAGAAATTTACGAAGTTAGAAGAAATGATGGAATAACTTTGAAATGTTGAATCATGAGCTAACAAAAATTTCAAACAAATTGGAAGGATAAACTCTCACACAAAAATGAAATTGGAAGATGCTCAAGGAAGAGAAACTCTGTGGATAGCACAGTAAGGTACACGGAAGATAAAAATGAAAACAAAGCAAATAATGTGCATGGAATATATGGATGCGCATTATATGGATGAATACAAAAGAGTTCAGAAGGATTAAAGAGGAAATGATCCATACAGAAGACATAGAAATTCCAAAAACATAAACAGCGTAAATAGAGTTTCCAAATAAGAAAAGCAGAACAATGTAACTAAACAAGTGTTTTTAAACCTATAATTCAGTGAGCTTCTAATATAGATCTTGCCATCCATATTAAAGGGTATATGCTGTGTACCAAGAACATTTTTCTTGAAATGGTCTGTAGAAAAGTATACTATTGGATTTAAATATAATTTTTTTAAGTCCTTTTTTCAACATTCACAAGTTAAAGGGAAAAAAAGTTACTCTGGGCTTCAGCTTGTCTACGACAACCATCAGTAGAAAATGTAAAGCAGTAGCTGTCAAGTACTCAAGAAAATGGAAACCAAAGTATCCTTTACATAAAAGTGTGCTGCCAAACAATTTTTAATCATGTAAGGAACTGTTTTTCTGAATAATTCTTGAGAAAATTACTAGGGGTTAAGTTCAGCCAATTAGGACTGACTGGACAGACTACAGCCAAGTACTCTTGATGAACACTGAATTAATTTAATAGTAAAACTAAGACTAAAACAAATAACAGACCGGTATCTCCTTTTTGTATGCCCTAATAAGGTAGAAATTCTATTGTTATAATGAATTGAGAAAGAACTAGGGAAAGGAGGAAACTAGACAAAGTTCAAAGAATCAAAGGATATCCATGTAAGCTGACAATAAAAATGTAGGCCTATTGAATAAAATTTGATGCTTTAGGAGAGAGGAAAATTTGAGTAAATATGGAGATTTTATCATTGCCCATCATTGGGAAATACATGAACTGCCTACACATAAAGGACCTCTTATTCCTTTATAACAACAAAGATGAACAGTTAAAACTGTAATGCTCATCAAGACTTCCCTGGTAGTCCAGTGGTTAAGACCCTGTGCTTCCAATGCAGGGGGCATAGGTTTGGTCCCTCGTTGGGAAACTTGAGCTCCCAAACGCCATGCAGCCAAGAAAAAGAAAAGATGAAACAAAGAAAACTGTAACGCTGTCAATATATTAAAAAATACTGTATAAATAAAACTGAGAACAATGCATATAATGGATGATTTTTAAAAATCTATAAAATTCAAGAAGCATAAAACGTGACATATGCATGCTAACTCCTTTCAGTTGTGTCCGACTCTTTGTGACCCCATGGACCATAGCCCACCAGGCTCCTCTGACCATGAGAGTCTGTAGGCAAGAATTAAGGTGTGGGTTGCCATGCCGTCTTCCAGGGGATCTTCCTATCTAGGAATCAAATCCACATATCTTAAAGTCTCTTGCATTGGTGGCATGTTCTTTACCACTAGTGCCACCTGGGAAACCCAAAACTGTAATACATAAATACAAATGAAAAAAATCAGGAATCATGGTCTTATTATTGGACAAGTTAGAATTCAAGCCAAAAAGCAATAAACAACATAAACAAAGATACTTTATAATATTAAAGGTTGAAACTTTAATGAAACAGAAATTACAGGAGAAATAATCACTAATAATTTAAAACATTGAAACAAACTCTAATTCACCCCAGCCCATAAAAAGGCAAAAGGGAGAGGAATATAAATAGTAAAGTAAATCTGATTAATATAGCTTAAAGTCAGTAGGTACCACATTAATAAAGACTGTAACTCCCAAGTGCTTATGGAACATGAATGAAAATTTGACTTGGTGTGAAAGTGAAAGTATTAGTTTCTCGGTCATGTCTGACTCTTTGCCACCCCATCGACTGTAGTCAACCAGGCTCCTCTGTCCATGCAGTTCTCCAGGCAAGAATACTGGAGTGTGTTGCCATCCCTTTTCCAGGGATCTTCCCAACCCAAGGATCAAACCTGGGTCTCCTGCATTGCAGGCAGATTCTTTACCATCTGAACCACCAGGGAGGCTGGACATGGTAGGGTGTAGTAGGGTCAAAGAAAAAAATCCAAAACAGAGAGACAAAACGGTCAAGATTTTCTTGTTAAAATGCAACAAAATTGAAAATAGGAATAAAATTAAAAAAATAAAGTTTCTTCTTCCTAGACATTTAAAATTTATTAAACAACTTTTGTGTCAAAGAGAAAGTACACTGAAATTGCAGAATTTTTAGAAAACAACTTCAAAACCCCATTGAATACAGCTAAAGAAGTGCTTGGGAGAAGGAACTGGCAACCCACTCCAGTATTCTTGCCTGGAGAATCCTGTAGACAGAGGAGCCTGGAGGGCTGCTGTCCATAGGGTCGCACAGAGTTGGACACAACTGAAGTGACTTAGCATGCATGCATGCATTGGAGAAGGAAATGGCAACCTACTCCGGTATTCTTGCCTGGAGAATCCTTGGGTCAGAGGAGCCTGGTGGGCTGCGTCTATAGGGTTGCACAGAGTTGGACACGACTGAAGCAACTTAGCAGCAGCAGCAAAGAAGTACTTAGAGGAATATCATAGCTATGAAACAATAGAAAAGAAATACAGAATAAAAGAATTAAAGCATAAACATTAGATAAGGAATTACAATAAATGGAAATAATAAATTAGAAAGTAGGAATTAAAGATTTAAAAGACAGATAATCATTTAAAATCTGATTTTTTAAAAATTGTAATAAAAATGGCTAGCTAACCGCTAAGCAACTGAAGAAAGGGCAAATGTAATGAATGTACAAAATCAGTGATAATTTTCTTAATTAGTATAGAAACTGAGGAAGTTAAAAGAATCTTGCATGATGAGCTTTCTCTAGAAATTGGTAAGACAACCCAGTAGAAGAATAGGCAAGGATGTATGTAAGTGAACAATTTATAGAGGCAAATACATGTGGCACAACTGTATTTGAAAGGAGGTAAATTCTACCTCTAGTAGAATATATATATTATATAT